>NC_047084.1:424445562-424746504 GCF_902459505.1 Geotrypetes seraphini
TAACACCCTGGAAACCAAAACATGTTAAAAAGGTATTTTTAAATTCCATTTACTGTTAAATATTTAATTTACTACATTGAAACCAGAGGTGCTGCATGCTTTGTGATATTAATCACTTCTAGAACTGTTAGTGCTCTTATATCTCCTGATATGCTAATTGACCTTCCTGTGCTACTACTACTACTACTACTACTACTACTACTATTATTTATCACTTCTATAGTGCTGAAAGGCATATGCAATGCTCTTCCTTTGACATTTAATAGAGGGTCCCTGCTCAGAAGAGCTTGATCTACCCACAGTTTTGAGTAAACTGACTGCCTAATAAGTAACTCAGGAATGGGCGAAAAACAAGGAACTCTGCTTGAATCCAGATGGAAAATCTGGTAACCCTAGGCATAAGGACTATTGATGTGGTGTACAGTAGGTTTTGGGTAGGTTTTGGATGATTCACCATACACCAATAGGGGGTTATGGTGAGATGTGTACCTGGGTCCTTTTAAGTAAAGTTCACTACAATGACACCTATGATACCCTACTGCTCTGCTGGGATATCTGTGTGGTCAGTCTATTTCCATTGCTGGCCCCTCCAACATCTCAATAGCTTGTTCTGTGCCAATATTGCCGGCCACCTTAAAAGTGTGCATCGGCACCAGTTTTGGAAGAACGCTGAAATGAAAGATAGGTGCCGGAAATGTAGGCCAGGGTTTTTCTGGGTCTACATTTCCGGCACCTTTCTTCGCATGAATCATTCCTAAGTAGGCGCTTTAGGCCGCCTAATGCCACTTCCGGCATTAGCTAAGCCTACTTAGGCATTCAACCGGCCTAAAGCACCTATGTAGGCGTGATTCCAGTGCTGATTTTCTAGGCGCTGGTATGCATCTCGAATCGTGGTTAAAGATGCCTTATGGATGGTGTTTTTAACAGAGGTATGGGTGCCTAGAAAATCGGCGCCAGTTTGAGAATCAAGCTATAGAGCACAAACACATCGATTAAAAAAAAAAAAAAAATTAGATAGATGTTTTGCAATTTTGAAAATGGGCGTGTTTTGTACTGGATTTTTGTGTGTGTTCCGCAAAGCATCTAAACTCGGTTTTATGAAAACTAGGCTTTTCACAAAAATGTAATGCTCTCCTCCCACCTATACTCAACCTCCAAACCCAATGTGTTATTCCTCCCTATATTAAGCTCTTGTAAACCGTGCCGAGCTCTATAATTATGGGGAGGATGCGGTATATAAACGTGAAGGGGCAAAATCAAAAAAAGCATCTAAGTCCCCTTTTGGCCTAAGTCCCTAAACGTTCAACCCAGAAGCAGGGAAAGTGTCCATAACCAAAACATGTTTTGATTATGGCCTTCCTCTGCCTAAACGCCCAATCTCCACTACGTCTAAAAGTACCCCTACAACACGTCTACACTTTTTAACCATAATGAAAAAAAAACACAAAATGTCCAACAGAAGGGCTTTTATGCGAAGGAGGAGCCAGTCCTTCGCCTAAAAGCTGGATTCTGTAACCGGTGTCTTTCAAAAACAACACCGGTTACAGAATCCTCCCCCCCCAACAATGATCCAGGCAGGAGGGTACCCAAGCCCTCCTGCCATGTCAAACCGCGACCCCCCCCTCCCGACGATATCGGGGCAAGAGGGAGTCCAAGCCCTCTTGCCCCAGGCACCCGCGGCACCCCCGACTCGTTCGGGCCAGGAGGGAGCCCAAGCCCTCCTGGCCCAGGCGACCCCCTTAGCCCCACCCCCACTACAGTACGGGCAGGAGGGATCCCAGGCCCTCCTGCCCTCGATGCACCCCCATCCCCCCCAACGTCCGCCCCCCCAAGAACCCCCGATCGGCCCCCCCAGCCGTCCCGCGACCCCCCCGGCCGACCCCATGAACCCCCCCTTCCCCGTACCTATTTTAGGTTGGCCGGACAGACGGGTGCCAAACCTTTCCGTCCGGCATGAAGCTCAACGAAGAATGGGGCTGGATTGGCCCAGGGGCACCAAAGCCCCGCCTCCTGGTGGGGCCTAAGGCGCCTGGGCCATGTGCCTAAGGGCCATGTGCCTAAGGCCCCACCCACAGGAGGGGCCTAAGGCTCCTGGTCCTATTCTGATTGGCCCAGGCACCTTAGGCCCCACCAAGAGGCGGGGCTTTGGTGCCCCTGGGCCAATCCAGCCCCATTCTTCGTTGAGCTGCATGCCGGACGGACGGGTTTGGCACCCGTCTGTCCGGCCAAGCTAAAATAGGTACGGGGAAGGGGGTGTGGGGGGGTCGGCCGGGGAGGTCGCGGGTTGGCTGGGGGGGGCGATCAGGGGTTCTTGGTGGGGCGGACGTTGGGGGGATGGGGGTGCGTCGAGGGCAGGAGGGCCTGGGATCCCTCCTGCCTGTACTGTAGTGGGGGTGGAGGTAGGGGGGTCACCTGGGCCAGGAGGGCTTGGGCTCCCTCCTGGCCCGAACGAGTCGGGGGTGCCGCGGGTGCCTGGGGCAAGAGGTCTTGGATTCCCTCTTGCCCCGATGTTATCGGGGGGGTAGCGGCTGCCGCAGGGCAAGAGGGCTTGGGCTCCCTCTTGCCCTGATCGTGTCGGGGGGGGGTCGCGGCTGCCGCAGGGCAAGAGGGCTTGGGCTCCCTCTTGCCCCGATATTGTGTTTGGGGGGGAGTGATTCATCGCGGCAGGAGAGATGCCTCATCTCCCCTACCGCGATGCCATCACTCCTCTACCCGAACTGCCGCAGGTGATGGTATCGTGGTAGGGGAGATGAGGCATCTCTCCTGCCACGATGGTTAGGTTGCCGGGCCGCTGAACTGATGGCACCAGCGGCCATCAGCTCAGCGGCCCGTTTTTCGGCACTTAGACCTGGTTTTATTTCGTCTAAGAGAAAGAGGTCTAAGTGCCGATTAATTTGTTTTGGTTATACCTGTTGTACGCCTAGGAGTAGGTCGGCCCACCTCCCGCCCACTGCCCACCCTTTCCCCTCCTCTAAACACACCTCTTTTCTCTCTGTACGTTTAGTGGCAGTGAAAGGCCTAAGTTGGTTTTTGATACGTCTAAAAACCAGCTTTGGTTATGGGTACTTGGACGATCAGGCTTTTTGATCGTCCAAGTAGCCACTTAGGACACTTTTTAGACGTTTTTTTTTTTATTATGAACCCCATAGTTTTTAAGCTTTATTTTGATTTTCAACATTAATGTTTACATACTCATCTCTTTAGAAAGCATAGCATAGCAGGGGGTCTTCATCCAACATAGGCTATGTTTCACCCAAAGGTCTTTATCAAGGTATTTCCCCTTAGTTATGCCCGTTCCATGAATGCTGTTGCGTCCAATTCTACAGCAAACAGAGACTTTGCCACAATATGACAAATACTATTCCAAATTTAAACAATGCTCTGACTCTTAATAGTCCTCATTAGGGAGGGACAATTCACACATCAGAGAGAGTGATTTAACTTAATAATAAGCAAAGGAAAAAAAAAATGAAATATTGTAGTGTTACATCTTCTGTTAATTCAAAGACCTTTTAACTAGAGTCAATCATAGTAGCTGTGTGTTTGAAGAGCTATACCATTGTGCATATAGGAGCCATACTACTGTTAGTTCCTTCAGTACTAATACTATGAGTGATCCATTGCCATTGGAATTGGCCATTCAGCTAGCAGCTCAGGATGGAGCAGGAGTGTGACCCACCACTCGACCACCAGGGATTTCAAAGGTGCACAGTGAAGGCGGGAGGGAGTTAAAAGTCATCGCAGTCGACTGCTGGATCACCAGGGATTTCAAATGTATGCATGGTATTGGGAGGGAGGGGAAGTGGACAGTGTACAGGGCAGGGAGGGAGAGGGGACAAGGCACAAGGCAGGGAGGAAGGGGGGAACAGGGTGCAGAACCTGGCAGGGCAAGAAGGGAGGGAGGGGGACTGGGTGCAGAGCCTGGCAGGGCAGGGCACTTGAATATTACAGTTCGTTCGGGTCAGCTTATATTTGAGTATATACAGTAAGTGACTTGCCCAGGGTCACAAGGAGCAGTGCTGGGTTTTGATCCCACAACCTCAGGGTGCTGAGGCAGCAGCTAAGATACAGAGGTAATATATTGGGAGTGGAGGAATAGCCTATTGGTTAGTGCAGTCGCCTGAGAACTGACTTTCGAGTTTCACTGCAGCTCCTTGTGACTTTGGACAAGTCACTTAACCCTCCATTGACCAAAATATTTGCATATGACATGTAAACCACTTTGATTCTAATCACAGAAAGGCAGTTTATCAAGTCACATTTCCCTTTCAATATGATTGACTTTGTATTATTTTCTTTCCTTTCTTATTAATTCCAAACATTCTGTTTGCTATTTTGGAGCATACCACATACTGAATTGAAGATTTAAATTATTGTCCATGATGATGCCTATATCCATTTCCTAGGTGATGACTTTTAATATGGAGAATAGCATCTTGTAGATATAAAATGGATTGATCTCCCCTCTGTGCCTCAATTTGCCCTTCTCCATGGCATGTTTCAAAGTGAAAGTGTATGGATACTTTTGCTTTGACAATTGGTGCAACACTAATGGATTATAAATACCTGTGAATTTTCCTCCAGTTCTGACAGTTTGAAAATTGGCCCTTTAATAGCTTGGGTGTTGTCATTTTATAGATTGCTAAGAAACTCAATAATCCAGACATTCTAGAAACTCCTTATCTAATAGAATAGTCAGGAATTCATTTTATCACTAAAATAAAATAGACATTCATGCTGGTCATTAAATAGGAACTTATGAGAAATAGGCTGTTGAAACTAACTGGGATTTCGGCCAGTAACTTAGACATCAGAGACAAAAAAAAAAAAAGCAGAGTGCAATAGAGCACATGAAGGTAGAAGCTTTTTATAAAAACCAATAGATGAGGTCAGCTATCACAGAGGAACATGTTAAGGCATAGTTTTCTCGTTCCAGGTTAACTTTCTCTTTTCTCATTTTTTCTTTTTCTTGGTATCTGTCTCTTCACAGCTGGACCTCCTTGCTTTGGCTCCTGATTCCATGCAGTTGGAGCTCCCGGTTGGGTTCCTGACTTCATGTAATCTTTATTCTCTTGCTCTGAATCTCAACTGTTTGCTTCTAGACCTTCATGCCTCAACTATGCTTCTTCATTGCTGGACTCTTCCCTGGATTATAGCATTTTGTCTCATTAAGAAACCATACGGCCTGTTCCTGGTTCAGGTTCCCAGAACCAGGATACTTGGAACACCTATTGTTTAGCCAGATCCTGACAGCAGGTTTGAACAGTAGAACTTGTACAATTTTTTTTTTTTTTTTAAATAACAAAACAGCAGTTTTTCTGTTCAAAATGAGGATCTGGGAAAATCTAAAAGCAGCAATGTTTACCCAAACTGGTAAAACCTTTATAAATTGTCTATCATTTTTGGCAACTATAAAATCTCTCTCCATATATTGAAAAGACAACTTTGACCGCAGCGGTTCATGCCATGATTAATATCACGACTGGACTACTGCAATGTTCTGTACACTGGTCTAACCAAAAAGAGTTTGCATCAGCTATAATTAATTCAGAATGCTACAGCAAGACTGATAGAAGGCTGCAAGAGGCATGACCACACCACACTCTTCCTGCACAAACTACACTGGCTGTCAGTACCTTATGGGGCTAAATTTAAATCTCTGTGTTTGATTTTCAAGGTCCTCAGACAAAATGGGCCAGAATACTTAAAGAACAAGCTAGTCCTTTGTACATCATTGAGACCTCTGAGGTTCTTTCATGGAGCATCACTATCTGTACCCTTATCAAAAGGAATTGTATCATGTGATACAGCAGTGAGCCTTCTCAGGAGTAGCCCCCATACTCTAGAACAGTGCCGGTTCACAGAAATTTCCTGCCGGTCCACAGGGCCAACACGTGCATCAGGCCTAAAACAATGTTCTTCAATCGCCGGTTTCAGAAGGGATACATCTAACTCTAGACTACCTCTACTTCAGGAAGCAGATGGAAGCCTGGTTCTTCACCCAAGCCTTTAATACTTAAGGTAACTAACTATACACTCATTCTGCTCCAGGACTAACTTGCCATACATACTAACTAAATCCATAGGCAGTGAAATACTTTTTTTTTATTGGGGAGGGAAGCTCTGCCCCAGATCCCTCTCAAGCTCCACCCCTGACCATATCCCCATAATAATAGTGCTAATTGTAATACTATTTTTCCATTCATTTTTCATATATACAAACAAAATATGAAAACCTACACTCCATTCACACATTCTCCTATCAAAGAAGTCAGATGGAAAAAACTATATGAAGGCCTCCTAGCTACACAAGCAGCAAAACTTGACAACCAAGGGCTCCTTTTATCAAGGCACTCTACGGGGGTTAGCGCGTCAGACATTTCATCATGCCTAAAAACTAACGCCTCGTCAATGGAGGCGTTAGCGACTAGCGCTGCAGGCGGTTGAACGCGCGGTATTCTGTGCGTTAACTGCCTATCGCACCTTGATAAAAGGAGCCTCAAATCTCCAATCTACTGATTATGACCCCAGACTACAAAACATTCAGAAAAGAAATAAAGACCCTACTTTTCAAGAAATTCCTGCAAATGACTTAATACTGCTAGCTCCTTCCCACTCCCAAAACCACGTCCCACTTCCCAATTCCCCAAAGCAACCTCATCCGCTCTTTATCTCCTCTAGAAATTACCAGATATCTTCTTCTTGTAATACGTTTTTTGTAATTCTTTTGTAATCTGCCTTGAACTGCCAGGCAATGGCGGAATAGAAATCTCTAATGTAATGTAATGTAATAATCTTATTAACTATACATAATAGTTAACTATAAAATTAAACTACAGAAAGCACACTGTATGCTTCTCAGCATTCATTCCTACCAGAACATCTGACCTTGGTCACACATACAGAACACAGATAACCCCTATGCAAATAGAGGACCATAGAATAAAAGTACTAACTTACACAAACAAAACCCTATGATGCCAAACTCTACATGCAGTACAATACCAGAGAAATAGAAAGAAATTATTTTTTTCCTGAACATTGCAAAATATAGACAGACGATATAAATTCTCAAAACTGACATATTTCAATCATTAAATTGAAAATAAAATAATTTCCCTACCTTTGTTGTCTGGTGATTTTATTTTTCTAATTATCTTTTTCTAGTCTCTGGTTGTACTTCCTTCTGTTTGTGCTCTTAACTGTGTTTCCAGGACATTCTTATCTATTTGTTGTTTTTCTCTTCTTCTTCACTTTCTGCCCTACATCCATCTTTCAAAATAGAACAAAACACAAAAAAAACCCTCTCAAACATCCATCTTTGGCATAACAGTCAACTTTCTTACATTTTCCTACTTCTCAAAATCTGTGTCTTCCCTTCCCATTTATCCATGTGTACCATCCCCTCCTTCTTTCTTCTCCCCCTATTCCCATCTATCTGTAAGAAGCATTTCTTCTATCTATCCCTTCCACACCCATTGCGTGTATCATCTCCTAAACTAAACTAAACCTTGGGTTTGTATACCGCACCATCTCCATAGTTGTGGAGCTCGGCACGGTTTACAGGAATTGTAATGAGAAAGGAACTCCAAGAAAGGGCTAGATGAAGATCGGAGGAAAAAGAATGTTAGAGGTCTAAGATGTCATTCCTGTGCACCATCTCCTTTCTCTATCTCCCTCTCCCGTGGTCTGACATCTTTGTATTCACCTTCCTCCCCCCCTTTTATGGTCTGGCATCTATCTACTTGCCCATGGTCTGGCACCTCTCTCTCCTTCCCTCCCCTTTCCATGGTCCAACATATTTCTCCTTCCCTTCCCCCCTTATCACAGTCTAATATCTTTCTTCTCTCCTTCCACAGTCTGGTATTTCTTTCCTGCAGTCTGGCATATCTTTCTCCCCTTCTTTCTTTCAATTCCTTTGTCTGGCATCTCTTTCTCCTTCCCCTTCCAGTGGTCTGACATTTTTCTCTCTCCCTCTTTCCATCACCCTTCTCTAGAATTTGACATCTCTCTCTTCCTTGAGTCATCTCTCCTTCCTCCAAGTATAACATTTCTCCCTCCCTTCTTCTTTTCTGCGCCCTGCAGTCCATCTCCCCTCCCTTCCTCCTCTCTCCCCTCCCAATCCAATATTTCTCCCTCCTTTCCCTCCAACAGTCTAACTTTTCACTCTCTTCCCTCTCTCCCTTTTCCTGAGTGTGACATTTCTACTTCCCTCCTTTCTGCCCTCCCCATTCAACATCTCTCCCTCTGACTCCAACACTTTCTGCCTCTTGCACACTTTTTCTCTCTCTCCTTATCCCTTCCCGCTTGTATGATATTTCTCCCTCCTTCCACCCCAGTCCATCTGTCCTTCTCTTTCTCATTGCGTGCTCTCTCTGCCCCAATTCTTCTCTACCCTGCCCCACAATCTACCTTCATTTGAGGCCTAAAGGATGTCGCTGGTGGCAGCCAGTCACATACACTACCCTGCCACCGGCACTGACATCTCTTCTGTATTGCAGGCCCACCTCTGATGAAATGGAAGTTATGTCTGAGAGGGCAGGCAACAGTAGTGAGAAGATACCGCTGCCAGCAGCAGGGCAGCGTATGTGATTGGCAACCCTAGCAACATCCTTTCAGCTGTAAATGATCATGCTAGTTTTGGGGGAGATCATAGCTCATGTGGTCCACCGTTCCAACACTTATGATGAAATCAGTTCCTTATAACTTATTTAACTGTATAAACAACTTGTCGAGTTTAGCCTCCCATATATTTATCCCAGCTGACTCTGTACCATCCCTCTTGTTCCATCTAATATCTACATTTGACCCCTCAGCTATAGGATAAGCTGTATTATAGAACAGCATTAGTGTCATATCTATGTTATTTGAATGTTCTAATTTGTGCTTATTAGATTCTTCATAAGTATTATGTCTCCCTTTTAGTATGTATTATAACTGTCTTATTTGAATTTCAGTGTTGTTAATAAGTATATTTTTAATAAGTATATATTTCATGGTAGTTCTATTATTAAGTTTTAATTTACTGATTTTGATTTTATCTCATTAATTGTATTTTTATTTATATTTGGTATGTTTCTGTTATGCTGTTAACAAAATTGTACACTGCCTTGGGTGAATCTTTTCATTACGGCAATTAATAAATCCCAATAAGTAAATAAATAACATGTTTAAGAAATGATTTAAGGATATCATAATATATTTAGGATTCTTATGGTCTGGTGAAGAATTTATAAAGCATAAAAGATGGAAAATGTTGCTGTACAGTCGGCCACGGGTTCGGGATCCACAGATTTATCCATCAGTGGCTCTCTTTTATAGGTCCACTGCCCCTAGTGTAACTTCACAGCCTATTTTTGGCCCTACAGCAGCAGCCATACTCAAAGGATGCAGCCTTTACCGGGCCTTTCCCTGTGATCTAGTCCACCCAGGAAGTTGCATTAGAAGAAGCAGGCTGGATCAGAGGGAAAGGCCCGGTGCAGGCTGCAGACTGCTTTTGAGTATGGCTACTGCTATTTCTGCAGGGCTGAAGGCAGGCTGCGAAGGTATACTAGGGCTGGGCACTTGATCTTGGGTATCTGATCTTGCCCAAATCAGGCAAGTGAGAGTGAGCTGCAAGATACCAGATAATGGGGGTAAGGAAGGAAATTAAAAAAATTTTAAGCATCCATGGATTTTGGTAGCACAGGAGATCCTGGAATCAATCCCCCACGGATACAGAGAGCCAACTGGAATTATATTAATAATTTGGGTTGGGTAACCTGGACAGTTACCTAAGTTCTCAGGTTAAATGGAGTCTGAAAAGTAACTGGGTTGTGAGACCTCATGAATAACTATTGATATCTTCTATAAGCTATATTGTCCTAAATTTTAGTATTTGCAATTCTGAAACTAGGGTTCTCTAGAGCTACTAACTGAGAAGGTTCCTTTCTGGAAATACTTTCATCTTTTATTCATGTAAACACTGAGCCAATACAACTCTGTCACTCAAACTGTTCATGTGAGCCCTGCAGAGTACATGTGTACAGACAGTGGGGAAATTACTGCAGGCAGTTTTCTAGTTTCTGGTGTGAGGAGTGAAAGTGGAGGTAACAACTGATGGCTGAATGAAGGCAGATTGGACACAGTGGATGGGGCACCATAAGGACAATTCTATGTATAGATGTCTAGATGGTGCCTTATAGGTGCATATTCTATAAAGGAAAGTAGGTGCCCACTTTCCTTTATAGAATAATAGAATAACCGGGAATATAATAATAATAATAATAACTTTATTCTTGTATACCGCATTACCATGGAAGTTCTATGCGGTTAACAAATGAAGAGACTGTACATTTACAGCGAAGTTACAATTTCAGTAATGTTACACTTACATTTTGGATGATACATTTTCAGTGATGTTACATTTACATTTTAGAAGATAAATTTACGGCAAAGTTTTTTTTTGTTTTTTTTTTCCGCTAGGTTGACATATACTGAGTAGTTTCATTTGCTGTAAGTTACATGCTGCGGTGTTACAATAGTAGTGTTACATACGGCGGAGAAGAGTCTGGGGGAGAGTCGAGGTCAGAGGAGGAGGCAAGTAAGAGGGTGGATAGATCAGAGGAATTTGTCAAAAAGGTAGGTTTTGATTAACTTCCTGAATGTTTGATAGGGGGGGGGGGGAATGTCAGCCATAGAGCTGGCAAGTGCACATTTTTCTAGTGACAGTCAGATTGTAGTAAATTCAATAAATGGTGCCTAAAAATCTGGATCTTGCTAAATATCCATGCAGAATTTTAAGGTAGTATTCAATAAAGGAGACAGAGTAGTTTTTAAAGTAGAAAAAGGGGGAAGGCCAACAGTTGATCAAAAATGCATGGTTCAGAACAAGGTATCTTTAAAAACTATCACCAAAACAGGGAAGATAGGACATCCAGATAGAGAGCAGACTGATTTTAAAGAAAAATTATCTTTTTGTCTGAAGACAGTATATCTCTTTTATACATATGAAGCTAATTTAGTTGAAAGATCAGGGAATATGGCCACATCTATGGATGTATGGAGCCTGTTAGAAGGTCTCGTTAGACAGTGTGTGTGACTGAATGATTGTCCTGCCAGATAACTGAGAGGGAGGTGGGGTGGGGAGTAGGGTGGGGGTTTTGGGTTAGGGAGGGAGGGATGGATAGATAATGACATATTCCTGTTAATATGTTTTCAAATATATTTGTGAATTGCATTATTTTGTAAGATGTTAAAATTTAATAAAGATTGAACTAAAAAAAAATTATCTATGCCAACTGCTGAGCAAGTTGTAATAAGAATAACAAACAATGTTTGAGATGTCTGCATGCAAATTCCAGAAGTCTACTACTAATATTTAGCATTTCTAAAGCACTGGAAGGTGTATGCAGTGCTGTACATGTGCATTTTAGCTTGCAAAAGACGGTCCCTGATCAGAACAGTACAGTATACTGTACAATCTAATTTACACAGACAAACAAGACATGTGAAGGTGCATAATAAAAAATTACGTCTAAGTACATTTTGGGCCTAAGTCGCTAGTTAACCAAAGTTGGACATGTCCAAAGCCCATTCTCAAAAAATACATCCAAAATATTTTTTTTCGAGAATCGTCTACTTGTACGTCCAGCCGTTTGATCGTCCAAACTGCTAAGTTGTCTGTCTTTATACCCCATTCTCGTCCAAAAATTTGTACAAGTAGTCCTATATAGTAGGGAATAATTAGGATTCATTTGAATTCAACCCATTTCTTTGTTTTCCTTTACATTAGTTATGTTATAAAATGCAAGTGTGTCTCCCCAATTTAGTGGGCTTGAAAAGGATTGTTATGTAATATAGAAGTGTTGTAAGATTTTGTGTAAGAAACCTTTTTCTTTGATATCATTTGATATTGTAAATGTATTAAATTTATATATAAAAAAAAAAAATTCGTACAAGTCAAAAACGCCTAGAACTAGACCTTTTGGATATGGGAGGGGCCAGAAAAATGATGGATTGGCCACCCAGACATTGCAACAGAGTAGTGGGGCATCTTACAGGGCACTGCTGTGAACTTCATAAAAAGGGTGCCACATAAACATCTCACAACAACTCCCTTGCAGGTCATGGTAAGCCCCCCCAGCACCCCCCAAAACCTACGAGACCTACCTGTCTACCACCCCAATAGCCTTATGGCTACAGGTGCCACCTATATGGCAGTACAATAGAGGTTTGGAGGTACACATGTTTCACCATGAATGCAGTGGTTAGAGTGGCTTATGAGCCAGGGTCCTCCTCTCTATGGTTCGATAGCCCACCCCTTAGACTACTTAAGCCACCTCTGTGCACCTGTACTAGGCTTTCCTTTGCCAGGTGCTGATGTTCTGGATGCAGATATGTACATTTTTATTCCAATTTTTGTGGCGGGGTGTGTGTGTGTCAGTGATCATGGGGGGATCTGTACTTTGTGTCTGCAGTGGTTATCTGGTCACTTTGGATATCTTCTGGGCATTTAGACCTGTTTTTAGATCGCCTAAGTCTCTACGTATAAGTTCCATCTAGGCAGTCTTGTTAAACTTTTGGTTATACTTGCAGTACGACTAAGTCTAGGTCAGCCCATGTCTCGCCCAAATTCCACCCTCACCACTACTCCTAAAATGCCCCTTTCAGCTCTGGGCATACAGCGGCACTGAAAAGGCCCAAACTGTTTTTAGATAAGTCTAAAACCTGTTTCGATTATCGGCACTTGGATGACCTATCTTTAAGGTCATCCAAGTGCTGATTTGGGCGGTATTTTAAACGTATTTTTGTTTCAATTATGAGCCCCATAGAGGTTGGGGAGTTTCTCACAGAGAGAATGGTAAGATGGACATAGATATCTTATGGTGGGTGGGAGTTAGGAGTTAAAAGCAACCTACAAAAAGTGAGCTTTTAGCTTGGATTTGAATACTGCTAGAGATGGAGCTTGACATAATGACCCAGGTAGTCTGCTAAAAGCATATGGTGCAGCTAGATAGAAGGGACAGAGTATGGAGTCAGCAGAAGGGGAGAAGGGTATGGATAGGAGGGACTTACCCGATAAATGGAGTTTGCGGGAGGGAGCATAAGAGGAGATAAGTGAGGAGAGATATTGAGGGGCTAACAAGCAAATGCATTTGTAGGTCAGTAAGAGGAGTTTGAACTGTATTCGTAAATGGATGGGGAGCCAATGAAGTGATCTGAGGAGAGGATTAATGTGAGTATAGTGGCTCTTGCAGAATATAAGTCGTGCAGATGGTTGAGCGGAAGACCTGAGAGAAGCAAGTAGCAGTAATCTAAGCGAGAGGTGATGAGACTGTGGATAAGGGTTTTGGTAGTGTGCTCGGAGAGAAGTCAGATTTTGGCAATATTATACAGGAAGAAGTGACAGGCTTTAGAGGTGTGTTGGATCCAGTGGTGTAGTAACGGGGGTGGGGGCGAGGGGCTGTCCACACCAAGTGCCTTCTTGGTGAGAGCGCCGACACCCCTCCTCTCCACTCCTTCCTACTCCTCCCCCTGCTGTGTTTGCACTTTCACTTCCTTCCTACCATACCTCCACTGTATCACCAGCGTTGACTCTCCCTCTGATGTCATTTCTGGGTTCCGTGCCTAGGAATAGATATCAGAAGGAGAGCTGACGCCAATGCGGGCAGCAAATTGGTGATGCTGCTCTCGCCGAGGAAGTTAAAACAAGTACAGGATAGGGAAGGGGGTGTACGCTTGACAGGGGGAGGGGTAGAAGAAGCAGGGGGTGGAGAAGAGGGTGGGAGAGGGGCACCAGTGCCACCGGCGCCTTTCACTCTCACTACACCACTGGTTGGATCTTAGCAGAGAAGGAGAGAAAGGAGAAAAAGATGACCCAGAGGTTGCGAGCATGACATGGAGAATGAGAAATAGAGAACAGGGGGAAGGGGGGAAGTGGGTTTAGGTGGAAAGATAAGAAGCTCGGTCTTGGCCATATTCAGTTTTAGGTGGCAGTGAGACATCCAGGCAACAATATCAGACAGGCAGGCTGAGATAAAGGTCTGGATTCCTGTAGAGGTACCTGGTGTGGAGAGGTGACACTGAAAACCATGGGAGGAGATGAGTGCACTAAGGGAGTGGGTATAGCAAGAGTAAAGGAGAGGTCCCCTGGAATGCAGTGGGCAAAAGCCTGATTGAAGTGAGTCAAGAATAGCATGAGATGAAAGGAAGTCTAGACTGCGGCGGTGAACATCACGTTTAAGTAGCTTGGATAAGTTAGAGGGGTACATAATGAGGGGTTTTGAGAAGAGGTGAAACTACAGCATGTTAAAGTTTCAAGTTTATTATTAAATTTGTTATGTACGCAGTATCAAATGCTTCAATGCGTATAACATTTTTAAAAAATGGGGGGCAAAACAAAATTATTTAATACAATTACATACAAATTCTATACATTCTAATACATGATTGGCATGGAAGGTGAGGGGGATAAACTACAATTTTTAAAGAGAGAAAGAATACATTTAAGGGAAAACACATATGGTGGGTAACAGAAAAAAAAAAGGTTATAAATTGCGTTATTTAATTTTATAAATTATGTTGTCTATTTTTCAAATGCGTCCTTAAACAAGAAACTTTTTAAGGAACGCTCAAATTGTTCTAAAGAGGATTCAGTACAAATATATATTGGTAGATTGTTCCAAAGCTGGGGCGCTATGACCGAGAAAATAATAGATCTCCTGGTCCCTATTATTTTTAATGAAGAGATAGTCAGTAGATGTTGTGTTGATCTAAGTGGCCTGGATGGAGAATACGGTATCAAGAGACGATGCAGAAAAATTGGAGCATGAATTTGTTGAATTTTAAAGGTTAACAGTAAAATTTTAAAGGTTATGCTATGTGTGATTGGTAACCAATGGGCTGCTTGTAGAAGTGGTGTAACGTGATCGTATTATTTTGAATTAGTGATAATTTTTATTGTTGTGTTTTCCGTACAAACATAATGAAGTTCCTCTTCACCCAGAGAGTGGTAGAAAACTGGAACCCTCCAGGGATTCAAGACAAAGTTAGACAAGTTCCTGCTGAATCAGAACGTATGCAGGTAAGGCTAGACTTAGTTAGGGCACTGGCCTTTGACCTAAGGGCCGCCGCGTGAGCGGACTGCTGGACACAATGGACCACTGCTCTTATCCAGCAGCGGCAATTCTTATGTTCTTATGTAACACAGTAATGTCAGTCCCCACTGTGAACAGCAAAGCAACATTGTGAAACATCTGTCATGTACCTGCCACTCAAACTCCCTCTCCTTATCCCTTCCCACCTCTTGTTTCCATACAGACTGAGGCTTTGAGGAAATGGGCCCGTTACCGTAGCAGCATAAAGCAGATTTTCTCCGGAGGGTGAGATGCCAGCTGTAGGCATAGGCAGGTGTGTATCAAATGTATATTTCATTGATTCCCCTCTTCATTTTTTACTCATCTCTATGGCAACCACTTGGGGCAGGTAACCATGTATGGCGCTCAATAAGGTCCCCTAATGGTACAGGTCCCTAGTCAGTGTAGCACAGACAGAATCACAAGGCGGGGCAGGGGGAGCTGCTGAATGAGCTGTCACCATAACTGAACACTCTAACAGGGGTACTGTATACAGCACATGGCAATGAATAACCAATAGGCAAAGGATGGTCACAAATCCCTGCATACCATGGTTAACTCCCAAAATACAATGCCTATTTTTGAATATGTAATGATCAAATGAGCAACTATAAGCAATGTCAAAGTTTACCACCTTTGTAGCTCAGCTACTGGGTGCAGTGCCTCTGGATTTGATGCCACAGGGCTGGGCTCAGTGGCTTCTAGGGAAAGGAGGAGGAGGAGGAAGAAGGGGGAGGGGGTAGTTGTAGTACTTTTATGTTTTACTCAGAGTATATTAGGCAATAACTTTTTTACTTTTACTTAAGTAAAAGTTTTAAATGTGTTCTTCTGTACTTTTTACTTTTACTTAAGTATTGAAATATACATTTATTTTCACTGTTACCTAAATATTTTCATCCAGTACTTTGAACAACGCTGCATAGGAGTAACAACAGGAAGTACTTTTTCATGGAGAGGGTGGTGGATGCTTGGAATGTCCTCCAAAAATGGAGACAGAATTCAAAAACATGTGGATAAAACACAAAATATCCCTATATACGTGGAATCAAAACAAAACTGAGGGTTTCTTAGATGAGTGGTTTTCAGCCCAGTCCTCAGGGACCAAATGGCCAGTTGGGTTTTCAGGATATCCACAAGGAATATGCATGAGAGATATTTGTATTCAATGGAGGATGTACATTCTAATATATCTCATGCATATTCCTTGTGGATATCCTGAAAACACAACTGACCATTTGGTCTTTGAGGACTGAGCTGAAAAGCACTAGCTTATACAGTGGCATAGTAAGAGGGGGTGGGGAGGGGCGGTCCATCCAAGGCGCCATGTTGGTGGGGGCACTGGCACCCCTCCTCTTCTCCGCTCCCTGCCTCTTCCCATTCCTCCCATCGCCATACGCGCACCCCCTTCCCTTCTCCCGTACCTCTAGTTCACTGCCATGAGCAACATTTTCAATGTGCTCCTCACAATTGTGTCATCTTTTCTGCTGACATCACTTCTGGGTGCCACACATAGGAAGTGGCATCAGAGGGAGAGCTATCAGAGTCGCAAGGAGCATGTTGAAGTTCTTGTTGCTCGTGGCGGTGAACAACTAGAGGAACAGGAGAAAGGAATGGGGGCATGAGTACAGCAGGGGGGATTGGGGAAGAAGTGGGCGGTGGGAAGGAGCACCATTGCCATGGGCACCTCTCACCCTCACTATGCCACTGGTCTTATACAGATACTCCAGTAGTTGAGAAGTAAGGCCAATATTGACAGACCTCTATGGTCTCTTTCATGAACCTGGCAAGACAGATCTGGCTGGAATGGAGTGGGCTTCGTTGGAGGCTCCAGTAGTTGAAAAGTAAGGCCAGTGCTAGGCAGACATCTAGGGGCAAATTCTGTAAAGAACTCCTAAAGTTATGCATCCAGAATGTGGGTGTCCAACAATGTAAGTGTCCAAATAGATTCAATAAGCACAATTAACAAATTTAACAAGCAATAATTGGAAGTTAGATGTCCAAAGGCTATGCGCGATTCATAGAATAGGCGTCTAGAATTTCATAGACGCCCATCGAAAAAGCTGCGCCTAACAGGATAGGCGTGTGTATGGTTTTAACATGGATGTCCATTTACAGAATCACATGCCACTCAGCATCCTAAAGTGTGTACATTCTTGCCTAAAATGTAGGCGTTGCAAAACCAGGTCTACTTTTAGATATGAGTTGGGCGCTAGCTAGGCACAATAAGGCATGGGTTAGGCGTGCTAGAGACATCCAGATGTAGTGGAATGGATTTTCTTTTTTGGGGAAATAATACTCCAGTTTGATATTAATATTAAAAGATATTTAATAATGCATTACTTAAGCAAAGCACATGAAAAAATATATTGCACACTAAATCTCATTCCCAAAAGGTTTTTTATTGGGGAGTAATGACTACTCCAGTTTGATATTAAGATTAAAAGATATTTAATAATGCATTACTCAAGCAAAGCATATGAACAAATGTATTGCATGCTAAACCTTATTCCCACAGTTTAAGAAAATAAGAAGAGAAATCCTACTGACAATAGCTGTGGTTCAGAGCAAGTGGACATATCTGATGCATCATCTTGACATCATTGTGACATCATCAATATGCACAAAACCAAAGTGGAATTGTCCCTATTAGAATGGTGAGCACCAAACAAGTGTCCTTCAACTCATCTGATAAATGCAAATGCCTTTATTAGTCCAAAGTCTTGTGTATACATCCAATGACTCAATGACCCGACATGTACATGTTTCGGCCCAACCGGCCTGCCTCAGGAGTCTACAAATACATACATGGATATACACAGGTTAAAAACATACACAGTGTTTATAACAATGATGAAAGAATTAATGTATATAAAAAAATATGATATAAATAATCAACAGCAAAGAATAATCACAAATGCATAAAAATACAATTAAAATATAGACATGTGAATTCATTATAAACCCAAATGGACCATATTTAAATTAATCACCAATGTTAATACATACATTAATATTCTGTATATTGTATACCATTACAATGAATATATAGTGGTTACAATAAACAACCATCACACTTCAATAAATATATGCAATTCATATTAAAACATCAACCATCTAAAAAGCTTAAAAAAGAGATATGATAATATAAAAATATAAATATATTCAGGAGTAAGGTATGAGACTACTAAAACTATATAAGAAAGAGGTATAAATATCCTTGCTATCAAGCTGTACATTATATACAAGAATAAGGCAGAAGGGAAAATTTATATAAACTATATTAATCTGTAAAAAGACATAGTTGTAAAAGCTGAAATATGCACCCAGATAGCAGAATGTCACTAAAAAAATAATAGGAACCCCTGCCTAAACAGAAGCTCCTGTGGCTAAGTGACTAAAGGCGCTTCTTCCATATATCATGGGTTCAAATCCACACAACCCTCCCAGTATCTTAGCTTCCTATTTGGTCTCAGAAGAGAGTATTGGTTGTGGACAGGTATCAGGAGGACTTTGCCTTTTACATTTCCAGGGTCCAGAGGGAAACTTATTGTTACCCTTAAATTGCTATGATCTCCTAAAGTATCATCTCACATGGCAGGAACCTCTGCCTAAAAGGAAGCTCCTGTGGCTCAGTATTTAAAGGCAGTATTTCCAACTTCTACAGGTTATGGGTTCAAATCCATAGGAAGCTGAAATAGGGTCAGGTAGAACAGCACATATTCCTATTATTTGTGACATTCTGCCATCTAGCTGTATATTGATGATGTCACAATGATGTCAAGACTGGGTGTCAAACATGTCCACTTGGTTTGAGCCACAGCTCCTGTGAGTTTGGTTTTTCTTATTTTCTTAAAATTTGGGAATTAGGTTTAGTATGCAATATATATTTTTTTCATATGCTTTGATTGAAGAACACAGATGACAAAATGTGTGAAATTTTTGTAAAATAGCAGAGGAACTGGATAAGTGTTGAAAGTACATGTTTGATATGTATCCTAGAGAAATGACTGCTTGTGAATCAAGAGGATATAAGCTTGGCTTTTGAAATGACATGATTTAATGCCTGATGTGGGGGTTTGGGGTGGGGGAAGGAATGCAGACAGGTGAGCAGATTTCTATTTTTTTTCTTTGGGAGAGTTCATTATAATATGTTCCCATTACAAATCAATTGTTGAGAGCTAATGAAACATATTGGTGGCACTAAACAGCCTCCATAACTTTCATCTGGGATAGAGAGAGCTAGTGCAAGTGAATAGTGGCTCAATATTAAAGCTGTTTCCTTAAGAGTCTGAGGTTGTAAAATGAAATCCTAGTAGTGCTCCTTGGGCAAGTGTTTATTAAAAGGATATATGTGAACTATTTTATACAGGTTTAATCAAGAATGTGTTTTTAACATTATTATTTGTAGCAGGATAGCTACACTGATACTTACAGCACGAGGGAAGGAGGTACGCCTGCTGTACTTCCTTATAAGTCTCTCCCCGGCTATTCTGGGCTGAATATACGGTATGTTCTTTTCTGGCCTGAGAGGACAAAGAAGTTATGTTTTTTGGGGAAGAAGAGCCTGGCCAGCAGCCTGGAGTCTGCCTCTGTAAAATTTGGCTGGCTTTTGCATGCCATCTTGCAGGGAATACAAAACAACATAAAATCGCCTTGCTAATGATGTCATGATGCTAAAACGTGATTACATCATTAAACTCCGCTAGGACGTCCATGTGATGCCTAAAGAGCAATTCTACAACGCACGCCTAAATAGCACATAAAACACTAGATTCTGTAAAGGATGCCTAACAATATGGATGCACTATGCACATTTCCCTATTGTGTGTCTATGCTTAATAGAATTGCGCTGAACACTGGATGTATATATGACGCCTAATATTTAGACATCCTTTACAGCATTTGTCCCCTAAAGTCTGGATCCCAAAAAAAGACAAACTTGAAACAGGATCAAGTATATCACAATGCTATATATCATATGCTATGAGTGTCAGTGGCGTACCAAGGGGGGGGGGAGGATATCCGCCCCGGGTGCAAGCCCCAAGGGGGTGCACAGCTGGCCACCCTCCAGTGTTCTCCCTAGGGCAGTGGTCAGGCTCGCGAGCCACATGCGGCTCTTTAGCCACTTGAGTGTGGCTCGCGGCTCGTCTACAGCAGGGGTGCCCCTTCTCACTGCCCAACACCAAGCCACCGCTGCCATCGGCTGGCTGGCCCAGAACATCCTCTCCGACGTTAGAATTGATGTCGGGTGGTGATAGTTGGTCGGCCCCGCGGGGAAGAGAAACAGGGAGAACTCAGCGCTGGTCTGTTTCGATTGCGGCAGTGGCATCCTATTCCCTGGCGGCGGTGGCAGCATGTTTCCCAATGGCGGTGGTATGGGGGAGGGCAGGGAGAAAGAAAGAAAGAAAGGGGGAACAGGGAGCTAGATAGAAAGAAGGGGGCAGGGTGAAACAAAGAAAGAAAGATAAAAATGGGGCACGGAGAGAGAGAAAGACAGACATAGAGAAAGAAAGGAGGCATGGAGAGAGAAAGAAAGAAGGGGGCAGGGTGAAACAAAGAAAGAAAGAAAGAAGGGGACACGGAGAGAGAGAAAGACAGACACAGAGAAAGAAAGGGGACACGGAGAGAGAAAGAAAGAAGGGGCATGGTGGAAGAAAAAAATGGGGCACAGAGAGAGAGAGAGAAAGATAGACATAGAGAAAGAAAGGGGGCATGGAGAGTGAAAGAAAGAAGGGGGCCAGGTGAAACAAAGAAAGATATGGGGCACAGAGAGAGAGAGAGAAAGACAGACATACAGAAAGAAAGGGGGCATGGAGAGAGAAAGAAGGGGGCAGGGTGAAAGAAAGAAAAAGTTTGGGGAGGGAATGAGGTCTGGAGGAGAGGAAGAATACAGGAGGCCTGAAAAAGGGAAGATACATTGGATGCACAGTCAGAAGAATAAAGTGCAACCATAGAGAGATGAAATTATCAAACAAAGGTAGGAAAAATGATTTTAATTTCAATTTAGTGATCAAAATGTGTCTGTTTTGAGAATTTATATATGCTGTCTATATTTTGCATTATGGCCCCCTTTTACTAAACCGCAATAGCGGTTTTTAGCGCAGGGAGCCTAAGAGCATCGAGAGCAGCGTGGGGCATTCAGCGCAGCTCCCTGTGCTAAAAACTGCTATCGCGGTTTAGTAAAAAGGGAGGGGGTATATTTGTCTATTTTTGTATTTTTGTTACTGAGGTGACATTGCATAAAGTCATCTGCCTTGACCTCTTTGAAAACCCATGGAATATAAATGATAACATTTTCTCTGCGTACAGTGTGCTTTGTGTTTTTAAAATTTTATTGTTGGTAGATATTTTGACTTGGCCATGAAGGTAAGGGGGAGGGAAGAAGGGAGGGGAGCTGCTGAAAGTCATCTAGTAATCCTTGCAGGCTTGACTGTGCAGGGAATTATTTTTGTAAAATCATGTTTTGTTATGTGACTGGCATTATTTAGACTTTAATTTCTATGAATGAATAGAATGAAAATGATATAAAATTACTTGCTTGTTTTTATGTGCGTGCGCTGAAGGAAAGTGGAGAGAGAGTGGGCTGAGCACGCTGAAGGGAAATGGGGAAGAGAGAGTAGGGAGAAGAAACACCAGGGAAGGGAGAGGAAAGAGATGCCAAGACCATGGGAGTAAAGGAAAGGAAAGGAGCTACCAGACCATGGTGGGGGGGGGGGGGAGAGATGTCAGGGGGGGAAAGAGGCAGATGCCAGACCAGGTGGAAGGAAGGAGAAGAGATACTAGATAATGGAGTGGGAGGGGGAGACGGAAGGAGAGGAGAGAGATGCTAGGGCATGGGGGAAAGGAAGGGAAACTAAAGGAGACAAAATGCCAGACCAGAGGGAAAGAAAGGAGAGGAGGTGCCAGAGGCATGGGGGGAAGAGAAGGGAAGGATATAGAGATGCCAGACCTTGGGATGGAGTGGGAAGGAAAGGAGAAGAGAGAGATGCCAGAGCATAGGGGAGGAGGTGAAGCCAAAATGAATCATGTACAAAGGAAAGAAAGGGCATAGGATATACAATTTATTGAAAGGACATAGAAAGAGGGAAGATGTCATATGGAACAGACAGAGGGTGGACAGTGGATGCAAGGGGCAGAGAGAGGGTAGACAGTTGATGTAAGGGGCAGAGAGAGGGTGGACAGTAGATGGAAGGGGGGAGAGAGAGAGAGAGAGAGAGAGAGGGCACAAGCTGGGTGGAAGGGGCAAAGAGAGGGCAGATGTTGCATGAAAGGGAGAAAGGACAAACACTGTATAGAAAGAAGAGAGCAAAGAGAAAATGATTAAAGCAGAAACGACAAAGGGTAGAAAGATTTTTTGTTGCTTTACTTAGAATCAAGTATTACTGTAACTGTATTGATAAAATTTTATAAATAGAAAATGGAAATGAGGCAATTTTTTGGACTAAACCCTCTTATCCTCAGGTCAGGACAGGATACCATAACAGTACTGTTCTGAAGAAAGATTTGGCCTCTGAAAGCTAATTGAAAAATGGATTAGTCCAATAAAATGGTATTTTCTTATTTCTCATTATTTGTTTTATTTTTATTTGTTAATTTGTAAAGAGGTGATTGTTATGTATCAGTTTTTTCAAATTTATATCTACTGTCTTTATATTTTGCACAGTATTAGAGGATATGTGTTACTGGTTTTGTGGTGTTGCATTGTATGCTGAGTCTGGTTTCTTGGCAGTTCAGTTTAACTTTTGTCTACATATTTCTATTTTTAGTTTGTGATTATTCCATATTGGGCGAGGGTTTATCTCTGTTCTGTCTGTATGAAAAGAACATAGTTTTCAGTTGGCAGGATCTGGCTTGTTTGGTTTTACAATGTATGTGTTGGTGTTCTAGTGCTCACTGCAGTGTTTAAGATGCTGCCTTTTCCTAGGTACACTCTTGTTGTGCGATATGTGGATTGTTACTAAAAATCATATTTTTCATATAGATGGGGGGGTGTCAAAAAATGATGGGCCCCGGGTGTCACATATGCTAGGTACGCCACTGATGAGTATCAGTGCTGTGTATCTCAGTAGGGGAGGGGATAACATGTTAAAGGGATAATTAGCAAATAAAATATTGATAGCAGCATTGTTGGATTGTTGGTTTTAATCATGAATTGACAATGAATGTGACTATGATGTAGACAAAATACAAAACCACTTTTTCAAGTTTGCATCATATATAACAGCCTGTCTATGGTTGGCATTGCGGTGAATTGCTGACTGTCCTGTTTGTGAAGCTACTGTTTAATTATGAAGGAGAACAACAGAGCGGTGAATGCAGTTCTGGCTGCCTTGAATGGGAAGACTAGGTGGACCATGCAGGTCTTTTATCTTTTATTTATTTATTTTAAATTTATGAATCGCTTAAATCTAAGCCATGTACAAAAACATTTACATCCACAATTTCAAACACAAACATTATAAAATACAGTAAACAAATAAGTCAGTCAATCTCCCCCACAAAATTTCCTTAATACAGAATTATTCAAATCTAAAACAAATAATAACCACAGAGTTAGAGAAAGGCGTCCACAAACAATTGTGTTTTTAACAATATCTTGAAACTAGATACTTCAGTTTTGGAGATCCATTTGGGTTCAGGTGAACAAAGTAGTGGAAAATCCAGTGGCACTAACATATGACACTGTGCTATTTGGCACTTTAATGAGAGCTAAGGGCTCCTTTTATCAAGCCGTGCTAGCGGTTTAAGACATGTAATAGCAAGCGTTAAACCGCCGGCTTTGCTAGCCGCTACCGCCTCCTCTTGAGCAGGCGTTACTTTTTGGCCAGCATGGAGGTTAACACGTGATGAAAAGTTGCGCTTGTTAATCCCGCTAGCGCGGCTTGATAAAAGGAGCCCTTAAAGTCAAATATCATCTCACAATAACAAACTTCTCTTTATTATGACAGGGGTTGCCATACAACTTATTTTAAGGAATTGGAAAAACTGGGATCGGTTAAACTATACCTTTTGGTGGGAGTCTCTGTGTCACGTCTTTAAAATGTAACAACTTATAGTATACAACAGGGAAGTTTCTGGATATTTGGGAGCCATTGACAAAATTCTGCAGAGTGATTGTTGATTTTGCCCCTTGATCATGCACGTCCAGGGTGGGTGGATGGGAGGGGTGTTGGAAAATATTTTTAATTTTTACATTTGAGTGCAATTTTTTAATATGAAAATGGGGGGGTGATATATGTATTTGTTATGGATTACAATTTTGATTGAA
Organism: Geotrypetes seraphini; assembly: GCF_902459505.1. Classification (NCBI taxonomy): domain Eukaryota; kingdom Metazoa; phylum Chordata; class Amphibia; order Gymnophiona; family Dermophiidae; genus Geotrypetes; species Geotrypetes seraphini. The sequence continues at coordinate 424,469,947 of NC_047084.1, forward strand.
TTTAGGTGCTTTTATAATGTAATATGATTGTATAATATTGTTGCACTTATTTTTGGCTTCAAAATGAATAAAGATATTTTTTTAAAAAACAACACAACAATATCTTGAAAGGCATACGATCTTTGCATAATCTCATTATACCTGGAATTGAATTCCAGAGATTCTTACCGGCAATTGAGAAAATAGATATTCTAGATTTTACATAGCAAATCCAATTTTCTTTTAAACTGATGAGCAACTATGTTACTAGGCTAATTTTAAAAAGAGCTTATAAAACCATACATTCTATTAAAAATCATTTTATATTTCTATCACATCATTTTTAACAAGAATTAAATATTTAGGATTATTTTTTTGTTTAGCTATGAATTCTAGGATTCAGTATGTCACACACATGAACATCATCTATCAAGTATGTCACAACAGAAGAAAGGTTGAAAAGTTCTGTTGTAGAAGATATCAGTAGTGTACTATGGGGCTCATAATCAAGAAATATAAATGACCAAAAAGCATCCTAACTCGGCAATTGGACGTCCTAATCACCAGGACGTCCATGTGCCAATAATTGAAACCAACTTTCTGGATGTCTAGAAAGATGTCTCGGCCTCCAAAACTTGAGATGGGCGTGGTGGAGGTATGTTTCGGGTGTGCTTTGGGCATGCATAAGAACGGGTTAGACTTGGAAGTCATGCAGAAATAATCAAATGTTTTTGCAAGACATCCAGGATGTAACTTAGATGTTCGGAGCTAGACCTGTTTTAGGAGCATCCAAGTACCATAGAGGTACCCAAACTGACCAGACGACCACTGCATGCATCAAGGTAAGACAACCCCACACTTCTCCAGTGCTCACAGATGAGTTAACCAACAAAATGGTTTACTCCACAGTGCTCATCACACTTTCGGAAATCCTGCTTCCACTCACAGTCTATTGCAGGGGTGTCAAAGTCCCTCCTCGAGGGCCGGAATCCAGTCGGGTTTTCTGGATTTCCCCAATGAATATGCATTGAAAGCAGTGCATGCAAATAGATCTCATGCAGATTCATTGGGGAAATCCTGAAAACCCGACTGGAGTCTGGCCCTCGAGGACCGACTTTGACACCTGTATTGCATACTTAGCAGCATATCTAAGCTTTGTGATACAATTGAATTGGACCCTAGAAGAAGGTTATCATTAACCGAAACCAGGACCGTGTCAGGTCCATACCATACTTATTGCTGTGTGTCATCCAAATTTACAAACTGATTTGCTTCATTTGTATTTGTGAAGGCTTTTATTGAATTTCTTTGTTTTTATTGTGAACTCTTTCATTAAACTTTTACATCAAGAGCATCGATTCCATAGCTTCTTTTTATGTTTGGTGCCTCAGTTACTATTCCTGTGATGATATTGACTTTTAGCCATGTTTATTCATTTGCTGTACTTTTTTGGAAGCTCATTAAACATAAAATTCTGGAGAAGTCTACTGACATGTTCTTTATACTGGCTTGATGGGCCTGGCCTTTCAAGAGAAACATGAACCTGTTATCCAACTCTTCTTCTTTACTCTTACTGTTACAAAATCAATTAAGACTATTTGCATAGACCTCATGGTGGAATCTTTGATAAACACAAAAGGATGGGACTAATAAAGGCTGCAGGTCTTTTATTTTTTTTTATCTTCAAATGGGAAAACTATTTGTTTCTTTCAACAACTAAAGGCCTTTTCTCATATAGAATACAGAGACTTCTTTGTTTTCTTGCATGCAAGCCACTTTATAGACACACTGGGGAGGGCTGTCACATTTGCTTTTGAGATATCCTATTCAATAATGTGATCATTTTGTCTCCCATTAAAAGTTCCATATCTTGTCTGTACAGAAGTTGGCTGGACAGCATGTCCTTAAAGTCCCTGTATAATCGTCAGCTCAAATGGCTGGCAGGTTTCACATTAATCTACAACTGGTTGTTGCGAAACAAGGATTTAGGAAGATTAGACATTTGGCAGCATGTATTCCTTTAAAAGAATGACAGTAAAAGACAATATGAGGTCAGTTCAAAAAGTTTCAGGACAGTTTGAATTGTACGCTAATGGGATGTTCTTTTGAGATGCGCTAGGTGGCTTTGAATAGCTAGAAACTTCACAAGTAACCTCCTTTTTTCCATTTTTTGATATCTGTTTTTGTCTCCGAGCTACAGTAGCTTTTGTGAAAGTGTGCTTTCGTGATTGGCTATTTTTCATTACGTGCAACCTCAATGAGCAGCTGCCTAATATTCAAGATCCTACATGGCATTCTTCCTCCCCTAATTCCACTATCCTTGAATTCTTCGAGACCTGAAACTACCAGATCCGCCCACAAACTCAAACTATCTTTCCCCTCGTTAAAAGGTGTCATGTATGCACAGTGGCGTAACTAGCATATGTGACACCCGGGGCCCATCATTTTTTGACACCCCCCCATCTATATGAAAAATATGATTTTTAGTAACAATCCACATATCGCACAAGAGTGTACCTAGGAAAAGGCAGCATCTTAAACACTGCAGTGAACACCAACACATACATTGTAAAACTAAACAAGCCAGATCCTGCACAGTCAATTGATCCTGCAGTCAATGCCAACTGAAAACTATGTTCTTTTCATACAGAACAGAGATACACCCTCGCCCAATATGGAATAATCACAAACTAAAAATAGAAATATGTAGACAAAAGTTAAACTGAACTGCCAAGAAACCAGACTCTGCATATAATGCAACACCACAAAAACAGTAACACATATCCTCTAATACTGTGCAAAATATAAAGACAATAGATGTAAATTTGAAAAAACTGATACATAGCAATCACCACTTTACAAATTAACAAATAAAAATAAAACAAATAATGAGAAATAAGAAAATACCATTTTATTGGACTAGCTCGGTCCCCATACCCGCAAACCACATGATTCCATCCAAACAAGCCTTGAATTGTTTTATATTGAACTTATTATATTAAAGTATAAAAAGAAACAATATTCTGTACAATTGTCAATTTATAAATCAGCGTCTTCTCCCCACTCTCTCTTCCCCATTTCCCTTCAGGGTCCTCAGCCCACTCTCTCTCCACTTTCCTTCAGCGCACGCACATAAAAACAAGCAAGTAATTTTATATCATTTTCATACTATTCATTCATAGAAATTAAAGTCTAAATAATGCCAGTCACATAACAAAACATGATTTTACAAAAATAATTCCCTGCACAGTCAAGCCTGCAAGGATTACTAGATATCTTTCAGCTGCTCCCTTCCCTTCCTCCCCCTTACCTTCGTGGCCAAGTCAAAATGATCTACCAACAATACAATTTTAAAAACACAAAGCACACTGTACGCAGAGAAAATGTTAATTATCATTTATATTCCGCGGGTTTTCAAAGAGGTCAAGGCAGATGACTTTATGCAATGTCACCTCAGTAACAACTATACAAAAATAAACAAATATACCCCCTCCCTTTTTACTAAACCGTGATAGTGTTTTTTAGAGCAGGGAGCTGCGCTGAATGCCCCATGCTGCTCTCAACGCTCATAGGCTCCCTGTGCTAAAAACCGCTATTGCGGTTTAGTAAAAGGGGGCCATAGTGCAAAATATAGACAACATATATAAATTCTCAAAACGGACACATTTTTGATCACTAAATTGAAAATAAAATCATTTTTCCTACCTTTGTTTGGTAATTTCATCAGTCTCTAGTTGCACTTTATTCTTCTGACTGTGCATCCAATATTTCTTCCCTTCTTAAGCCTCCTTTATGCTTCCTCTCCTCCAGACCTCATTCCCTCCCCAAACTTTTTCTTTATTTCACCCTGCCCCCTTCTTTCTTTCTCTCTCCTTGCCCTCTTTGTTTCTCTCTGTCTGTCTTTCTCTCTCTCTGTGCCCCATTTTTTATTTTTCTTTGTTTCACCCTGTCCCCTTTCTTTCTTGCTCCCTGTCCCCCCCCCATTTCTTTCTTTCTCCCTCCCCTCCCCTATGCCACTGCCATTGGGAAAATGCTGCCACCGCCCTGCTTCTCTTCCCTGCGGGTACGACCAACTCTCACCGCCCGACATCAATTCCAACTTCGGATAGGACGTTCCGGGCCAGCCAGGCAGCGATTGGCTGGCCCAGAACGTCCTCTCCGACGTCAGAATTGATGTCGGACGGCGAGAGTTGGTCGACCCTACAGGGAAGAAAAGAAGGGAGAACTCGGCCGGCTTGTTCCCGATGACGGCAGTGGAAGCCTTTCCCTGGCGGCAGCCTATTCCCCGGTGGGTAGCCAGCTGTGCACCCCCTTGGGGTGTGCACCCTGGGCGGACCGCCCCCCACCATCCCTCTTTGGTACGCCACTGTGTATGCAGGTAAATTAGGGAAATCACTTTTCTTCAAATTCACTGAGATTTGGAATAACCTCCCTGCCCCGCTGCTGAACTTAGGCTCATTCCAATTATTTCGAAAGCATCTGAAAATCTGGCTTTTCTCCAAAGCGTAAAACTATCTATTTAAAATGTAAAGCTAGCTATCCTCTTCATAACCTCTAATTTCTTATGTCCTTCCCTCATTTATTGAATTTACCTGTAAACCGTGCCGAGCTCTATCTTTATGGAGATGATGCAGTATACAAACTTAAGGTTTAGTTTAGGGTGAACAAAAAAATTGTCGAGTCTCCATTGTGAAATCACACATTTTGCACCTTTGACAGTTCAAGTGTTCTCCCTCGGAACGATCCTTAAGCTTGAAGCTGGAATCAGAGGGACATAAGACTTCTTTTAGATTGGGCAGCTGGCTAAATTCAATCCTCAAGGGCTTGGAAACAAACGTGTTGTACAACTGCATAAAGTGCCAGCGTCTGTAAAATGGACACAACACTCCCAACACCTGCACAAAATTTCAAAACACACATAAGTGACCACTCATCAGATGACTTACATGGTTTGAATAAAGGGACTCTGTTCACAAATCTTGCACTTGTCTGTGCCTAATTTTATGGGCTCAGTCCTACCTTTTCCTGGTGCAGCCGTAAGGCGAAACACTGACTATCATTGGTCGGTCAGGCTATGAGTATGTCCAGCTCCACACATTAAAAGATAAGTAAATTGTTAACACAAAATTGCTTAAGAAAAACATAAGTTAGAGAATCTGGGCAAAAGCGCATTGTTCATGTTCCCCCAGATTCTATACATGGTGCTTTGAGTTGCATGTGCAAATTAGGGCATGCACCCAATTTGTGCATACAACTTGAATAATGATCCAGTCAATGCCAATAATTGGACAGTAATAATCAGTTATTGGCACTAATTAGCAAATAGATTTTACACATGCATCTTTTTAGGTATATTCTATAAAGAGATGCACATAAATTCTAGTGTGCGGATCTGAAAAGGGGTGTGGCCATGGAAGGGGGCACAGGCAGGTCATGGGCAGACCCACAATACTGTTACAGAATACGCCTGATCCATGCCTAAATTATCTGCTGTGTTAACAGCATAAAGTATCCTACCATATTTTAAAGGCAAGGCACAGCCCCTACCCATATTCTGTCCCATTTCATATTTGCCAAAATGTGAATTAGTGCATGCTCAGGCAGTATTTTTATAAGGGGTACATGGTTAAAGTGATTTCTCAGGCATCTATGTTAATGCTGTGAAGATGATTTGTGTCTATTGGTTTTTATAAACGACTAATGCAAGTAGCAGGTGTGGCCGCAAGCTGGTATAAATATCCATACCAGTATGCTTCCAGTATGTGCTTATAGTATTTTATAGTCTAGGCATAGGTAGCCACATCTGTGTGTAAATGACTAAACTACCGCCACAGTGAGTGCGTATGTTACTGCTTAAAGAATGCACCCCCTTAAAAAAATACCCTTCAAACATCAAGCCTCTGTGTTGACACTTGTGTTAACAGCGTGCACTGATTACCTTGTTGTTCAACATTCTTTAGGAAATGAGGCCCTAAATGAAGGAGGGTTTCATTGCTTCCCGCAGCCCACCAAAAATATATTTCCAAACTTACAATTAAAATGCTTTTGAAATTTGGCAGGAAAACCCATCTAATGCAGAGTGTTCAAATCACATGCAAGTTACCTGATTTGCCAGTATGGTACATGCCATAAAACTGGCCTCTTTCAGCTTGCTAAATATTCCAACATGCAAAATTCAACACATTCTAAAGAAAACATAATAAATCTAAACTATCCCCAGGTACCTGTTGGTCCAGGAATGTTTTTGAAAAATTAATTGGAGACATATGGCTGCCAGGATACAGAGAATTAATAACAACTTTAAATTCCAGAAGTTCTCAAAATAAACACTTGTGAGTTATACAGTACTGAGGTGGCTTGGTTGGGTTGGAAACAGTTAGTAAAATAAATTACAACCAGATACTCACTCCTAGTTTTTCTTAAGCCATTATAAACTTTCTAGATACTGAAAAAAGTAGCATGATGCTCCACCATTCACTGACCTCCAGATGGCACTGCATTAGAGTTATACAAAAAATATGCTACTAATGCATCACTTCATTGAGGCCAATGCAAAAAGCCTTGTAGTAGAACCAGTTTAGCACCAAGCTCTACCGTGAAACTACTGCTGGAAAATAACTACAGCATGTACTGTATAAGCAAAGAGAATGCAAATTACTCCTGCATTCAAATTGTGGCAGTAATCTGCAGCTCATTGCAAAATGCCACCCTTCCTGCCAATGCCTGAATGGCGATTGGACCAGGCACTGACAGAAAGGCTGACATAAAAAAACAAAAATGTTGCCATTGATCATTGGACTCAATCTATCTCCCTTTCTACCCCACCTCCCCCCAATTTTAAAAGTGTCCTGATAGTCTAGTGACTCCCCTTTCTCCCCAGTATTCTGACACACCTCCCAACCTGACTTGACAAGCCTCTCCTTTCCCCTGATAGTAAAGAAACCCTTGATCCAGTAGTCTAGTGACTTTTCCTCCTCTTTCCTCTCCCCCCAAAAATCCATGGTGTCTATTGGCACCCACCCCCACCCCATGATCTCTTGGCACCTGTGCAATGATCTACTAGGTGCTGTTGTTCTACAGACAGGTATGTACTGTTTCATTAAGATTTAGGGGATGGGGTGGGGTCAGTGACCACTGGGGTGTGTGTGTGGGGGGGGGAGTTATTAATCTCTCCAGTGGTCATATGGTCATTTTGGGTAACTCTGTGGTACTTAGATGCTTCTAAAACAGGTCTAGCTCTGAACGTCTAAATTCCATCCAGGGTGCCTTACATAGTAACATAGTAAATGACAGCAGATAAAGACCTGAATGGTCCATCCAGTCTGCCCAACCTGATTCAATTTAAATTTAAAATTTTTTTTTTCTTAGCTATTTCTGGGCAAGAATCCAAAGCTCTACCCGGTACTGTGCTTGGGTTCCAACTGCCGAAATCTCCATTAAAACCTACTCCAGCCCATCTACACCCTCTCAGCCACTGAAGCCCTCCCCAGCCCATCCCCCACCAATCGGCCATACACAGACACAGACCGTGCAAGTCTGCCCAGTACTGGCCTTAGTTCAATATTTAATATTATTTTCTGATTCTAGATCCTCTGTGTTCATCCCACGCTTATTTGAACTCAGTCACAGTTTTATTCTCCACCACCTCTCTTGGGAGCGCATTCCAGGCATCCACCACACTCTCCGTAAAGTAGAATTTCCTAACATTGCCTTTGAATCTACCACCCTTCAACCTCAAATTATGTCCTCTGGTTTTACCATTTTCCTTTCTCTGGAAAAAATTTTGTTCTATGTTAATACCCTTCAAGTATTTGAACGTCTGAATCATATACCCCCTGTCCTTCCTTTCCTCTAGGGTATACATATTCAGGGCTTCCAGTCTCTCCTCATACGTCTTCTGGCGCAAGCCTCCTATCATTTTTGTCGCCCTCCTCTGGACCGCTTCAAGTCTTCTTACGTCCTTCGCCAGATACGGTCTCCAAAACTGAATACAATACTCCAAGTGGGACCTTACCAATGACCTGTACAGGGGCATCAACACCTTCTTCCTTCTACTGGCTACGCCTCTATTTATACAGCCCAGCATCCTTCTGGCAGCAGCCACTGCCTTGTCACACTGTTTTTTCACCTTCAGATCTTCGGACACTATCACCCCAAGGTCCCTCTCCCCGTCCGTGCATATCAGCTTCTCACCTCCCAGCATATACGGTTCCTTCTGATTATTAATCCCCAAATGCATTATTCTGCATTTCTTTGCATTGATTTTAGTTGCCAGGCATTAGACCATTCCTCTAACTTTTGCAGATCCTTTTTCATATTTTCCACTCCCTCTTCGGTGTCTACTCTGTTACAAATCTTGGTATCATCTGCAAAAAGGCACACTTTTCCTTCTAACCCTTCAGCAATATCACTCACAAACATATTGAACAGGAACGGCCCCAGCACTGAACCTTGAAGGCCTCCACTACTCACCTTTCCTTCCTCCGAGCGACTTCCATTAACCACCACCCTCTGGCATCTGTCCGACAGCCAGTTTCTAACCCAGTTCACCACTTTGGATCCTAACTTCAGCCCTTCAGGTTTGTTCAACAGCCTCCTATGAGGAACTGTATCAAAGGCTTTGCTGAAATGTAAGTAAATTACATCTAGCATATGTCCTCGATCCAGCTCTCAGGTCACCCAATCAAAAAATTAAATCAGGTTCGTTTGGCACGATTTACCTTTTGTAAAGCCATGTTGCCTTGGATCCTGTAACCCATTAGATTCAAGGAAGTACACTATCCTTTCTTTCAGCAACACTTCCATTATTTTTCCAACAACTGAAGTGAGGCTCAGCGGCCTGTAGTTTCCTGCTTCATACCTGTGACCACTTTTGTGAATAGGGACCACATCCGCTCTCCTCCAATTCCCAGAAACCACTCCCGTCTCCAGAGATTTGTTGAACAAGTCTTTAATAGGACTCACCAGAACTTCTCTGAGCTCCCATAGTATCCTGGGATGGATCCTGTCTGGTCCCATTGCTTTGTCCACCTTCAGTTTTTAAAGTTGCTCATAAACACTCTCCTCTGTGAACTGCGCAGAATCTACTCCATTTTCTCGTGTAACTTTGCCAGACAATCTTAGTCCTTCACAATTTTCTTCTGTGAACACAGAACAGATGTATTTGTTTAGCACATTTGCTTTTTCCTCATTACTCTCCACATATCGATTCCCAGCATCTTTTAGTTTAGCAATTCCATTTTTCATCTTCCTCCTTTCACTAATATATCCGAAAAAATTTTTATCTCCCTTTTTTACATTTTTAGCCATTTGTTCTTCCACCTGTGCTTTTGCCAGACGTATCTCTCTTTTGGCTTCTTTTAGTTTCACCCTGTAGTTCTTTCTGCACTCCTCTTCTTGGGTTTTTTTTATATTTCATGAACGCCAACTCTTTCGCCTTTATTTTCTCCGCCACTAGTTTAGAGAACCATATCGGCTTCCTTTTTCTCTTGTTTTTATTGATTTTTTTCACATAAAGGTCCGTAGCCATTTTTATCGCTCCTTTCAGCTTAGACCACTGTCTTTCCACTTCTCTTATGTCCTCCCATCCTAACAGCTCTTTCTTCAGGTACTCTCCCATTGCATTAAAGTCTGTACGTTTGAAATCTAAGACTTTAAGTATCGTGTGGCTGCGCTCCACTTTAGCCGTTATATCAAACCAAACCGTTTGATGATCGCTACTTGCCAGGTGAGCACCCACTCGAACATTAGAGATACTCTCTCCATTTCTGAGGACCTGATCCAATATTGCTTTTTCCCTCGTGGGTTCCATCACCATTTGTCTGAGCAGAGCCTCTTGAAAGGCATCCACAATCTCCCTACTTCTTTCCGATTCCGCAGACGGAACATTCCAGTATACATCCGGCATGTTGAAATCTCCCAACAGCAGAACCTCCTCTTTCCTTCCAAACTTTTGGATATCCACAATCAGATCCTTATCAATTTGCTGTGATTGAGTCGGAGGTCTGTAGACTACACCCACATAGATAGAAGTTCCATCTTCTCTTTTCAGAACGATCCATATCGCTTCTTCCTCTCCCCAGGTCCCTTGCATTTCGGTTGCTTGGATATTGATCTTTACATAGAGAGCTACTCCTCCACCTTTTTGACCATCTCTGTCCTTCATATAGAAGATTAGTCTTGGGAAAGGTTTGATTATTGCTGCAAGACATCCAAGATAAGCATACCCAAAGCCCATCCAAAACTCACCCATAACATGGCTCCTGGAGCTCTGGATACACAATGGATGAAATGTCTCGCTATATGTCTAGTAAAAGGCTTTCAGCTATAGGCCCTTGGACGTTCTGGTGATTAGGACGTCCAAATGCTGACAGGCTGTTTTTTGGCTGTTTTAGTTTTTTGATTATGAGCCCCATACTGTGTTACATACAGCTGAAAATAGGCTTGTTCACCTAATAATATAGTATGCATTGTACAATGTTGAGTGATGACTGGTAACTAATGTCATTATTCCACAGTAAATACAAAATGATTGTTAAGTGTGAACACTGAAAAGTAGTCCTATATTCAGGCTAGGGTTATTGGTACACCAACAAATCAGCGCAGGACAATTCTGCTCTGACAACTGCACGCACAGACAAGTGCGCACAGAATAATTGCGGCCCGTGAAGGATATCTGGCAGGCCCTGATTTGCTGAGACTCCTCAGGCCCTGTCTCTGTGACTTGTGAGGGCAGTTGAGACATTTCACTGAACTTGTAGATTAGGGAAGCTGAAATTTTGCCACTATTTTGTACTTTTCTTCATTGCGTAGTCTGTCATCACAAAAGGCCAGACCAGCCAAAATTTCTGACAACTAGCACAGATGTCTGGTGAATGTTGTTGATGCAGACTTGGCAAAAGCCTTGTTCAGATATTTCTGGCATTGTGAAAGCTGAAGCCGGTCGCTAAATGCTGCTTTTACAGGAAGAGGTGCTTCATGCCAGTAGCAGATATAGATGAGGCTAACATAGAGAACTGGTTCTTTGGCAGTAAGAGAGAATTGTTGCTGGAACAGAAATATCTTAATACTGTAGATGGCCTTCATCTTCCACTGTGCATGGTGTAAGGCCCCAGGTGCTCAAAATGATAGCTTTGCTTTATCTGCACCTGGGCAGCTGCCAAGAACAATTAATCAGAGCTCAAGAAGCTCCTTGTAGTCTTTTCTTGAATGCGATGCATTTAAGGCTGTTCTACAGAAAGTTGCAATTCCTTTCCGAAGGACTGATGTGTCTGCACCAACCATATCATCTGCCGCAACCTGATATAAGAACATAAGAACATAAGAACATAAGCAGTGCCTCCGCTGGGTCAGACCACAGGTCCATCTTGCCCAGCAGTCTGCTCCCGCGGCGGCCCGAACAGGTCACGGCCTGTCTGAGACACCAGAAGGGGCCCCCTTGCCACCTTGGTTTCCCATTGAGTTTTATCTTCCCATCGAAGTCCTAACCCTCCGGTCTTGCACATGCACTACCTGGTTGGGTTTCTATACTTATTACCTGGTTAGCTTTCTATACCTGTGTTACATCCCAGCACCTCTCTCAGTATCCCACGATCCCTTTATCCCTCAGGAATCCGTCCAATCCCTGTTTGAATCCCTGTACCGTACTCTGCCTGATCACTTCCTCCGGTAGCGCATTCCAAGTGTCCACGACCCTTTGGGTGAAAAAAAACTTCCTTGCATTTGTTTTGAACCTATCTCCCTTCAGTTTCTCCGAATGCCCCCTCGTACTTGTTGTCCCCTTCAGTCTGAAGAATCTGTCCCTATCCACCCTCTCTATGCCCCTCATGATCTTGAAGGTCTCTATCATATCTCCCCTGAGCCTCCTTTTTTCCAGAGAGAAGAGCCCCAGCCTATCCAACCTCTCGGCGTATGGGCAGTGTTCCAGCCCTCTTACCAGTTTCGTTGCTTTCCTTTGGACTCTCTCAAGCACTGCCATGTCCTTCTTGAGGTACGGCGACCAATATTGAACGCAGTATTCCAGATGTGGACGCACCATAGCTCTATACAATGGCATGATGACTTCCCGCGTCCTGGTTGTTATGCCCCTCTTTATGATGCCCAGCATCCTGTTGGCTTTTTTCGAGGCTGCTGCGCACTGAGCAGATGGCTTCAGTGATGCATCTACCAGCACACCCAAGTTTCTCTCAAGACTGCTGTCTCCCAATAATGCCCCCCCCAATTTGTATTTGAACAACGGGTTCTTTTTACCTATATGCATGACCTTGCATTTTTCCACGTTAAAGCGCATTTGCCATTTGTTTGCCCAGTCTTCCAGCTTGTCCAGGTCCCTTTGCAGGTCCTCACACTCCTCCCTAGACCTAACTCTGCCGCACAGTTTGGTATCGTCTGCAAATTTTATAACCTCGCACTTTGCCTCTTTTTCCAGGTCATTGATAAATATGTTGAAGAGTAACGGCCCCAGCACCGATCCCTGTGGCACACCGCTTGTGACTCCCCGCCAGTCAGAGTATTGTCCCTTTACTCCGACCCTCTGCAGTCTACCCGACAACCAGTGCTCGATCCATCTGTGCACATCCCCTCCCACCCCGTGGTTCCACAGTTTCCTAAGCAGCCTTTCATGTGGCACCTTGTCGAAAGCCTTTTGAAAATCAAGGTAAATGTCTATAGGTTCCCCATTGTCCACCCGACTGCTTATTCCCTCAAAGAAGTACAGAAGGTTCGTTAAGCATGACCTTCCCTTACAGAATCCATGCTGGCTTGTTCTCAGTAGGCCATATCTCTCGATATGCTCGCAAATACCATCCTTGATCATAGCTTCCACCATCTTCCCTATAATTGAAGTCAGGCTCACCGGCCTGTAGTTTCCGGGGTCTCCCCTCGATCCCTTCTTGAAGATAGGTGTGACATTCGCCAATTTCCAGTCCTCCGGTACCTCTCCAGTTTTCAAGGATAGGTTGCAAACATGCTGGATTGTGCCCGCTATTTCTTGTCTTAGTTCTTTCAGAACCCTTGGATATGAATCCTGGTCTGTGTATGGCCAATTGTGCTGATATATTTTGAACACCACAACATCTGGTCCTCGACCAATTCCAAACAGTTGGGCAAAGATCCTTCCAAGTAGAAGTTACATCATAAGATGTCGACAGGTGAGCCATGCTAACTCTTGTCCTATCGATCAGTGGCGTAGTAAGATTAGGAGGCACCCGCGCCCCCCTGCTCCTTCCTGTGGGGGGCAGGAATGGGGGATTCCCCACTTGTGCTTTCCCTCCCCCTGTACCTCTTAATCTTCACCATGATCCTCACGCCAGTGTTGGATTTCCCTCTGACATCACTTCCTAATCCCGTGACCTGGAAGCGATTCAGAGGGGAACCAAGCTGGCACGAGCAACAGGCAGAAGTTGCTCACACTAGTGAAGATAATACGGAGGTTTGGGGTGGGGTGGGGGATGGCACAAGGGTGGTGTGGTGTGGTAGGGTGATGCGGAGAAGTGCCAGCGCCCCCACTGACTTAGCACCTGGGGCAGCCCACACCTCCTTTACTACACCACCAATACTGATGATTCAGTGAAGGTGCAGGCACCATTCTTTAGGCATGTATTGCTTGCAGTGATATCAAACACCAGTCCTTGTACACGTCTCCGAAGATTCCACTCCTTCAGTACCATGAGACCATGGCCAAGTTTTGGAATTCTGAGTGACCTCTCTTCTCCGTTGCCAGTGACAAATACTGAAATTCTGTCAACCATTTCTTTACTTCCAGTAATGTCTAACAGGAGTTTCCATCCCAATGCATCAGTAATGGAGTTTCTGTTGTTTCATCAAGGAATTCATTTTTCATAGTGGCTGCTTCCTCAGTTCTTTCACCATGAACGTTGAAGTGGACTTCCTGACAATGTCATTTCACGTACATCCTGGCCAAGTGTTTTGGCAACAGCACCAATAACAAATGTGGCACCCCTGTCTGGTAAATTAGCATGATCTAACGTTCCGACAACTTCAGGATGTGCGCGGATATTCACCTTTGGCCATTTTGACTGAGAACTAGAACAAGGGGTTCTGCTGACTTCAAAATCAGCATCTGGATTTGAACAACTGTCATAGTCAGCTTCAGCAATATTCTTGTAATCAGAGAATCCACTAGTCAGAGGGAGAGAAGTAGCAACTGATTGTGTAGAACTATTGACAATAACATTTTCTACTTCTACTTTGGCTGCAAACCAATTAAATCTTTCTTTTTGCACTCTCTACCCTCCTTCTTTGCAAGTACAGTGTCAATGCCAGCCATGTTGCACTACAAAACCTCCTGCCTCTGCATGATTAGAAATTACCTGTCTTTTTAGATTTTCATTGTCACTAATGCATCACTGGTAGCAACATCAAAAAGATGGACGAGACGTTCTTTGAAGGTTTCTTGATTCACCAGATCATGTTCGTTGCCTCTGTGCCGGCTCTTTTTTAGCTTCTCATATTCACCATAAAGCTTCATCAATATGCAATATTCACTGATGTGGTATTCTTGCACATTGCCAAATTTCCAAGATCTTGAACATGGCCTGATGAGTTGTCTCTTTCAAAGCAGCCTTTTTGTCAGTGTGTAAGTATATATATCAGCAATCGAAGAGGCTCTGTCAATCTGGAGGCTCTAGCTAAGAATCTTGATCTTGACTACGATTCTTTTGCAGTCCTATATCTGGATGATAGGATCCAGCTATGGAACGAACACCTCTTGAACTCTACTCTATCCCCCTTTTACAAAACTGCTCAAGAGGATTTTAGCGTTGGACAGTGCGCTGAATGCGCTGCTCTGACACTCATAGGAGCTCTATGACCATCAGAGCAGTGCAGAGTATTCAGTGCACCAGCCTGTGCTAAAAACCTCTTGCGTGGTTTCGTAAAGGGGGGAGGGGGGCTAAATAGGAGTCCCTTTGAAAACCTTCACATGAATGTTCAAGAAACAGAACCATGGTATACTCCACAGCTACATCTTTTGAAGAGACATGTGGCACAAAAATCATTCCTCAGATTCTATTAGCCTAATAATAAGTCAATTCTGCAAACCCTTTGGTTAGAGCAGGGGTAGGCAATTCCGGTCCTCGAGAGCTGGAGCCAGGTCAGGTTTCCAGGATATCCACAATGAATATGTATGAGATGGATTTGCATGCACCACCTCCTTGAGATGCAAATCTATCTCATGCATATTTATTGTGAATATCCTGAAAACCTGATCTGGCTCTGGCTCTCAAGGACTGGAATTGCCTACCCCTGCTCTATGACCAGGATAGTTTATCAGTGTCCTTCACTTGAAGCCATACTTCAGTACTGCTTCTAGTCTTTGCCATTCTTATTTCTTAGTTTTTTCCTAAAATGTGACATCAACTCGGTTTTCAACTGCTTATTTATCACTAAACTAACTTTCTGCTTTGCAGCAGTACTAGTACTAAGTTGTTGTTATTCAAATAACAATAATACTACTGTTGTCAATAACAACAGCTTCAAAGAATAACTATTTAATATCCAACCAATATTAAGTAAGCAAGTAGACAGCTGCTTAATCGGAGCACTTTTCTATAACCTGGACCTGTGTGTGACAAGTACCAGGTGCATCTTGTAGCACTTTATAAATAATAAATGGAAGTAATAGTTAGGGTTACCCGAACATGTCCTCTTTTTAGAGGGCATGTCTGGGCATCTGGACGGCTTTTCAAAACCCGGCAGTTTGTCCAGGTTTTGAAAAGCTTCTTTGGGAGGGCATCTGTACATGCATGGATGCAATGCGGTTACATCATGCGCATGCATGCGTATGCTTGGATGCCCTCCTGACGAGAACAGGTTGAGAGAGCGAGACTGGGGGCGTGGCATGGGTGTAACAGGGAGGGGCTGGGCAAAACTGGGTGGGCCTGGGGGCAGGGCTATAGGTCCAGATTTTAGGCAAGTAAAATCTGGTAACCCTAGTAATACTAGTACTAGTAGTACTAACGTTCATCTTTTTGGACATGGATGTCCCTTTTACTTCTGTGATCAGAGCTGAACGTCCATATTTTGGGCCCTCCCTAGTTCCACCCAAAACATAC
The DNA here is from genome assembly GCF_902459505.1 of Geotrypetes seraphini. NCBI lineage: Eukaryota > Metazoa > Chordata > Amphibia > Gymnophiona > Dermophiidae > Geotrypetes > Geotrypetes seraphini. Next base: position 424,485,999 of record NC_047084.1, read on the forward strand.
CCAGACCATACCCCCTTGCTATATAGATATACTGCAGTGTTGTCCATATCCTGCCTTTGTAAAATTGGGATTTGGATGCCCATTATTTTTTAAATTTTATTTGTGAAGATTTATTGTACAGCATTTGAAATACCATCATGATGGTGTACATTAGAAAGTATAAACAGAAACAGAATAAAAAAAACACAGTAAAGACAAATGACAACAATGAGAACTATAAGGGTGGGAATGGAAATAGTATATAAACTATTACATTTTATGGAACACAAAAGGTGAAATGAATAAAAACAGAAAGTAGATATTTCAGAGAAGAATTATGTAGATAGATCAGGGAACAAAATCTGCAAAAGCCCAGCCAAATTTGAATGTCTAATTGCCAGTTTTAAGATGTTCTAAAATAACCATCTATAGATGCTTTATAATGAAGACTTAAGATACTAGAAAGCTGAGCCTTTACATATCCTCTACAGAAAGCCCTGGGATGGAGGAGAATTGGGGTTGGGCCAATTATACTACCACTACTACCAGTGGTGTGCCTCAAGGTTCTGTTCTTGGGCCTGTTCTTTTTAACATTTTTATAAACGATAATACTGAAGGTCTGTCGTTTAAGAATTGTTTCTTTGTGGATGATACCAAAATCTGCAATAGAGTAGACATGCCAGAGAGTGTGAATAGCATGAAGAAAGACCTGACAAAGCTTGAAGAATGGTCTGAAATTTGGCAGCTAAAATTTAATGCTAAGAAATGCAAGGTCATGCATTTGGGCTGCAAACACCCGAGGGAACAGTACAGATTAGGGGGTGAAGAACTTATGTGCATGACAGAAGAACGGGACTTGTGATTGTATGTGATGATCTTAAGGTGAAACTGCAGACTGTGTACAAGATGCAAGCAAATTTTAATATGACAAGAACACAATATATAAAACCCTTTTACCAATAAAGGAACCCGAGACACTTTTTTGGCGAACTTGATACACACAGGCATCCCGTCGAGATTCTTCATTTTTTTGTGGCATTTTTTAGCCCCCTTATTTTACCATGGACCCCTGACGAAGGTTTGTCCGAAACACGTACCGTGTCGGGTCCCTTTATTGGTAAAAGGGTTTTATATATTGTGTTCTTGTCATATTAAAATTTGCCTGCATCTTGTACACAGTCTGCAGTTTTGTTTTGGTTGCTCCTGGCTGATTTTTACTGCAGATCTTTTTTGGATCCCCTTTTTTTGTTGTTATGATCTTAAGGTGGCCAAACAGGTTGAAAAGGTGACAGTGAAAGCTAGAAGGATGTTAGGGTGCATAGGAAGAGGTATGGCCATTAGGAAAAAGGGAGGTATTGATGCCCTTGTACTGTATAAGACATTGGTGAGACCTTATTTAGAATATTGTGTACAATTCTGGAGGCCACACCTTCAAAAAGATATAAAAAGGATGGAGTCAGTCCAGAGGAAGGCTACTAAAATGGTGCATGGTCTTCATGATAAGGCATATGGGGACAGACATAAAGATCTCAAACTGTATACTTTGGAGGAAAGGCGGGAGAGGGGAGATATGATAGAGACGTTTAAATACCTACGTAATGTAAATGTGCATGAGTTGAGTCTCTTTCATTTGAAAGGAAACTCTGCAATGAGAGGGCATAGGCTACGGAGTAATCTAAGGAAATACTTTTTTACAGAAAGGGTGTTAGATGAATGAAACAGTCTCCCGGAAGAGGTGGTGGAAACAGAGACTGTGTCTGAATTCAAGAGGGCCTGGGTTAGGCATGTGGGATCTCTTGGAGAGAGAAAGAGATAATGGTTACTGCGGATGGACAGACTAGATGGGCCATTTGGCCTTTATCTGCCATTATATTTCTACTTATTATTTCTATAGTGTTACTAGATGAACAAAGCACAGTACATTAAACGCACAAAATACCGTCTGTTTGAAAGAGCTTACAATCTAATTATAACAGACACATAGGACACAGGACAAAGGGTGAATCAATATATGCTGCTCGTGAAGGGAAATACAAAGGGATGTAGAGAGGGTAGGGGGCTATAGAGAGAATAAAACCAGATATATTATATTCCAAGTTGGAAGGGTTAGGACCTAAACACAGCTTCGAAGAGGTGGGCTTTGAGCCCGGATTTCAATACTGCCAGAGATAGAGCCTAGCACGCTGATTCAGGCAGGTTGTTCCAGGCATAAGGCACAGCAAGGCAGAAGGTGCAGAGTCAGAAGTTGGCAGTAGAAGAGAGACTTATTCAAAGAACGGAGTTTCTGGATACATGATTATAACAATGAAATATTGATTATATTCTATTGTTTCCTATCTTAAGCCAATGCTTCAGGTAGGAAAAACAGAATGTACCCATGACACACCAATGCTTCAGAATGTACCCATGATATACCAAAGCTTCAGATGAAAAACCAGAATGTACCCATGACATAGCAGGTGACCAGGCAACCAAAGGGATCTGGAGGGAGAGGGGAATAGAACAAAGTAGTCAAGCACCATGGAGAGCAAGCTGCTGGCCGATGAGGTGCTTGCTGAGGAGAGGAGCCCATCCTAACCTACTCCCCTTCTTTGACTATCTGGAGCCAGGTGAAGACACCTTAGTTACAGATTCATAGGCTGGCTGTTGGGCAAGAGCCATAGAACAACTTGCTTGCTGTGGTGACCACCTTCAGGCACAGAATGAGAGGCTGCTTTCCCAGAGGATAGGGAGCTGGCCCTATAAGAACAGCAGATAAAGTGAAAAGAGAGGCTGTTGATTCAGCTGGAATCCCTCTTAAAAGAGGTAGCAATCCTGCGGCAGAGGGTAGAATCTCTGCAGTGGGAGGTAACCAAGTTAGAGAGTGACCTGATCCAACTGCACCCCAGCAACACTACCACCATGGCATCTCTGGGAACACATGATCATCATCTGCAGTCTCTCTGTCATGAGCCCTGTGAGGCTCTCAACCCTCCATGTTACCACCACTCCCATCTTCAGCCATCATACATCTTCCGCCTATAGCCTTTTCATTGCTGATATCTATAACAGCACAACGAGTATCAGCATAAGTTGTAGGGAAAGAGGAATTATTCCTGATTTTTATAGGACTGTACAGTACATCCCTATATATCGTAGCAGCCAGGTTGGTGGTAGTGGTGATGGGGGAGTATGGGGTGGGGGGGGGGTGGAGGAATAGAAGGAGGGGACAGGGATGAGGAAGGAGAAAATTATTTTGTAATGGAAAAGGAAAGATGAAAAATATGTTAATTTTCTTCATGCTCATTGTAAATAAATGTGCATTACATCACTAGAAATGCCTATGTAATTTCTTGCATCCAGACCTTGCTGGTAGGGATGCCTGACTCCTCCTCTGCTTCAGGTTTGGCTTCCTTCCCAGTAAATGCCTGTTCCACCTTGTCTCTTTCTAGGGGGCTCTGTCTTGGAACTATCTTTAATTTAGGGCTAGGTTGTGGAGTATGCAGCATGCCAGAAAGATGTCACGCACTTTGCAGGAGTACAGGCAGTCCCCGAGTTACAGATGCCCGACAACTCGTACTTAAGAAAACGGTTGCAGCTTCATTTGATTTCACTGAACAGTATTTCCAGTGGCATAGACTCCTACACTTCTCCTATAGCAGATTCGGGAATGATGCATGGCCACAGTAAGAACAGCATGTGGTTGTGTAGAGGGAACACTGGTAGGGACAATTGGCCCTTTTTTCAGCTGGGAGCAGAGGTAAGGAGCAAGAATCTTAAAATCTAAAAGTTCTGAGCTGCATACAAACCTGACGAAAAAAACAGCTTTAAAAACATAACTTGTTCTTAACCCGGGGACTGCCTGTAATGGATTCCCCCTCCCTAATTTATCCAGACAGCAGAAGCAGGCTTTGAGGATGCTAAAAATCTAAGATACTGTTATCATATTCCACATACCTTGGCTTAGGTGTGAAATTACTTACTGTAAAACTAACCTATTTGGAAACATTATTCCTCAGACAAGGGAAGATGATATCTGTGTGGGAACTCTTTTAGGACCAGATCAGGATAATATAAGGAAAAAAAATATCCAGGAACATAAGACATATGAAGTATAAATGGATCAGATATTTTGAAATTAACAAGAAAGGGCTAGTGAAGATCTGAGTTTCCTACCACATTATAAAATATAAAATTCGATTGTTTTGTCACTTTTTGATCAGTGATCCATCCATCTCTTCCTTTGCTCCCTCCTTCCTTTCCCCTTGAAACTTTCATTTGAACACTTCTATTATTCACTTATATATTCTGAAATTGTGATCTTTTGCTCATAATCTCCTGACCTGAGGAAGGAAGTGTTAACCTCTGAAAGTGTGGAAGTGTGTGGTGCAGTGGTTAGAGCTACAGCCTTGGCACCCTGAGGTTGTGGGTTCGAATCCTGCACTGTTCCTTGTGACCCTGGGCAAGTCACTTAATCCCCATTGCCCCAGGTACATTAGATAGAGTGTGAGCCCACCGGGACAGTTAGGGAAAAATGCTTGAGTACCTGAATAATTTGTAAGATATGTGGAATATGTGAAAGCCAGTCAAAAAAAAAAAAATCAAACCATTAAAATGCACCACCTTATATTTCTTTCTGTGTTTTATTTATATTTATTAATCTGTGAACACACATAAATGGGATGGCGAGGCAGTGAAAAAGTACTTTCCAAGCTTCTAATTGAGACTTAAACACAGTAGATAACAGCAGAAAAATACTAAATGATCTGCCTAATCTGCACAGTTAAACCTGTTCATACCATGAGGGATATATCCCAGCTGTCAGGCATCAATTGCAACACCCTGTGAGATACTGAGGCTCATTTTCAAAGCACTTAGATACACAAAGTACCATAGAAACCTATGGTACTTTGTGTGTCTTATGGTATCATAAGAACATAAGAATAGCCTTACTGGGTCAGACCAATGGTCCATCAAGCCCAGTAGCCCTTTCTCACAGTAGCCAATCCAGGTCATTAGTACCTGGCCAAAACCCAAGGAGTAGCAATATTCAATGCTACTGATACAGGGCAAGCAGTGGCTTCCTCATGTCTTTCTCAATAACAGACTATGGACTTTTCCTCCAGGAACTTGTCCAAACCTTTCTTAAAACCAGCTACGCTATCTGCTCTTACCACATCCTCTAGCAACACGTTCCAGAGCTTAACTATTCTCTGAGTGAAAAAAATTCTTCCTATTGGGTTTTAAAAGTATTTCCGTATAATTTCATTGAGTGTCCCCTAGTCTTTGTAATTTTTGACGGAATGAAAAATCGATCCCCTTGTACCCATTCTATTCCACACAGGATTTTGTCTGTCTAAGTGTTTTGAAAATGAGCCCCTTTAAATCTTTGAGGCAGCCGCCATGCAGCATCAACAAGCAGTCTTGCCCCCTGAAGTAGAAGGTTCCAGACAGTGGCGTACCTAGGGTATGTGGCACCCGGGGCCCATCATTTTTTGACACCCCCCCCTCATGGAAAAATTTTTTTTTTTTTTTTTTTTGCAATAACCATGAAATGGAATAAATGGTCAGAATAGAAACAGGCAGTGAAAATTTTCTTTTATTGAACCTCATTTATGTAACCATTATTCCAAACATAACATAACATAAATTATGTCGGAATTGTCATGACATCAGAAGTACATATGGAGTAGTTGCAGGTGATGCTTGGGACAGTTCTGATTATGTTAGTTTGGTTTTATGTGTTTTTTGAATAGAAGGGTTTTTATTTCTTTTTTTAAGGTTTTGTAGTTTGTGGTCGAGGTCAATAGGTTGTAGAGTTGGGGGTCAAGTGTTGCAGCTCGAATGGCTAGGAGGTTGTCGAACAGTTTTTTTCTTTTGACGTTTTTGGTTGGAGGGTGTGTGAATGGTGCGTGAGTTCTCCTATGTCTGTTTGAAGTGGATTGAATTATTTAGCTGAAGAAATTAGTTACCCCCCCATTCCACACACATTAATTCTCTTCCATTTTTGTTCCCATTATAAAAAAACACTGATAAGTTCCCAGGAAAAAAATACATTAAAATAAGAAGTGAAAACAAAGGCCCCTACAGATGAGAACATAACATAAGAATAGCCTAACTGGGTCACACCAATGGTCCATCATGCCCAGTAGCCCATTCTCATGGTAGCCAATAGTGCTGCCCGATTCAGAGAAAAATATTTCATTCGATTCGATTCACCCTGTTGAATCGATTTTTCGATTAGATTCACTGTTAATGACACCGCTTTTTAAGTTTAAACAAAGTATAACAATAAATTTCACAACAACAATAAATTTCACAAAGTACTTAAAAAAAAATAAATCACATTTTTCCATTAAAGCAGTTCTGGAGACATTTGCTTGAACAGTCTTTTTTCCCAGTCCATAAGCAAGCAATATGAAAAAGATTTCCTTAATTATCTACTCAAACATTTTTGCTATTTACTTTCATTGTACCTAGACTATTATTCAGTAGAAAAAATTTAGTTTGTTCAATCAAGCAGAACATTCACTCATAGAAGTCCAATGTCCACACAGGATTTGATTGAACAAACCATATTTTTTCTACTGAATAATAGTTTAGGTATACTGAATAGCAAAAATGTTAAAGCCACACAGAAAAGCAGTAAAAGTCAATAGGTTCTCCAAGTGGGAACAACCTGATGTCTCAGCACTTGAGGAAAAGACCACGTAATAATGTTTATAAGATAAATCATATAAATGATTATACTGAAGCAGGGTGTCCTCAGCGTGAGAGGTAAGCGAGAGGAGAGAATTCTCCAGTGCTTTACACAATAAGGCTCCTCTGCCTGCAGTGCACACCATCATAGGACACCTCAGGTGTGCTCAAATTAATCAATGTGATAAATTAAACAGTGATAAACAATTGGTCAATCACAAGAGTGCAAGATCAAACAGGTTGTTCCCACTCAGAGAACCTATTGACTTTACTGCTTTTCTGTGTGAGTAGATAATTAAGCAAATTTCTGATAGCCTACAGAACTGATTCTCACCTTCCATCCCCAGCCCCCAAGACTTACCAGACCCCCCCTGCCGATGCATTTACTTACTGCCTGAACTGGATATTAAATCGTGGGGAAGAGAGGAGAAATGCGGGGAAAGAGCCAGCCAAAACTAGTATTTGTTGCTGCTGAGTGCACCAATCCAGGGCAAGCAGACGCTTCCCCCATGTCTTAATAACAGACAATGGACTTTTCCTCCAGGAATTTGTCCAAACCTTTCTTAAAACCAGCTACGCTATCTACTTTTAACATAACTTCTGGCCACTTCATTTTTAAGCTTAGATCTTTCCTTCCAAACAGAGACCTTGCTAGATGTCAAATACAGCACAAGGTAACTTCACATGGACTTAACTGTGCAGGAAATGAATCTCCTCATACACCCACCATATAGTGCAAAAATGTGCAAAGGTCTGTTTTTTTCTTTCGATCACTACATAGCCTAATGCCACACAAGCAGCGCTGTTACAAACATATTCTGAAGGTCAATGCTAAGGTTGACAAAGTTTCCTTCCTTGGACCAGAAGGAGATACTGACAAACCACTGGAAGAGATTCTAAAACAACTACCCAGAAATAACACCCAAAGACCCACTCAGTGTGTGAACCAGTTGAGTGGAGTGGACTAACTGGGGGTGGAAATGGGCCCAGAGTTTGCTCAGCAGAATTTCCCAGACTACCTCTTCCTCTCAACACACTGACATGCTACCACCACCACCAACACTAGGAACACCTCCCCGAGTATGCCAGCAATGCTTATAAACTTTATAAAACACATTATTATATTTTCTTATAAAGCATATATTTTAACTGAACTCAGCCTTGCCATTCACAAAAATAGAAAAGTTCCCATTTCAAGCTGTCTCATGTACACTTTTCAAATCTAACATATTGTAATCACAAAACAGAAAATAAAATTATTTTTTCTACCTTTTGTTCTCTGATCAATATTCAAATCTTGTTGGTCCCAGGCTCTTGTTGTCTTGCTTGCCAGGGTCTCCTTTCTCCGTGCTAACCATCCGTCTGCCATCTCTGTTCTCCCCTTCCGTTTCCCTTCCCTCTCCCGGAGATCTGGCATCTTTCCTTTTTTTTGTCTCCATCCACAGATTCACCTTTTCTCAACTCCCCACCACCCCAGGATCCACCATCTCTCCCTTTCTGTTCCCAACTATCCTCCTATCCAGTATCTCTATCCCCCCTCCACACCATCCCCTGTTTCCAAGTTCTCTCCCTTTCTGTTCCTTCCCTCCCTAAATCCCATTATGCACCATCTCTCTCCCACTCCTCTGTTTTTAGACCCATTATTTCTAACCCCCAAAGTCTGGCATATGCACGTATCTTTGAACCCCCCCTTCCCTCTCTCCCTCTGTGTACTTTTACACCAGGACCCCCCTCCCCCGAAGGTCTGTCCCCCCTCAGAAGGGCTACACCCCACCCCTGAAGACCTGCACCCCCCGAAGGACTTTACCTCCCACCCGAAGGTCTGTCCCCCTCTGAACGCCTAAACCCCACCCCTGAAGGCCTGCACCCTCCCCGAAGGATTGTACCCCCCACCCGAAGGTCTGTCCCCCCCTGAAGGCCTGCACCCATCCCGAAGGCCTGCACCCACCCCGAATGCCTGCACCCACCCCGAAGGCCTGCACCCACCCCGAAGGCCTGCACCCCCGAAGGCCTGTCCCCCCCCCTTGAAGGCCTGACCCCCCCCTTGAAGGCCTGCCTGCTTGTCCCCCCTTGAAGGCCTATCCCCCCTTAAAGGTCTGCCTGTCCCACCCCCTTGTAGGCCTGTCCCCCCTTAAAGGTCTGCCTGTCCCACCCCCTTGTAGGCCTGTCCCCCCCTTGAAGGCCTGACCCCCCCTTGAAGGCCTGCCTGCTTGTCCCCCCTTGAAGGCCTGTCCCCCCCTTGAAGGTTGGCACCCCCCCAAAGGCCTGCACCCCCTTGAAGGCCTATCCCACCCCCTTGTAGGCCTGTCCCCCCCTTGAAGGCCTGCCTGCTTGTCCCCCCTTGAAGGCCTGTCCCCCCCTTGAAGGCCTGCACCCCCCCTTGAAGGTTGGCACCCCCCCAAAGGCCTGCACCCCCTTGAAGGCCTGTCCCACCCCCTTGTAGGCCTGTCCCCCCCTTGAAGGCCTGCCTGCCTGTCCCCCCCTTGAAGGCCTGCACCCCCTTGAAGGTCTGCACCCCCCCCCCGAAGGCCTGCACCCCCCCGAAGGCCTGTCCCCCCACTTGAAGGCCTGCCTGCCTGTCCTCCCCTTGAAGGCCTGCACCCCCTTGAAGGTCGGCACCCCCCCTGAAGGCATGCACCCCCCCTGAAGGCCTGTCCCCCCTTGAAGGCCTGTCCCCCCCCCTTGTAGGCCTGCACCCCCTTGTAGGCCTGTCCCCCCCCCTTGTAGGCCTGTCCCCCCCTTGAAGGCCTGCCTGCCTGTCCCCCCCTTGAAGGCCTGCACCCCCTTGAAGGTCTGCACCCCCCCCCGAAGACCTGCACCCCCCCTTGAAGGCCTGCCTGCCTGCCTGTCACCCCCCTCCCCCTTGAAAGTCTGCCTGCCCGCCCGCCCGCCCCACCCTGAAGGCCTGATGCCCTGACCCACCCCGAAGGACCATTCGCCCCCCTGGCCTCCCCGCACTACCTATGAAGCAGCCGCAGCAGGATCGCGACGTCAGCTATCTTTGCGCTGCTTAGGAGCTGCTTCCTGCGCCGGGCTACCTTAAGCTACTGCCCCCCCCCACGCCCGAAGGACCGCTCGCCCCACTGACCTTCCAGCACACCTATGAAGCAGCCCGCAGCAGGATTGCGACGTCAGCAATCCCTCAGCTGCTTGGGCGCTGCTTCCTGCGCCGCGGTCCCGCCCCCTCCTCTGACGTCAGAGGAGGGACGGGACCGCGGCGCAGGAAGCAGCGCCCAAGCAGCTGAGGGATTGCTGACGTCGCGATCCTGCTGCGGGCTGCTTCATAGGTGTGCTGGAAGGTCAGTGGGGCGAGCGGTCCTTCGGGCGTGGGGGGGGACTGAGCGGCAAGGCCGGGAACACCCCCTCAGGGCTGGTACCCGGGGCGGCCCGCCCCCCCCGCCCCCCCCTAGGTACGCCACTGGTTCCAGAACCTTCATGGAGGGTTCCAGAGCAAGCCTGCTCATTGACACTGTGCAGCGGCTGCCCCAAAGATTTAAAGTACAACAGCAGGAAACGGTTTGGAGGGCAGACACCAACCAGCAACTGCCAAATTTTAGGGAAGCCATGGCCCCTGTTGCTTTCCCCCGTTCTAATGCCTATGGTTTAAAATATTCCTTTTCTGCAGAATGACTGCAGGGCATTGCCAAAGGGGAGTGACCTAATGGTAATGACAGGTCCCTTTGAAGCCCATTGAAGCTCTAATTAAGTTATAACCATCAGGTAACAGTTTATTTACATTACATTAGTGATTTCTATTCCGCCAATGCCTTGGGGTTCAAAGTGGATTACATCAAAGTTATCAAGAATTACATAAAAGTTTACAGGAATAGCATATGCGATGTCATAATATTTACTAAGAAGTACCAAAGAGTTGTCAAGATCTTAAGGTGATAAATGTTGGGTATTTAGAAGCATTTTAGACTTTGTTGGGTAGTTAGAAGCAAATTAGAGGGTATTAAGGGTATGGAGAGGGTAGGTGGGGTTTGGGTAGGGACTGGTCATGCTAGATGGGTTTTATGTATTTTTTGAAGAGTATGGTTTTAATATCTTTCTTGAAGATTTTGTAGGGAAAAGGAAAGTAAAGTATACAAGCTCTCCTAAATCTAGTACTCCTCAGCATGGCCCTATGCATAAGTATTTAATATTTAAAACTCAGGAAGGGTCTTTGATAGCAGGCCCTATGCAGGACTAGGTCTCCCTAAATTTGGCCGAAAGAACTACTCCCCTTATGACCAGCACCTTCCGGTTTGTCCCAATACCTGTTAATGAGACACTTTCTGGGGAAGCTATATGAAGTAACCTCCCTCAGATATTGTTGGGGGAAAGGAAAATTATCCCATTGCCTAAACTAGTCTTGTTCCCAGGATGTTTTTCCATCCTGTATCGGTAAGTTAATGTTTGTCAGTGCGTTTGTTTGTAGCATTATTTGTAATTTGTTTTTAACGTACGCTCTTTTTATACTTTGTTTTTATATTATGTAAAACCGCTTTGGAACGACCTTACTACCCCGCTGCGGAACCTGGGCTCCCTCCAATTATTCCGCAAGCAACTGAAAACCTAGCTATTCACTAAAATGTAATTCTATCCCCCCTTACTCTTCTCTTCTATATATAAGTTCATGTAAACCTTTTTTTTTCCTTCTCTTCCTATATTTTAAGTTCTTGTAAACCGTGCCGAGCTCCACAACATCCATGGAGATGATGCGGTATATAAACTTAAGATTTAGTTTAGATAAGGTGGTATATCAAATTTTCAAATAAATCTGAAACCTGAAAGACATTTTGAATGTTTTAAGAATTGTCCAAGATGTGGAGGCCAGTGGGTCAACTTTGTTAGTTTTCACAGGAGTCTGTTTCTAAAATGGAGAACATAGATTAAAAAACAAACCAAACCCTTTCTTTAATGGAAGAGAGGCTGCATAATATAGAGCCTCAAGTTGCAATTCTAAAGACAACAGGAAGTCACATCATAGGAAGCAAGACACAGCTGAAGGAAGGCCCCAGATCTGAGCAGAAGCCATCTGTATGAATCGGTGTGACTGCCGAATGTCTGTGTCATGGCATGTTTTCAGGTATGCGGTGGGAGGTAAGGATGGAAAGGAAAGGAAAAGGGGAGGAAAGATGTATGTTGTGTTTCTTCCACTAGATCTTACATTGTCACTGTTATCACAGAAGCATTTGCTTTAATTTAGACCATGAATCTGGACTTCTTCATTGATTCTATAGGAACTACTCAGTTCTGCAGAGGAGGCTGATGCTTGCAGATGTTACTGTAGCTTGTACAATGACTGGGGTCCAGCTCATGTTGCTGCTTTTGTCATGCAATTCTTTCACCAAACTTTGTACAAAGTAGTGATCTTATACAATAACAGGTTCAATTTTATAAAGCATAAAATTATATTATTGCAATTTTCAGGATCATAAATGTGTTCTACCTTCAGTCTCATGCCTCAGAGCACTGCCTGAAGCCAGTGATAATCCTACATAAATATCCAGCCCTTTAGCTTTTATCTTTCTTGCAGAACTGTTTACATCATTTCATGAAAGCGAGAGAATGTATTGTTCTGTCACTTCTCTGGTAGCTGTTGCTATTCAGCTGTTGGCACCATGTCACACCCCCCATTTGAGGCCTGCTAATTTCCAGAACAAAAGCACTGCCGTTAGTATTCCTGTTGCTTAATGGGCAATTTTCTCTCTTTATTTCTAGTTTGATCTCCACATTTGCACAGTTTTGAGTGTAGGAGCAGTATCTGAAAAGGTTTTACTTACCGGTCACGTTTTTCATATTTCTTATACTGATTATTTTAATAAAAGGCAGGTTAGCTTTAGATTTCCATCAAACATAGTGAATATTGACAGATAAGTTCATCTACTAGGTTTTCCTCTATCTTTTCTCCCCCACTTAGCCTTCATCATTGTAAGAACATTCGAGCCTTACTGGATCATCTACCCCAGTATCAAAAGTACCTGGCAAAATCCCAAATAATAGCAACACTCCATGCTACTAATCCAGGGCAAGCAGTGGTTTCTCCCATGTCTGTCTCAATTAGTGCCTCAATTTCTTCACTTTAATGCTGCACTGCTGTAACTAGAATACATCCAGAGCACTATTTGGATGTCTGGGGCTAGACCTGTTTTAACGACTAATAAGTGCCAAAAAGGTGCCCAAACTGACCAGATGATCACTTCCTGCTTCATAACTGTAGGGAACATAACCTGGTTTTCTTTCTGAAAGGAATCATAACCAGGCATATTCCTTCCTTAATGCTTCTTCTGCGTTAGGATTTTTCCTATCCAGTAAAGGGATGAATCCTGTATGTACAGGGCAACTTTCTCTCTTTATTCCATGGGAAACTACAATTTGGCTTTAAAACTCAGGTACAAAATGATTTTTTCAGGTTGACAATGAATGGAATTACCGATACAACCATCTTCAGCCTCTAGGATTGATTTCTATAAGCTTCAGGCAGGTATAAGGAAGCAGGTTGCAGCATTCATTGGATCCTGTTCAAAGAACTGCAGCTGGTATCTTGGCAAAATCATTTCCAGAAAATATGAAGAGGGTTGCCAACTCTGGCTGAACCTATTCCTGGAGGTTTGGTCACATGACTTTACTTTAAGGACTGAGCTTACTTGTTATGCAGAAAGCAGCTTTCTGAAATATTTTTATCAGTAATTTTGCTTTCTTTTCTTGTCACCCTGCACATATTTTTCTTTTTCACCTGTTGTCTTAAAGTTACACCTCTGTACTTCCTTTTTTTAAAATTAGTCTGTCCATTATTAATCTATTGCTGTTATGAGGGGCTAACATGCTGGGATTTTATTAATTTTCAGAACTGATAGAAAGTGCAAACAAATACAGCTTCAGATAATACATAATACAGCACTTATATTCAACAAATATTAAAACAAAGTACCCTTCCCTCCCTCTCTGGATGTGTGTAACAAAAACCATTTTGGAATTAAAGGTTCCATCAACTAATCAGTCATTTATTTAACAAAAGCCTCTAATGGACCCCATATTTCTTTAAACTTTTTATTGTTTCCCACCTGTTGCACATTCATTCTCTCATACCTGTAACATAAACACAATGTTTCCCACCAAAAGGAAAAGTTTAACCTGTCATAATTTTTCCATTTCCTCATTATCATTTGCATAGCAGCCCCCGTCATAATCAAAAAAAGTCTGCTTTTATGTGTGTCAATTGGATTCTTAGGTCTCAATAACGTTCCAAATAAAACCACATCAAATGTCAATGGCATAGAGACACCGAGTATTATGTTAATTTTCTCCCATATTGATTTCCAAAAATTGAGTATTTAGGGACAATAAAACAACAAATGATCCAGTGTCCCTACATCAAGATGACAATGCCGGCATCTATTAGACTTTGAACTATCCAACTTTTGTAAACGAACTGGGGTCCACAAAATTCTATATAACAAAAAAAGGCAAGTTTGTCTCATAGATGCTGACGCTGTACATTTCATCCTCCAAGTCCAAATCCATGGCCATTGTGTAGCAGAAATGTGCTGCTTTATTTCTATACTAGTGTTTAAGCCCGTTACATTAATGGGTGCTAGAATATATGCCTGTCTGTCTTTCTTTATTTATGTCTCTCTCTCTGCTCCTGTCTCTTTCTTCCTTTCTTTCTGTCTCTCTCCCTCCTGCTATTTTTCTCTCTCTCTCCCTGGCACCCTTTGTCTGTATGTCTTTCTTTCTGTCTGTCTCTCTGGTCCCCTGTCTGTCTTTATTTCTGTCTGTCTCTCTCCCTGGCCTCCTTTGTCTGTCTGTATTTCTTTCTGTCTCTCTCCTCCCCCCCCCCCACACTTTCCTTTGCAGAAGCAGCAGCGGTATTTCCCTTCCCCTCCAGGTCCCTGTGAAGTAGTAGCAGCATTTTCCCCCACCCCCCATTCCCTTCTCTCCCCCCCCCCACTTTCCTTTGCAGAAGCAGCAGTGATATTTCCCTTCCCCTCCAGGTCCCTGCTAAAGCAATTCCCTTCTCTTACCTGAGCTGTCCTGCTCCATTTGGCCCCTCCCTGCGATCTGGCCTGCTCCGTTCGGCCCCTCCCCCTTCCCTTCCCGCAGGCTGGCCTGCTGCAGCCGAAGGTTTTTGTTTTAAGTTTTAAAAGTGCCGGCGGCGGCTCCTCTCATGCTGCTGATCCTCCTGTAAAGAGCAGCCTGCGATGGTGGCCGGCTTTAGCGAACCTCGCAGGCCACTCTCCAGCCTCGGTAGCACATTCCCTCTGACGGGATCGCGTCAGAGAGAACGTGCTACCGAGTTGGAGAGCGGCCTGAGAGGTTCGCTAAAGCCGGCCACCATCGCAGGCTGCTCTTTACAGGAGGATCAGCAGCAGCGGCGGCGGCGAGTGAGGGCTGAGTTGTGTTCCCTGCTGAGGACGCGGGCAAGGAGAGAGCTTGCCTGGTTTCCAGGGTGAGTGAGGGTGGGAGGAGGGGAGTGGCCAGAATGTTCCCTGCCGCTGGGTTGGCTGCCACGGAACACACACCACAGCAGCAGGCAACACGAAATTCTAAGTGCGCATGTGCGCTTAATCTTTTATTATATAGGATTCCAAATGTCTTTTAAGCTGGTTTTAGGTTTTTTATTGTACCACTTGGTGGCCTGATGCCCTTGCAAATCTGTCTGGAAACATAAGCCAGGCAAACTATACTGATTTTTTAAATTCCCCCAGTCAGGGAACCCCTTCTGAATGGCCTGCTTCAACTGTAACCATTTATAACCTTGAGACTTTGATATGACAAATGATTGTGGCAATTATAATAAATTAACCATTTTCCCATTTGAAATCACATAATCTAAAATACATATGCCAGCCTACAAACAATGTTTCCAGAGGATTTTAGACTTGCCGATTTGTATCTTGGGGTTTAACCAAAGGGATTGACTGATAAATTGTTGTATTGGAATAGGAGTTACAGGTGTTTATAAATTTTAATGTACTCCAGGTGGAATGAAAAATTATATTTTCCTTGTATATTCTAGGAAGCTTGATACTCAAAATATGGCTAAGGTGTAATGGGCAATATACAGAAACTGTCAAATGAACCACTTCAATGAAGAGGCCTATACCAACTGTTATTAATCATATTTTTTCATATTTTTTAAACATATTTTTCAAACGTGATTACTGTATAATTACTAAGTAATTACTATGCAGGAAAAGGCCTCAGAATCAAGGAGTACTACGCTTTATTGTCACATTGACTTGCACTATCAGCGTAGATGCTATGGGGTTAATAATCAAAAAAAGTCTAAAAAGTGTCATAAATGGCTACTTGGACGATCAAAAAGCCTGATCGTCCAAATACCCATAACCAAAACTGTTTTTTAGACATATCTAAAAACAGCTTAGGCCTTTCCCCTGCCACTAAACGCACAGAGAGAAAAGAGGTGTGTTTAGAGGAGGGGAAAGGGCGGGCAGTGGGCGGGAGGTGGGCCAACCTACACCTAGGCGTACAACAGGTATAACCAAAACATTTACAGGTTGCCTAGTTGGCACTTAGACTTTTTTGACTTAGACGAAGTCAAACCAGGTCTAAGTGCCGAAAAAGGGGCCACTGAGCTGATGGCCGCTGGTACGATCAGTTCAGTGGCCCAGCAACCTACACACCGCAAGCATCGCGGCAGGAGAGATGCCTCATCTCCCCTACTGCAATGCCATCACTCCTCTACCCGAACTGCCACGACCCGCGGCAGGAGAGATGCAGGAGCAGTGTAGAAGGCACTCAGGGTGTGGGAGCTTGCTCCGCCCCTCCCCCTCGACTTTGCACCATCGGGTTTTGCTCAACTGCTACTCTCAACCACAGCTTTTATTCCCAACTGTTATGCCCAACCACAGTCTTCACTCCCAACATATACTCGCACGCCATCAAGGCTCTCTACAGCATCTACACTAAAGTAATTCTTACTTCTACCAATCCAGGTACAACACAAGAAAAACAACTTTCTCACAGCCAACTACTCATCCCCACTACCTGCCCCCCCACCAAAATGAAGCTAATCCCACAAATACACACCCTGGCCACCCTACTGATAATCCTCCTCATTACCAGTTGGAAAGCAGTAGCAAACAACTTACCAGCCCCATCCACATGCTCCACTGCAAACAAAATCCAACACAGGAGAACCCCAATAGTTAGGAGCTCAAACCACCAAACCAGCGCTCAACATCCCACCACCTTAGCCTGAAGAAGAAGACCAATTCCCAAGACTAAACCTCAACCTCCTCCTAAAACACTCATCTATCCTGAAACGATTCACAATTTCCAAACAGATATCACCACCCTAACATGTGCCTACTTAAACATCAGAGCCTTAGGACCTAAAACAGAACACATAAAAAACTGGATAAAAACCGAAAACCTAGACTGCCTTTTCCTCACAGAAACCTGGTTAACCTCAGACGCAGATCCAAGAATAACAGAAGTCTGTCCTCAGGGATACAAAATAACAGTGATCTGCAGAGAGAGAAAAAGAGGAGGAGGACTAGCAATCTTAATCAAGGACTCCCTAACCCTAAATATACTCAAAAAAACATCCACCCCACAAATGGACTTCCTTGCCTGCCATCTCTCAAACACCACAACTTGACATTGCGGCCTTTATAACCCATCAACCATCCTCCCCAGAAATTCAAACACCTAATGGAACCTGGTCCCCATCCCTCTGGTCAGACCACTACACATACACCTTCAACATCAACTGGACCAAGAACGATACCATATCTAAACCCCCAAAAAATAACTTACACCTCATGCAAACACATCGACCCCCCTCCCAATTCTGGACAAAAATAGATGAAACAATCTAGGACTGTGACCCCCAAGGACTTCATCTCACAGTGGAACAATCTGACTACCAACATCCTTGATGAACTAGCCCCACTACAAACCAAAACTAGAATCATCAGAAGATCAGATCAATGGTTTGACAATGAACTACTCCTACTTAAAAGACAATGCAGACGACTAGAAAGAAAATGGATAAAAACTAATCTAGATCGCATGAAAACCGCCTGGAAAAAAACTAACAAACAATACAAAATACTACTAAAGGACAAGAGAAAAACACATTACACTAATCTAATAGGCACAGAAACCCAAGATACCAAAAAACTATTCCAAATATTAAAAGACCTAACAGAAATCAAACCCTACATAACCACTAACAATACCCCACTCCCCTCAGCCACCCTCTTAGCAGAACACTTCAAGAACAAAATTACAAATGCCAGAGCCACCCTCAATTATACCCCATCCCACCTAAATGAACTTACAATTCTTCCCACAAAGAATCAACTGCAGCTGACAGAACATGGTCTCAATTCCCCAACATACAATGGTCTGAATTCAATAAACTCTACAAAAAGTACAGCCATGCATCCTGTGACCTTAACCACTTCCCATCATATCTCCTTACAACCTCCAGCACAAAATTCCGTACTCTTCTTCTGCAATAGATAAAAACCATGCTCACTGATGGCCTTTTCCCAACTGACCTCAGCGAATTCATCATCACCCCAATCCAAAAAGATCCATAAGAACCAACAGACCAACCATCCAACTACAGACCCATTGCCTCAATACCTGTCCTTCTGTCAAACTGACAGAAGGACTAGTAGCCAAACACCTCACCAACTATCTAGATTACTATAATATACTTCACCCCACGCAATCTGGCTTCAGATCCAACTTCAGCATAAAGACATTACTAGGCTCCATCATTGACACAGCCAGACAACACCTCAGCACAGGAAAAAAAATGCTTCTCATACAACTAGACCTTACCGCAGCATTTGACCTGGTTGACCATAACATCCTACTACAAATTTTGGATGCAATAGGCATCTCAGATAAAGTATACTCTTGGTTTGAAGGCTTCCTAAAATCCAGAACATACAGAGTAAAATCAGATAAAGTAAAATCTGAACCTTGGTCCAACCCCTGCGGCATAACACAAGGATCCCCACTATCCCCTACTCTCTTCAATCTATACACTGCATCTCTCGGAATATATCTGGATAATCTAGGCATCACCACCTACAGTTATTCAGATGACATTACCATTCTCATACCTTTTGATCAACCAAAGACCACCATGACAAACACACTACACCGAACACTAAAAACAGTAGTAACCTGGATGAAAGATCACAAACTGAAACTCAACACAGACAAAACTAAATTCATCCTCCTCGAAAATGACAAAGTCCCAACTATAACCAATATAGAAATTAACACAATCATCTATCCCATTCAAACTACCATAAATCTACTAGGAATGACTATAGACCGATGATGCACCATGCAACTGCAAATAAATAAAACAATACAGAAATCCTTCGCAGTTATGAGAAACCTAAGACAAGTCAGAAATTCTTTGAAAAAAAAACACAATTCAAGCTTATAGTACAATCCCTAATCCTAAGTCTATTAGATTACTGCAACATCCTCTACCTCCCCTGCCCTGCTACAATGACTAAACAACTACAAACAATCCAAAATACAGCTCTGAGACTCATCTACTCATTGAGAAAACACGACCATATTACAGAAGCATACATTAACTCACATTGGCTACCAATCCAAGAAAGAATACTATTTAAATTCTACTGTATGTTATTTAAAACCTTAAACGGAGACAGCCCAACCTACCTGAACAACCGCCTCATCCAAACCACCTCAATCAGACATAGAAAAACACACACCCCATTCACACACCCCTCGATCAAAGAAGTAAAATGGAAAAAGCTATACGACGGCCTCCTGGCCACTCAAGCAACTAAACTAGATAACCAAATCTCCAATCTACTGATAACGACACCAAACTACAAGACGTTCAGAAAAGAAATAAAAACTATACTCTTCAAGAAATTCATGAAACAGCCATAACTTCAGAAAAGAAATAAAATCTACACTCTTCAAGAAATTCCTGAAACAGCCCTAATTTCAAACTTACCATCCTCCCTCCCCCCTTCTAACCGCCACACAGAAACTACATAACCTACTCTTTACCTCTCTAGAAAGGACAAATGTTCTTCCATTGTAACCCAACGTTTTTCATCTCTTTTGTAATCCGCCTTGAACCACAAGGTAATGGCGGAATAGAAATCTCTAATGTAATGTAATGTAATGCAATAAAGTACCAATCTGGTGTTATTTGCAGAATATCTTTGAGCAACAAAACCCGTTTGGTGCATTCCAATCATATAAGGGAGTGCCTTAGCTAACCTCAGAGCCAATAGTTTAGTCAGAATCTTTCCATCCACATTGATTAAAGAAATAGGCCTGTAGTTTGAAACCAACATGGGATCTCTGGCTTTGGCAGAACAATTGTTAAAGCTTCTGCCATAGTACCTGAAATATGACCTTTCGTTAGTTGTGACTGATATAATTTAAAAAGATGAGGTAACAGTATAGTTTGAAAAGATTTGAAAAACTCCACTGTGAATCCACTGCGGATCCAGCTCTGAGAGACTTCAATGCTGACTGGAGTTCTATAAATGATATAGGCACCTCAAGTTTTTATTTTATATGCTCTGGAATTTTTGGTCCATTAATTAAATTTAAAAGTTCTCTTCCATCATTCTCTTTATTTGAATATAGCTCAGAAGAATATAAAGCTTTATAATAATCCAAAAATTGATTTAAAACATCTAAAGTATGGGTATAAATTTTACCTTGTTCATCATTAATGCTGCAATCTTTACTCTTCTTTTTTTAGCTTTAAGATAATTATCCAATACTCTTCCTGCTTTATTTGAGTTTAATAATACACCGCTTGCTGACAAAACAAATCTTTCCTAGCCAATTGTGGGCAAATCTCATTATATTTATATTTAGCCTTCAACAGCACATTCAGAGTATTTTGTTCCCAAAGCCAATTGTGATTCTAATGCTGAAATAATTTGTTCCAAATTTAAAAACTCTAATCTAAGTAATTTCCTTATATACGCCAAATAGGAAATAATCTTTCCCCTGCTAGTTGCTTTAAACGCATCCCATAGCATTTCCAAGGAGATTTCCTCCGAGGTGTTGAGTTGAAAATACTCAGTCATTCTTGGTTGAATTTTCTCATGAAATTTTGAGTCTGCAAGCAGTGTATTATTAAACCTCCAAACAGGACTAATACAGTCTTCAGTGAACTGATATTCTATCCAAATTCCAGCATGATCTGACAAAATGATCGGATCAATGTTGGCTTTTGTGACCTGCTGATCTGAAACAAAAAAATAATCAGTTCTTGAAAATGATTTATGAACTTGGGAACAAAACATAAATTCTCGAGCATTAAAATGAAAAATCTGCCATATATCCTTTAATCCACACGTATGTATATGATTATCCAGACCTAATGATTTTAATTGTGTACTCGGTTATTTATCAATAACAGCATTGAAGGCTCCAGCTACAATTAATTAGTCGTAGCCAGTGACAGAATTGTTTGTTGGAGTTTTTTTTTTTAATCCACCTGATTAGTGTTCGGTGCGTAAATATTAAGAAGCGTTAGAGTATCTTTTCCTGAAGTCATATTAATATTGAGCCATCTACCCATTGGATCTGCTCGAAAGTTATCAAATTTAGCATAAATCTTCTTATTAATCAGGATTACCACACCTGCTTTTTTCCCTATTGCAGCAGCGAAAAAACAATGGGCTCCTTTTATGAAGCCGCGGTAGTGGCTTTAACGTGCATGACTTTTAATCACACACTAACCTCCATGCTAGCCAAAAAACTACCGCATACTCAAGAGGAGGTGGTAGTGGCTAGCGCGGCTGGCAGTTTAGCGCATGCTATTACACACGTTAAACCACTACCATGGCTTTGTAAAAGGAGCCCAATGTTTTATCCAACCCCCTTCCATTTTAGCTGCCTCCACTGCAGATAAATGGGTTTCATGTATAAAATAAATATCTGCTTGCTGTTTTTTCAGAAAATTGAGAATCTTTTTCCTCTTGATGGGGTGATTGAGTCTCTTTACGTTTAATGAGTATAATTTCAAATCCATTTCCTATTTATAAAAAGATACTAATAAATGATAGACTGATATCCTTTTTGTCAAAATCCAAATTAATCTTACTACACACATCCAGGACCCAAAACTAAAAATCCCCTCATTTCCTCCCCTATCCCTTCCCTGTAAATCATACGAAAACTTGGATGCATGCACACAGCTGAGCAATTACCATCCTCCCCCAAGCACATTAAATCCCTCCCCAGAATCAATCCTCCTCAGTTAATAAATCTTAATAAATAATTTATAATTCCCACAATGTCAACTATAAACAATACCAATTATATTATTAAGTCCGGATGTTCAGTTGATCAATATACATCTGATCAATAACTGTTGTTAAAAAACTATAAAAGAAAGGAAATACTTCATTTAAACCCTCTAGGATTTTAAAATAAATAATTCATGAAACAGTATACTATTTAACAAATAAATAAAGTCACATATCACAAATATTTTGATTAAAATTATGATTTTAACTGATAAATTAAATAAATCAATTAAATTTAATTAAATTCATGAGTTACATCTTAATAAAAGGAATATCTCATTATTTTATAATGATCACAGAAGTTATATATTTATCTTAACAATTAATTAAGGTAATATTAAATTATTTGAATACTCCCAATTTAAACTTAAAACTGACTTCCTAACTCACCCACTCCTTTATATTTCCCAAACAGGTACCCTAACATCTCTCCCTCCTATAAACTCCATATCTATTTACTCATGTAAACCATCAAATGCTACTATCTATCAAGATCCATAAATTTTACATTCATACTTCCTTATGTACTTATAAATCAAATCACTCCTCAATATAACCCATTTACCAACTGCGCACAGGCCATGTACGGCCTGGAGTTACCAATCTCAAATACACTGCAAACACTCTCTTTATCCATAACAAAGGCAGGCTTCTAAACACCTCTTGCACATTATTTGCCATTCCAGCTGTTACCAAATATTCTATCAGGGTTCTACCATCGTATCTCCATCCAGCGGCTTTAAGAGTTTTCTCTGTGGACAAAAGGAAACCTCCGTAGCAAGCACCAATCTCACTTCATCTTTCACTCCAGCCCTAAGCCATTACACCTTCTAACTTGTCCCTCAAATAGGTAAAAATACCAAAATAAAAGATATTAAACACTTAAACTCTACAGTCCCACCACTATATAACCAGTAGAATACAGTACAGTTCAGTATTTCACAACGCTGCTCAAACATAGCATTTCCTGCAGCGACTTCACAGTCTTCATTCCAGCTCTCCCCCAAACCCCTCCCAAAGCAGCCGGGCAGGAGGGATGCCCACTCCCTCCTGCCCCCGAACCTCTCCTTAAGCAGCTGAGCTGAAGGGATGCCCATATCCTCCTGCAAATGAGTGACATCAACCCTCCAGTCCCCCTCAACCTGTAGACCCCCCTGCACCCCCATACCTGTAGAACCCCTGGCACCTCTAAACCCCCTACTCCCCCATACCTTTCCAGAGGAAAGTCTGACCGAAGAGATGCTTATACTCTCTGGCCGGCAGGCCCACCCCTCCAAAATGGTGTGTCTTCCCCTTCCCAGTGCATGGGAGGGTTCTTAGGTATCTGGCAAATTGGAGTCTTAGGATACACTGGGAAGGAGGTCTAAGACTCCAATTGGCCCAGGTGCTTAAAGCCCCTCCTTATAAAATCACAAAAGCAGTGGTACCCCCCCCCCATGTCTGTCTCAATTAGTTTATCAGTTTCTTTACTTATTAATGCTGCACTGCTGTACCTAGAATATCCAGAGCATATTTTGGATGTCTGGGGCTACATCTGTTTTAACAACTAATAAGTGCCAAAAAGTGCTTAGGAAAACCAGGCCTAAATTCCTGTACCTACATTGTGCATGGCTCAGGCACATTCTATACCAGTGTGCATAACTTTTAGGAAACCCTACGATTCGTCCATGCTCCTCCCCTGTCCACACCCCCTATTCAGATATGCACACTAGAACTGACACACACCACTTTATAGAATGTGCCTACCATATTATGTGTGTAAGTTCTAATTAGTGTTAATTATGAGATGTTAATTACCAATTGTCAGCGCCAATTGGTTTTATTAAATAGTAATTTGTGCATGCAAATAGGCTGTGTGCACCGATTTGTGTGTACAATTTATGGCACTATATTCAGAATTTGGGGCTAAGTGTTCATTTTTCAACGTGTTTATAGTCAGCTTTACAACATTTTTGTTTAGAGAGGTATATCAATGCTTATTTTCTAGATTTTCCTTCTTTTTTTTAAAAGTGTTTTGAAGATTATTAAGTAATTTCTGTTTTAATATATTTGTGTTATAAATTATATTTGTTTGTTGGAATCCACCTAAAAATGTTGATAGAGCAAAATATAAATTAGGTAGGGAAAGGGAATTATACAGCACCTTTTTCAGGTGTACCTCAAAATGAGTTCATTCAGATACACTAAGGGACTCATAATCGAAATGGAAATATGTCTAAAATCCCATCTAAATTGGCACTTGACGATTAAGGACAAGTCGTCCAAGTGTTGATAACCGAAACGGGTTTTAGACATATTTAAAAACATCTTAGGCCTCTTCAGTGCTGCTGTACACCCAGAGCTGAAAGGGGCATTTTAGGAGAAGTGTTCAGGGCGGGATCTGTACGGGACATGGGCTGACCTAGACTTAATCATACTGCAAGTATAACTGAAAGTGTAACAAGGCTGCCTGGACGGAACTTGTACGTTGTGACTTAGGCAATGTAAAAGCAGGTCTGAGTGCCCAGAAGGTATCCAAAGTGACCAGATAACCACTGGAGACACAAAATACAGACCCTCACACACTCCCACAGTGATCACTGACCCTCCCCCCCAAGTCTATAAAAGTTGGAATAAAAACATACATGCCCACCTCCAGAACATCAGCACCTGGCATAGGAAAGCCTAATAGAGCAGCACAGAAGTGGCTTAAGTAGTCTGGGGCTATTGGGGTTGTAGACAGGTGGGTCTAGTAGGTTTTGAGGGGTGTTTGGGGGGGCTCACCATGACCTATAAGGGAGTTCTGTTGAGATGTTTATATGGCACCCTTTTTGTGAAGTTCGCAGCAGTGCCCCACTACTGTGTTTCCATGTCTGGGTGTCCAGTCCATCACTTTGCTGGCCCCTCCCATGTCCAGAAGGTCTTGTTATGACCGATCAAACGGCTGGACATATAATTAGATGATTTTAAAAAAAAAATAATAATATTTTAGACATCACCGACTTTGGGCAACTAGTGATTTAGGCCCAAAACGGACTTAGATGATTCTTTTGATCATGCCCCTCCTGGAGGGCTCACAATGTAAGTTTGTACCTGAGGCAATGAAGAGTTAAGTAACTTGCCCAAGGTCACAAGGAGATGCAATAGGACTTGAACCTTGGCCTTCCTAGTTCTCAGCTTGCTGCTTCAACCAGTGGGCTATTTCTCTATTCTTGTGTAAATTTACTATACATCTGTTTCTAGGAAAATATTCCAAATTCATTCCTTTCATGGTTTAACTTTATTGATTCTCCTTTATTGATGCTCCTTTGATTTTTATTTTTATTTTTTCGATTTTATATCTCTCCACATCACTGCAGTCTGTTCTTCAAAACCTTTACATGCTCTGCAACTGTGCCATGTTTTTCTTTTCATTTCTGTTTTGAAATTGGCCTTCCTGCTGTTTGCTGGTTCCCCTCCAGTTGGCTTACACTTCAATCTAAAATTATATGAAGCATAATATTAAGCACAGTTTAAAAATAACACTAAGCACTTATCCTGGCATAGTATAGATTTCCATAAATTAAGTAATATTTTGTAGTTTATAATCTATTATCCTTTCAACAATCCTGTTTAAGTGCAGACAACAGTCTCCAATTCTTTCGCTGGAGGAGTGCTTTCCTTTCCATCTGGGGATGTCATCATTTGGCATGTCTACTGGCCACTGGCTGCACAGTACTCATTTTGCTGTAATAGTCAAATAGAACTTCCATCATCTTAACCATTCCAGTCTTAAAATGCACCAGGATATGAATGTTCCTTGCAATTTAAACTTTATTTTAAAAACCAGCAGGCACTGCAAAACATTTGAGGTGACCTGAGCATTCAGCCCCCAATATAACCCAGACACTCTCTTCTACCTCCCCTGGCACACTCTGATTCTCTCTTTCTCCCTCCCCTCCCAATATTTTTCTCTCTCTCATCTTCGCTTTCTCTCATTTTTTCCCAATGCAATCTCTTTCCTTCTGCCAAGGCTTTCTCCCTTCCTTCCCCCTTCTTTGGCTCTACCTTCCCCTCCTCCCAAACTCTTCTCCCATCTTCCCTTTCCCCTCCAAGCACCCTTTCTGTCTTCTCCCCATTCCCAACACCACTCTGTCTCCTATGCCCCTAGATTTGTTTTTTTATTGCCTCCTCTCCCTGGCTCCTGCTGTAGCTCATTGGCTTCTATGGCTCTTGCTGTTCACTTGCTCCTATGTTGTCACTTCTAGATGATAATTCAGAAGGGTTCCACTGTAACAATTATTCTTTTTGTTTAAAATAGATATACAATGCATGCATATGTTTTTATAGACATGGAGATGCATGCTCATATACTTCTGCCACAAAACTAGGAGGAGGTTGAGAGCTACAGAACAGTTCGTCTGACTTCTGTGGTGAGTAAATTAATGGGAATGTTTCTAAAAACAGAGGATAATGAAGCTTTTGGAATCCAATGACTTGCAGGACATGCGGCACCATGGTTTTACCAGAGGTAGGTCTTGTTAAACAAATATGATTAACCTCTTTGACTGGATGCCGAGAGAGTTGGATCAAGGGAGAGCACTATGAGTTCGGCACAAATGACTTATAAATAAACTAAATGCTCTCGGTATGTGCCCTAAAGTGATTGACTGGGTTAGTGGAAGGCGACAAAGGGTAGAGATAAATGGAACTCACTTTGAGTAAAAGGATGTTATAAGTGATGTGATGCATGGCAATTTTACAGAAGGGAGAAGCAGAGGAGTAGCCTCATATTTAGAGCAGTGGGCTGAGTCAGAAGGCTCAGGCTCCAATTTCACAGCAGCTTCCTTTGGCCTTGGACACGTTACTTAAACCCTTCATGCTTTGGGAGAAAGCAACGGCAAATTACTCTTATATCCCCCACCAGGATCAGCTGAGCCATGGAGCCCTACACCCCTCCCACTGACATCTCGACATCCCCCACATCCCGACATCCCCCTGATATCCCATACCTCCCCTGATATCTCTGCCTTCCCACATCCCCCCAACATTCCTGGGCCCCCCCTCCCACATCCCCAGAACCCCCCGTTCCTTTGGAAGTGCAAATGGCAGGATGGAAGCTCACCCCCCCTTGCCTACAGGGCCACATGCTGCATTGACTGGGACTTCCCCCTTCCACTGCATCTTGGGATGCATTAGGAGGGGCTGAAGGCTCTGATTGGCTCAAAATTGCCATTTTGAGCCACTCTGGGCCTTCAGCCTCTCCCACTTCATCGTGGGAGGAGGAAGCCCTGGTCATTGCAGCATGTGGCCCTGGAGGGAGTGAGCTACCCTCCTACTGTTTGCTCTTCCAAAGGTATGGGGGTGGGGTTCTGGGGATGTGGGAGGGGGCCAGGAATGTTAGGAGGATTTGGGGAGGACAGAGATATTGGGGGAGGTACACGATATCAGGGGGATGTCATGATGTGAGGGGTGATGTGGGGGATATCAGAAGGATGTCAGAGGGAAGGATGTAGGGCTCTGTGGCTCAGCTGATCCTGGCAGGGAGAATCCCCATCAGCTGAGCCACCAGAAATCCCCTGAAACTGGCTCAGCTGATGGGGATTCCTTCTGCCGCGATCAGACAAGTTAGTTGATGGGTACATCTACAAAACTAGCTTTTATATATTTTTCATGTGGACGTTTCTATTTTTCAAAATGGGCAAAAAAGGTAGACATCCTAAGGACCAAAACTTATACCTTGCTCATTTTCAAAAATAAAAGATAGACGTTTGGCAGATTTGAAAATGGACATTTTTCCTGCTGGGTTTTGCACAAAACATCCAACCTCAGACATAGGCACATTTTTGATTATGCCCCTCTATGGAAACAAGACAGAAAGAATATTGACTCATATGAGCTTTGGTGCTGGAGAAGGATTTTATGCATGCCATGGACACCAGAAAAACTAACAAACTGATTCTGGAAGAGATCAAACCGGCTATGTTACTTGAAGCCCAAATGGTGAAGTTATGACTGTCTTATTTTGGTCACACCGTCAGAAGAGAAAGATCATTGGAGAAGGACATCATGTTTAGGAAGATCGAAGGAACCAGGCGAAGAGTGAAACCTACAATCAGATGGCTGGACACGTTGAAAACAACCATAGAGATGACGTTGGAGGACCTTACTGGACTAGCACAAAATCAATTTCTTTTTAGATCTGTAATTCATCAAGTCACTAGGACTCAAACATAAATTGATGGCATCTAACAACAACGATAACTTACCAAGACCTCTAAACTTCAGGAAGGTCTCTATGTAGGCAACATACTGTTTGACTATCTGTGCAGCTTCTGGTTATAAGCTCTGGCTTGGTTTACATGACCTTAGAGTGTCATACTGAGAAAAAGTGTCATACTAGAACTGATATCGGCTCCTTTTACAAAGCCACAGTAGAGGTTTCTAAAACTGTACCTGCCGAGATGCCCATTCCTTCAGCCATTCGGGAAACCTTAATTCGTCTGTGTTGCACATTTCTGTGGAAGTTGCTTCCATAGATCATAGACTGTCTAGTATGTCAATGGACTCTCTAACCAACTTAAACTGCTTGCTCAAAATTTTACTTTTTAGGGTGATGGGGCAGACTCACCATAATCTGCAATCATGTGTTTATTAATCTCCTTTGGCTTTTTCCTTTCTTTTTTTGAGAAATTTTATCACTGAGCGGTACTCCAAATCTAGCAATTTCTTACTTGATTTGCATGAGGACTCTCCTGACATCCTGTCTCTTGGAATGTTAGACTCACAGTGAGCCACAAATGCGCATGAGTAACCTTGAAACATGTCACAACATGTACCATTCACGTGCTACAATTCACGTGCTACAATTCACGTGTCAATTCACATGCTACTTTCTTTCATATTCAGACAGATATATTATTGAATGCCGCTTGTATTGTAATCACTAATCAGAAATTATTTTTTCTGCCTTTATTGTCTGGGTATTTTCTAGTTGTGATGGTTTAAGGCTCTGATTTCTGCTTTTCTCTATGCTCTCTTCTCTTTCCAGGGTTACCTGTCTGTTGGCCATTTCTATTTTCTTCTGTCTTCACGTCCTCCCCTACATCCATCTTTGACATTTCTTCTTTAGCTTTATTCTATTTATATTTCTCCTTCTCTATTCAAATTTCACTGTTCTTTCTTACTAAGTTTTTAATTTACATTGTTTTTAACTTTCAGCTGCCCACATTCTATCCCTTTCCTTCATTCCCACTCACACTCCCCTTTCCCATCTCTCAGTAGCTCTTTCTCTCTCCTTCCTCCTCCCCCTCCCACAAATCAGTATTCCCACTCTTTCCCTCTCTCATCCAGTGTTTTGCATCCAGCATCTTCTGCCTTTCTAGTCCCCTCATCGCCATAAGTAGCATTCCTTCTATGTGTCTCTAGTCTCCTTACCCCATGCACAACATTTGCTCTCAAATTCAGGCTCTGTCTCCTGAGTCTGTGACCCCATGTCCAGCATTACACAGGTCTCTTTCCTTACCTTACAATGGCACATAATTTCATACAGTGGTAAGTAAGGGAGCTTTTTTTTTCACCCGCTCCAGTTCCAGTCCCAAGTGGTCCAGCACCTTCCTCCCTGTCACAACATCTTTCCAGCTTACCAGGCTGGCCATATGAATCACCAAGAAGACAAAAAAGTGTCAATTTATAACACATAAGATTGTACACCACTCATTATAAAACTTTTGACCAGCCCTGAGCACTGAAACTCTGATGCTTCACATCCCAGCTCCAAAGAAAGTACAGTGGTACCTTGGATTACGAGCATAATCCATTCCAGGAGCATGCTCGTAATCCAAAATGCTCGTTTATCAAAGCGAGTTTCCCCATAGGAAATAATGGAAACTCGCTTTGATACGTTCCCCCCCCCCACGAGAACCGGCATTGCACACCCCCCACCGCGATTGGGCACCCCCCCACCGCGATTGGGCACCCCCCCTCCCCCGTGATCCGGCCCCCTGACGCGATTGGGCACCCCCCCGCTGCTTCATACTGTCATCTGGGCACCGGCACCGGCATGTCCTGTGCTTGGTGCCGGTGCCCGAAGATCAGCCTCCTCTTCTGCTGGGCCTTGAGCATCTGTGCATGCTCAAGGCCTGCGAGTTCACGTTCTGATGCTTTCTTGTCTTCTCAAGTCTCAGTAACTTGGTTGACCTGCCTGGTCAGCAGGGCTGGAGAGGGATAGCATCAAGAAAATAATGGTTTTGAAGTCCGGGGGAGGGAGAATTCCTTTGCCCATGACTCCTGATAATGTGGATAATATGAGGAAGAACATAGCAAAGCTTAAAAAAATGGCCCAGAATTTGGCAGGTAAGATTTAATACTAAAAAATACAGGAACATGCTGGGCTGCAAAAATATGCAGGAGTAGTAATGCAAAGGAGGTGCAGTGCAACTATGAACAAAAGAAGAGCAGGACTTGGGGGCGATCATATCAGATGATTTTAAAGTAGCCAAGCAGGAAGAAAAGATGACAGCAAAAGCCAGAAGGATGCTTGGGTGCACAGAAAGGAATGACTAGTATGAAAAAAAGATGTAATAGTGCTTAAGAATAAGAACAGCAATACTAGGTCAGACCACTGGTCCATCTAGCCCAGTATCCTGTTTCCACAGTGGCCAATCCAGGTCATAAGTACCTGGCAAAACCCCCAAATAGTAGCAATATTCCATGCGTCTGATCCCATGGCAAGTAGTTGCTTCCCTCATGTCTATTTCTATAGCAGACTATGGACTTTTCCTCCAGGAACTTGCCAAACCTCTTTTAAACCCAGCTATATTAAACACTGTTACCACATCTTCTGGCTTCTGTATAAGTCTCTGGCGCAGCTTCAATTAGAGTACTATGTATAGTTCCAGAGACCACATCTTCTAAAGGATACAAACAGGATGGAGTCAGCCCAGAAAGCAGCTACTAAGATGGTCATAAAGTGTATGGATACAGCCTTAAAGATTTCAATAGGTATACTTCAGAAGAAAGATAGGAGAGGGGAGATATGTTAGAGACATATAAATACCTCCAAGGCATAAATGCACAGAAGGCAATTCTCTTTCAACTGAAAGGAAGCTCTAGAATGGGGGAAGGGACAGAGGACGAAGGCAAAAGAGGACAGATCGTGGAGCAACCTAAGGAAATACTTCTTCATGGAAATGGTAGTGAATTTGTGGAATTACTCCTTGGTTATGGTATTGGAGATAAAGGCCACCTGAATTCAAGTTTTCAAGTTTCAAGTTTATTATTAAGTTTGTTATACACGGAATATCACATAATTTTAATGTGTATGACAATAAAAATTTTTGGGAGACAAACTAAAACAATTTGTACAAGTAAACATACAATGTATGTACACAAGTAATTAGCGATACATAAGGGAAGAGGGGTGAACTACAATTTTTAAGGAAAGTAGAGATACATTTAAGGAAAAAAACAACATCAGGAAGATACTGAAAAAATGTTTTACAAATATGGCTAAGCCTAAAAAGAGAATGGGGGAGGTTGTGACCTATACATAAGGTCTGGTTAAATTTAGGTATTTGAACCTGGGATTGATGATAGAAGAATTATCCTATCTATGACTCAAATATGTCTTTGTACAGGTAGCATTTTAATGTGCTTTTAAATTTTTCTAATGAGGTTTCTCCACGCAAATAGATTGGTAAATTGTTCCAAAGCTGGGGTGCTATGACTGAAAAAATTGTAGCTCTTCTGGTACCTATTATTTTTAACTAAGGGATAGTCAGCAAATGCTGTTCCATTGATCTTAGAGTCCTGGCTGGAGAGTATGGTATCAAAAAACGATGCAGAAATATTGGTGTTTGAAGGCTATCAGTGCAATTTTCAAAAAAGGTTGGGACAAGTACATAGGATCTCCAAGGAAGAGAAAGAGATAATAGATAATATGGATGGGCAGAGTGGATAGGCTATTAGATTGTAAGCTCTATTGTGCAGGGATTGTCTCTTATATGTTCAATGTACAGTGCTATGTACAACTAGCAGTGCTATAGAAATGATTAGTATTTATTTATTTTAAAAAAGTATATTCCACTTATACCTAAGTAGTAGTAGTGTGGAGGGGCATAATAATAAAAAAAATGTCTAAGTCCCCTTTTGGCCTAAGGCCTTAAACGTTGAAAGTAGAAGCAGGGAAAATGGCCATTATAAAAAAAAACGTCTAAAAGGAGATTTTTAAAATAATGGCCTGCCTCTACGTCCAGCTGTTTAAACGCCCAGACCACCACTACGTCTAAACTTACACCTTATAATCAACCTACAAAAAGCCTAAGTCCCAAACGCCCAAAATAAGGGCTTTTAGGCGAAGGAGGAGCCAGTCCTTCACCTAAAAGCCCTCCTAGCATGGTGATCTCCCCTCCCCCACCACATGATCCAGCCAAGAGGGAGCCCAAGCCCTCCTGGCCCGAGACACCCTCTAACCCCCACCCCCACTAAAATACGGGCAGGAGGGATCCCAGGCTCTCCTGCCCTCAACGTAACCCCTCCAATGTCTGCCCCCCTGAACCACTAACCAGCTCCCCCTGCTGACCCGTGCCCCTCTGCCGACCCGCCGAACTCCCCCGTCTCCCTTCCCTGCAACTCAAAAAATGTTGGCCGGATGGACGGATGCCAAGCCCGCCCATCCGGCAGGCCAGCCAGTATAGGAATGGGGCTGGATTGGCCCAGGTGGCTCAAACCCCACGCACAGGTGGGGCCTGAGATGCCTGGGCCAACAAGAATAGGCCCGAGAGCCTTTGGCCCCTCCTGTGGGCGGGGCCTTAGGCACATAGACCCAACCCGGCCCATGTGCTTAAGGCCCCACCCACATGAGCAGCCTAAGGCTCCCGGGCCTATTCTGTTTGGCCCAGGCACCTCAGGCCCCACCTGTGGGCGGGGTTTGATCCAGCTGGGCCAATCCGGCCCCATTCCTATGCTGGCTGGCGTCCGGCAAACATTTTTTGAGGTATGGGGAAGGGGGTGTGTGTGGGGGGGTCGTGGGATCGGCGAGGGGGTCATGGATCAACGGGGGCTGGTCGGGGGTTGGGGGAGGGCGGTCATTGGGGGGGTTACGTCGAGGGCAGGAGGACCTAGGATCCCTCCTGCCTGTATTTTAGTGGGGGGTGGGAGGTTAGAGGGGGTCGCTGGCCAGAAGGACTTGGGCTCCCTCCTGGACGGATTGTGTGGTAGAGGGGGAATGGGGAGAGATCACCGGTCCAGGAGGGTTTGGGCTCCCTCCTGGCCCCAACGGATTCGGCCGGGGGGGTTTTGGGTATCGCAGAGCAAGAGGGCTTGGGCTCCCTCTTGCTCCATCAAGTCGGTGAAGGTCAGGGTGCCGCTGGGAAAGAGGGCTTGGGCTCCCTCTTGCCGCGATCGTACTTGGCAGGACCAGGAGGGCTTGGGCTCTCTCCTGGTCCGATTGGAGGGGTGGATCACTGCAGGAGAGATGGGTCATCTCTCCTGCCACTTTAGCGATCCCAAGTGCTGCGTTTGGTGGTATCGC
Source organism: Geotrypetes seraphini (assembly GCF_902459505.1). Classification (NCBI taxonomy): domain Eukaryota; kingdom Metazoa; phylum Chordata; class Amphibia; order Gymnophiona; family Dermophiidae; genus Geotrypetes; species Geotrypetes seraphini. The sequence continues at coordinate 424,519,452 of NC_047084.1, forward strand.
TATTGCGGCAGGGAAATGACCCATTTCTCCTGCCCTGATGGTTGCGGTGGGGGGTAGGTAGGTTGCTAGGCCGCTGAGCTGATCGCGCCAGCCGCCATCAGCTCAGCGGCCCTTTTTTCGGCACTTATGCCTGTTTTGACTTGGTCTAAGTCAAAACGTATAAGTGCCGACTAGGCAATCTGTCAAATGTTATGGTTATACGTGTTGTATGCCTAGGTGAAGGTCGGCCCACCTCCCACCCACCACCCGCCCTTTCCCCTCCTCTAAAAATGCCTCTTTTCGCTCTATGTGTTTAGAGGCAGGGGAAAGATCTAAGCTTTGATTAAGGGTACTTGGACGATCAGGCTTTTCAATCGCTCAAGTAGCCATTTAGGTCACCTTTTAGACTTTTTTTTTTTATTATGAGCCCCATATTTTATTTATCTGCCTATATATTTTTTTATTTCTGTGAAACATAAGGGAAAGAGGGCAAATTATTTTTTAATTTTCATTCTTGAATAAGGAGGGTACTTTTCAAAGGTTTTTATGAAATCCTGTTTATCCAGGAAAATATTTTTTTTTGGACTTTGCTCCTTTCCCCCTAAAAATAGTGCGGATGATAATACGTATATAGTTTCACAATATAACTGCTGTGAGAAAATGTATATACGGAGATTTAATGATGATATCCCAGCTCATATTTTCCAAGAGCTTGAAAGCACATGCAAACTAGGCAGATACAGAAGTACCAAATTCTTTTGAAAGCTAATTTGGAGGCCTACGATTACAAAACAAATTGAATGGTGTCACCGGCAGCCTCAGGGCAATGGTCCTAAGGCACCAGTAACTAAAGGAAAACTCTTGTGAGCCGCTACAGGCTGTAGAAGGAAAGAAAAAAGGCCACCCAAAAGAGAACACCAGGTAAGTATATTGCATCAAGCAAGGTCTGGGTTTATTCACCAAACAAAAGAAAAACATTCAAACCAGCCTGCTTACCCAAAGTTCAACAGTTCCACATTGGAGGAAAGAAAATCAATCTTGTCAGGATGTTCAAAAATATAAAGTATAGTCCAAAGCAAACCAACTGTAATTCCAAACAGTCTCTGGATTAGAGCCAGACAATAAAGTTCCAAAAACTCATAACTCAGTCTTTTCAAAGCTGCCGCTGGTTCTCCAGCCGATTAATGGCTTAAATTTTCAAATAATTCAAAAACAGTTTCTTGGGCTTATATCACTACCTCAGCCTGTGCTAGTGCTACTAGGCCCCAGCATCTGACTTGCTGGCCAGGGAGTGTGCTCTGTGTAGTCACAATTTGCAAATAATATGCCCTCAAACCCACCACAGAAGACATAGAGCAGTCCCCATTTCCTGGGACTGGTAACAGCCCTTCCCCCCACCCAGAGTGAAGAAACTGCCCACAAAATCCAAAAACAGTTCTTTAAAGTTCTTATAGGTGCCTCCAAGCACCACACCTTTTTCAGGGTTTACTCAGCAAAAGGCATTTAGTAAACTTAGCCAAACAGTATCCAGGTTAAACATTTAGGCAGTTTAATTTACTTGCCTTCAATCCAGCAAACTTCCATTGGCAGGGCTCCATTCAGTGGTTCAGCATATGGCTCCAGCTCCATGGTCAGAAAATCCCGAGGCATTAAGTTTGGTGGCTCCGGACCATCCTCTGTCAGCTCCATCCATTCAGGCTCTCAACCCTGAGCCTCCCTGCCTTCTCTGTTGCTCCTGCTTTTCCTTCTGCCTCTCTAGCTGTTCTGCTCTCTGATGTAATAGCCTGATGCCACTCCCCAAACTCTCAGGTGAAAAAGTTTTCCAGCTGGTTCTGCTTCCAGCCTGCATGTGACTTCTAGGAACTAAATTAGAGCTGTGTGGGAGTTGGGGAACAGGCAAATCTGCTCTCCTGCTCCCTCTAGAGGACAAAGAAGAAAAGTCCCCAAAATGGTTAGTTTGAGGTTTAAAATGAGCTGTTTGTAGAGTGTCTACTCCTGATCTGTGTACTGCTCTGGGGACAGACCTAGTAGGCATAGGCTGAATATCACATAGGCCAATGCAGAAAGCATTTTGCTGGCCAACATTGTACGCATCTATTGTGGGCATAGGGAGATACATACGGCCGCCTAGGTCTGCCTAAGGCTACTTCTGGGCCAAGCCATACCCACATCTAGCCTTAGGCAAGCTCAGGCATGCTTAAGCGCCTCCCTAGGCTCCTGGAGGCTTCTCCAATGTAGGCGGCCTGCATCGGGCAGTTTAAAAAAAAAAAATGTGCGTCCCGATTGGCTGGTTAGGCAGCAGTTGGTCGCCTACAATTGGGACGCCATTTATAGAATCCTGGTGAAAATGTGTGCAAGAAAAGTGTTATCAGACCTATAGCAAAAATGTTCTCAACTGGGTTATGAAATCCATTCAAAAAAACAAAAACTAGTGTATAATAAAAAAAAAAAAAACCAGAGTAAAAATTATTTGAGCAAAATGTCTGCCAAAATCTTAAAATGTATATCTCAGACTTAACGAAGAAACATATGTCAGTGTTTACACTGGCATCGCTGTATCATTCAAGAGTTCTGCGCTTGTGCATGAGTACTAAAAATACTTTTACTCGCAAAAAATCTGGCAATCATAAATATTAGTTAAGATACGTGCAAATGATGTAATTAACATTAAAATGTACATTAATGGAGATGCACGCAAGTGATGTGGCAGGGTATTAACCAAAGTATAAAAATATATCTGAAGCCACTGCATATGAATTAATATGCCTGCCAAGTGGTAAAATTTATATCAATGTATAAGATAACTGCACTGGGAAAAATATATTGAGATGTAAAATAACTTCACTGAAACAAAAATGTATACCTAAGCGTATGGTGGATGTAATAAATAAATATGCACATGGCCCTAAACATGCCAAAGCTGTTTTTTCAAGGGGCTTGTACAAGGGTGGAGGTGGGACCGCTAAGAGTAGATGCAAATAAATTATCTGAGTCACTGTGAATCCTTTTTCTGCTTCTTTCCTCTATGTGGTCATCTTTTCTATAATTACGATCGGGTATCATAGTATCACCTTTCAATTGGTCACTTCTAGTTGGTTTGTAAGAATTATTTAATTTAGCTTTTGCCTACTGATAGATACTACCTTGTCTGTAGTCAGTTTCGTCTCGCTTGAAGTTATCTCTTAATTTTCCTATTATCACTCCTAAAATCATTCATGCACCTATTAAAATCATAAAGTGCTACATCAAAATAACCATCTTGGTTCTTCAGAACACTCAATTTTTTGGGTAAATGAGCATGCTCTCCTTCTTGGATCGCTACCTAATTCCTTACATACCGGGATGCACACTGCATTCTTCTAGTTATCCCATACATGTCACATAACCTATGATACCACTCAGCATCAAATTTTTTCTGTCACTGGGCACTTTCTCTGGAAACATCTCCCATATTATTTAAGATATGAATCATCCTTAGACAAATTCAAAGCCCATTTAAAAATATTCCTATTCGACAATGCCCTTCCTTATGTGGCTCTTTCAAGTTTATGTGATTGGCTCTTTCCTTTTCTTGTAGGATGGCCTGAGACTGGCTTGCTGCACCAGGTATACAGCTTCCTCCTCTTCCCTATTCTATCCCTCTATCCTATCAATGACTAAATTTCCCTTTCTTACCCTGACTTATTCTCTATTTCAACCCCACTATTAACTCCTCTGCAACTTTACCTAAAATTATTACTAAATTGTAAACCACTCAGATGTTTCTCTATGAGTCCGGTATATCAAATTCAAATAAAACTTGGAAACTTGGATTTTCAATGTATCACTGTTCCTTTTAGAGGTTTTGGCCAATAATATCATAAGATCCAATGAACATTTGTTTAAAATAGCACATCATTAATCTAAAAACACTTGATTATCTAAGGACATTTTAGGTTCTTTCAAAATCTTGGGATTCTCTTTGCCCGACAGTAATCATTAATGGTTGCATCATGCATCTCATTCCTTTTGATATTCTTGTTCAATATAATTAGTTTAGACCATAAGTCTGTAATAAGTCTATAATACCTTCTTAGTTCAGCTACCTTTTGGACCATTTGTGGAAAAAAAAAGTCCAAAAGAAAAATGCACACAAACTGGGAGTGGCTTAATGGATCTGGCCAATTGGAATCTTAGACCACTCCCAGTGCATCCCAGAATGCACTGCAAATTGGGCCTACTATTCTGGTTGGGGCCTTAAGTGCCTAGGCCAATCAGGGCCTAAGGCCCCACTATTCTTGAGAAGGCAGGCCAGCTGACTGGAGGCAAGATGGATGCCTCTGGCCGGCCAACAATTTAAGGTAGTGGGGTTCTGAGGGGGGGGGCTGGAGCGATCTGGGGGGAGGGGCGGAGGGAGGCCCAGGATGGGTGGGCTAGGGGTGTATGCAGGGACATCCTTATCAACAGTAGATGGATTTTGTGGAAGCTTCTGTAGACGATCTTCAGGTAAACTCATCATGTTATCTCAAGGTTGAAAAGTCATGTGGATCTCTTGTGTGGGTCACATACAAATAGTGATAGAGAAAAAAAGAAACCTAAGTGATCTTCAAGGAAGAAAACCAATAAGAAAGCAATAGTCCAAAGCAGGAGACAAAGAGCTCTGTGGCTTTAAACATTTATTAAAATCCACAAAAGCAAGTAAAATCCTTCAATTCAACTACACATGCTTGTGACAAAAATGGACTTTGGACTTGGCACAGCCACGTTTCAGCGGTGGTGTCTGTGTCAGGAGTTGCTCATTCTAAAAGAAAAAAAAAAGAGAAAATGCCCCATAAATACATGTATATAAATACAGCAAATAACTGTAAACAAACCATTAAAACATCATAAAAAAGATATACAGTCAAACCTCGGTTTACGAGTGCACCGGTTTGCGAGTGTTTTGCAAGACGAGCAAAACATTCGCAAAATTGGTGCCTCGGAAACCGAGTTTGACTCGATTTATGAGCGCCAACCCCTGCGATCCGACATCCCCCCCAGCGATCCGGCAACCCCCCCACTTGTGTTTCCCCCCCCCCCCCGTGATCCTACATCCCTCCTGAGCACCAAAATGAAATCCCTTACCCCGATTGGGCACCGGCACCAGCACCAACGCATAGGACATGCCGGTGCTGGTGCCCAAAGATCCTCCCTCTTCTGGGCTGGGCGGTACGTCGGAGATCCTCCCTCTTGCCTGTGCTGGGCTGGATTGGGCCTTGAGCATTTGCGCATGCACAAGGCCTTCTGGTCTCGCTCACTCCGAGATTCTCAGATTCAGAATCTCGGAGTGAGCGAGACCAGATGCAAATGCAAGAGGGAGGATCTCCGATGCACCGTCCAGCCCAGAAGAGGGAGGATCCTCGGGCACCGGCACCAGCATGTCCTATGCGTTGGTGCTGGTGCCAGTGCCCAATTGTGGTAAGGGATTTCATTTCTGTGCTCGGGGGTGTGAAGGGGGAATGTAGAATCACGGGGAGGGGTGGCGATGTGAGCGGGGGGGGGGAGGGATGCCGGTTCGCAGGGGGGATGCCGGATCGTGGGAGGGGGGTATGAAGCAGCATCGGTGGCTCAAGGGGGGAAGGGGCAATGAAGCAGCGTCAGTAGCCTCGGGGGGAGGGGGAGGAGGTGGAATGGATCAAAGCGAGTTTCCCTTACTTCCTACGGGGAAACTCGCTTTGATATACGAGCAATTTGGTTTACGAGCATACTTCTGGAACGAATTATGCTCATAAACCAAGGTTCCACTGTAATTTAAACCATAAAAGAGAACACATAAAGAACTTCAATAAACAATATGATATATTAAATTAAACTAACAGAGCCTAAACTCAAGCAAAAGTAGTGCAAAAACATTTCAGGTGAAAAACTAAGTGGATGAAAATTCATAGGACTGTCTTTATCCAGCTTTTCATTTTTTCAATACGGATTTCACCACGGCTTTCTTAAATTGCATCAGCACTATCCCTAATTGAAGAGAATGTTTTATCAATTCAGTCAAAAAGGACTAATGTCTTCTTTCAAACTCTTTAAAAGCACAGGAGGGCACGTATCATGTACACCATATTTAGAATTAACAGAATCCATAACCTTAACCAAATCAGATTATTTGCATTGTAGACTCAATAAAGAGTAGTTAGACATAGATAAAGTCGGAAGAGCCAAAGGCAATGCATTAAACACTGTGAAATATCAGCAACTTTCTTTGTACATCTGAGCAAATGCTTCTAAGCAAAAGGAAAAACATTCAGAGATAGTACTATTCCTTTGCATTAGGAAATTAACAGGAGAAAATACTTTAGTTGGAAGGTTCAAAGAGAAGGATATCTTAGAAAACTAACCCCCTCTTTAACGAACGCGTAGAGGGGCATAATCAAAAAAACCATCTAAGTCCCATTTTGGCCTAAGTCCTTAAACATTCAAAACAGAAGCAGGGAAAGTGTCCATAACCAAACCAAACGTCCTTGTTTTGATTATGGCCTGCCTCTACTAAACGCCCAGATCACCACTACATCTAAAAGTACACCCCCACGACGTCTACAGTTTTTGGCCATAATGAACCAAAAAAACGCCTAAACCCCAAACGTCCAACAGAAGGGCTTTTAGGCAAAGCAGGAGTCAGTCCTTTGCCTAAAAGCTGGATTCTGTAACCGGTGTCTGTCAAAAACAACACCGGTTACAGAACCCCCCACTCCAACAATCCAGGCATGAGGGTGCTCAAGCCCTACTGCCATGTCGAACCGTGACCCCCCCCCGACAACATCGGGGCAAGAGGGAGCTCAAGCCCTCTTGCCCCGTCCAACACGCGACCCCCCGACAACATCGAGGCAAGAGGGAGCCCAAGCCCTCTCTCCTGGCCCCAGACCACCCCCCTGTGACTGGATTGGGTCAGGAGGGAGCCCAAGCCCTCCTGGCCCCGGTGACCCCCTACCCCCCACCCCCCACTACATTACGGGCAGGAGGGATCCCAGGCCCTCCTGCCCTTGACACAACCCCCCTCCCCCCAATGACCGCCCCCCCAGAACCCACAATCGCCTCCCCCACCGACCCGTGACCCCCCTGGCTGACCCCATGACCCCCCCACCCCCACCCTCCTTTCCCGTACCTTTTAAAGTTGGATGGAAGGACGGGTGCCAAATGCCAGAATGGGTCCGGATTGGCCCAGCCGTCCCAAAGCTCCACCCACAGGTGGGGCCTAAGGCGCCTGGGCCAATCAGAATAGGCCCGGGAGCCTTAGGCCACACCTGTGGGCGGGGCTTTGGGACGGCTGGGCCAATCCGGGCCCATTCTGGCGTCGGCTGCCTGCCGGATGGGCAGATTTGGCACCCATCCGTCCAACTTTAAAAGGTATGGGGAAGGGGTGGGGGGTCGTGGGGTCGGCCGGGGAGGTCGCAGGTCGGCGGGGGGGCGATCGGAGGTTCTGGGGGGGCGGTCATTGGGGGGAGGGGGGTTGCATCGAGGGCAGGAGGACCTGGGATCCCTCCTGCCCGTAATGTAGTGGGGGGTGGGGGGTCGCCAGGATCAGGAGGGCTTGGGCTCCCTCCTGGCCCAATCCAGTCACGGGGGGGGGGCCAGGAGAGCTTGGGCTCTCTCCTGGCCCGATGTTAATCGGCGGGGCAAGAGGGCTTGGGTTACCTCTTGCACCGATGCTGTGTGTGTGTGTGTGGGGGGGTGATGGATCGCGGCAGGAGAGATGCCTCATCTCCCCTACCGCGATGCCATCACTCCTCTACCGAAACTGCCGCGACCCGCAGCAGGAGAGATAGGGCATCTCACCTGCCGCGGGTCGTGGCAGTTCGGCTAGAGGAGTGATGGCATCACGGTAGGGGAGATGAGGCATCTCTCCTGCTGCGATGCTTGCGGTGGAGGGGTAGGCAGGTTGTGTATTCGGCACTTAGACGAGTTTTGACTTGGTCTAAGTCAAAAACGTATACGTGCCGACTAGGCAACCTGCCTAAGGTTTTGGTTATACCTGTTGTACGCCTTGTGTAGGTCAGCCCCCTCTCGCCCACCGCCCGCCCTTTCCCCTCCTCTAAACACGCCTCTTTTCTCTCTGTGCGTCTAGAGGCAGGGGAAAGGCCTAAGTTGGTTATAGATATGTCTTTGGTTATGGGTACTTGGACAATCAGGCGTTTTAATCGTCCAAGTAGCCATTTAGGACACTTTTTAGACATTTTTTTTATTATTATGAACCCCATAGTGTGGGTTTTAGCAGCGGTAACTGATCCAATGCTCATGGAATTCCTATGAGCGTCGGAGCAGTTACCGCCACTGTTGGCACTAAAACTCGCTATATGCGTTTGTAAAAGAGGGGGTAAGCTGCTTCCTTTATCCACTTGCACCCTAATTCTATAGATTGTGCATGGAAATTTGGGCACATGCTTAATTTCCATGCACAATTTAACCCTTTAATTGGCAGATGGTGATACGGCTGTTTGCATAACTTGATGCTGAACGAGAGCAACAGTGCCAAGTAACAGGCATTTGGAGACGCAGATCTCCCATAAGAGCCATAGAAGGTACATGTTGCTTCTGAGCAACAATGCAAAATAAAGGGTTAATTGATAACATGCCAATTACTGCTGATAATTGGGTGCTAAAAATCATATACCAATGCTAATTGCCTTTAATTAATATTTATGCAGGCAGTTGTAGGAGCCAGATTCTGCACTTATATTTAAGCATGGTTCCATAAAGGGGGCATGACCATGGGAGGATTGGGACATTCTTGGAATTTTGGTTTTCTGTGCATGACCCCCATCAATCCTCCAGTGGCCACTGACTTTTCCAAAGATGTGACAGTGCATACCAAGCTCTGTGACATTTACAGATATTTATTTATTCAATTTTTTATACTATTTTCCCAAGGGAGCTCATAATGGTTTACATGAATTTGTGCAGCTACTCATGCATTTTACTCTGTCCCAGTGGGCTCACACTGGGCTAGATTCACAAAGCAAACCGATCGTGTACCGATCGGCTTGCGACCCCTTAGCGACCCCGGCCCATTTCACTTACCTCTCTTCCGATCTGCGCATGCAAATGAGGGCAACGACATGAAAAGTAGGCAGGGACGCGATTCACTAAACAAAACCCTGCAACACCGACTGGGCTGGCCGATCCAAAAAAAGCGCCCTTTCCGAATGCCCTGCCTTCTTCTGCCCTGCTGTCTGCCCTGTCAGCCCTGATCTCCTGCTTCCCCGAATGCATCCTGCAGCCCCGAACTCGCCTGCCTTCCTGCCTGCCCCGAATACGCCTACCTTCCAGCCCCGAACCCGAACACCTTGCCTACCTGCCCCGACTCTCCCACCTTTTCCCGCACTGCAAGCCTGTGGTTTTAACCCACGGGCTTAAGCGGGTTAAAACCATGGGCTACAAAAAGTTCCTTGATCCCTATTTTAAAAAACCTATGCCGGCCCTGAGGTCCAGCGCTTTTCAGGTTCCCTGGCTGCGCTCAGTGGTTTAATGAGCAGATCCACCTTCCATTAAAAAAATAGAAGAAGAAAAAAAACTCCGATGGCCCGGAGGTCCAGCGCATGCTCAGACCATCTACAGATGGTCTGCGCATGCAGGGGATCGCTATAGAGTGATCCGTGCTGGCAGATGGGGGCGTTCCTCCGATCGTCCTCATCTGCATGTTGGAGTTTGCTGAATTCGTCGGACCTGCTTGGATCAGGCCCAATCAGGCAGGTTAGTGAATCTGGCCCACTCTATCTAATGTACCTGGTGCAATGGGGGATTAAGTGACTTGCTCAGGGTCACAAGGAGCAGTGTGGGTTTGAACCCACAACCTCAGGGTATAGCTTTAACGACTGCACCACACACTCCCCATTCCTTTTAGAACAACAAACTGGTCCTAAGAGTAGGCTAGTGATTAGTGCAGTGAACTATAGAGAAAGGGACCTAGGTCCATACCCAACTCTAATTAGTACATAAGAATAGCCTTAATGGGTCAGACCAATACATAGAAACATAGAAACATAGAAATAGATGGCAGATAAGGGCCACGGCCCATCAAGTCTGCCCACTCTAATGACCCTCCCTATTTATCTTTGCGGATAGATCCCACATGTCTATCCCATCTGGCCTTAAAATCTGGCACGCTGCTGGCCTCAATAACCTGGATTGGAAGACTATTCCAGCGGTCAACCACCCTTTCAGTGAAGAAGAACTTCCTAGTGTCACCGTGCATTTTCCCGCCCCTGATTTTCCATGGATGCCCCCTTGTTGTCGCGGGACCCTTGAAAAAGAAGATATCCTCTTCCACCTCGATGCGGCCCGTGAGATACTTCGGGCCGCGTGGGAGCCCTGCTCCGCCCCCGAAACCCCCTTCAAGCCTCACTGATTTTTCAGGAACAGCACCTCTGCCATCCGGTGCTGCTCCTCTTCAGACCAGCGACTTCGGGCCGCGTGGGAGCCCTGCTCCGCCCCCGAAACCCCCTGCAAGCCTCACTGATTTTTCAGGAACAGCACCTCTGCCATCCGGTGCTGCTCCTCTTCAGACCAGCGACTTCGGGCCGCGTGGGAGCCCTGCTCCGCCCCCGAAACCCCCTGCAAGCCTCACTGATTTTTCAGGAACAGCACCTCTGCCATCCGGTGCTGCTCCTCTTCAGACCAGCGACTTCGGGCCGCGTGGGAGCCCTGCTCCGCCCCCGAAACCCCCTTCAAGCCTCACTGATTTTTCAGGAACAGCACCTCTGCCATCCGGTGCTGCTCCTCTTCAGACCAGCGACTTCGGGCCGCGTGGGAGCCCTGCTCCGCCCCCGAAGCCCCCTGCAAGCCTCACTGATTTTTCAGGAACAGCACCTCTGCCATCCGGTGCTGCTCCTCTTCAGACCAGCGACTTCGGGCCGCGTGGGAGCCCTGCTCCGCCCCCGAAACCCCCTTCAAGCCTCACTGATTTTTCAGGAACAGCACCTCTGCCATCCGGTGCTGCTCCTCTTCAGACCAGCGACTTCGGGCCGCGTGGGAGCCCTGCTCCGCCCCCGAAACCCCCTGCAAGCCTCACTGATTTTTCAGGAACAGCACCTCTGCCATCCGGTGCTGCTCCTCTTCAGACCAGCGACTTCGGGCCGCGTGGGAGCCCTGCTCCGCCCCCGAAACCCCCTTCAAGCCTCACTGATTTTTCAGGAACAGCACCTCTGCCATCCGGTGCTGCTCCTCTTCAGACCAGCGACTTCGGGCCGCGTGGGAGCCCTGCTCCGCCCCCGAAACCCCCTTCAAGCCTCACTGATTTTTCAGGAACAGCAACTCTGCCATCCGGTGCTGCTCCTCTTCAGACCAGCGACTTCGGGCCGCGTGGGAGCCCTGCTCCGCCCCCGAAACCCCCTGCAAGCCTCACTGATTTTTCAGGAACAGCACCTCTGCCATCCGGTGCTGCTCCTCTTCAGACCAGCGACTTCGGGCCGCGTGGGAGCCCTGCTCCGCCCCCGAAACCCCCTGCAAGCCTCACTGATTTTTCAGGAACAGCACCTCTGCCATCCGGTGCTGCTCCTCTTCAGACCAGCGACTTCGGGCCGCGTGTGGGAGCCCTGCTCCGCCCCCGAAACCCCCTTCAAGCCTCACTGATTTTTCAGGAACAGCACCTCTGCCATCCGGTGCTGCTCCTCTTCAGACCAGCGACTTCGGGCCGCGTGGGAGCCCTGCTCCGCCCCCCGAAACCCCCTTCAAGCCTCACTGATTTTTCAGGAACAGCACCTCTGCCATCCGGTGCTGCTCCTCTTCAGACCAGCGACTTCGGGCCGCGTGGGAGCCCTGCTCCGCCCCCGAAACCCCCTTCAAGCCTCACTGATTTTTCAGGAACAGCACCTCTGCCATCCGGTGCTGCTCCTCTTCAGACCAGCGACTTCGGGCCGCGTGGGAGCCCTGCTCCGCCCCCGAAACCCCCTTCAAGCCTCACTGATTTTTCAGGAACAGCACCTCTGCCATCCGGTGCTGCTCCTCTTCAGACCAGCGACTTCGGGCCGCGTGGGAGCCCTGCTCCGCCCCCGAAACCCCCTTCAAGCCTCACTGATTTTTCAGGAACAGCACCTCTGCCATCCGGTGCTGCTCCTCTTCAGACCAGCGACTTCGGGCCGCGTGGGAGCCCTGCTCCGCCCCCGAAACCCCCTTCAAGCCTCACTGATTTTTCAGGAACAGCACCTCTGCCATCCGGTGCTGCTCCTCTTCAGACCAGCGACTTCGGGCCGCGTGGGAGCCCTGCTCCGCCCCCGAAACCCCCTTCAAGCCTCACTGATTTTTCAGGAACAGCACCTCTGCCATCCGGTGCTGCTCCTCTTCAGACCAGCGACTTCGGGCCGCGTGGGAGCCCTGCTCCGCCCCCGAAACCCCCTGCAAGCCTCACTGATTTTTCAGGAACAGCACCTCTGCCATCCGGTGCTGCTCCTCTTCAGACCAGCGACTTCGGGCCGCGTGAGAGTCCAACTCCGCCATCCGAGCCCTCTGTGACTCAATCTTTGTCTCTATTTCTGTCAAGTCTCTTAATAACTGTACAGCTCTATCCTAACCTAGTCAACTACCCCTATTCAAGCCCCACTAAGGCTCTCCTGATTCTATTCATTGCTTATATTTGACAAAGATCTTCAGATTCTATTCAACTGTTTTTGCTCTGCTCTCAATAGATTCTACTTTCCTCTCCAGTCCAGCTAAAGACCCCCAGATTTCACTCAATTATCTATCCCCTACTAAGGATCTCCAGATTTTTCTTAACTGCTTAAGCCCCTGCCCAATTTCCAGTCCCACCAGATACTATCCAACAGTTTTAGTCCTGCCCAATCGTCCTGCTCTCCTCAACTCCAAGCCTCCCGCTATTCTCGCCTCCCACCCTTCAAAGGTCCTCCAAACACCCCACCATGAATACACAACTATGGATCCTCCTTTTCCTTATCTGCTCATCCTCCAATCCCTCCTTCTGCCTGAACCCTCCCTCCCCTAACTTACTGAACCCCATCACTGTCAGTCCCATCCACCCTGGTGCAAAAATCCTCACGCTTTTGCGCATCAGAAGTCACCCCTCCAAAAATCCCCCCGAAAAATCAATCACGCCTCCTTAAAGCCCATTCCCCCTGCCGACCCTCCAAGCCACTCCTCAGACTCTCTCACCCCAGTCCCATCTCTATACTGCAACGCCAGATCCGCATGCAACAAAACCCAAATATTGAAGGATCTTCTTGAAGATCTGAACCCCGGATTCTTATTCATCACTGAAACTTGGATCGCAAAAGACGACACATTCTCTCAAAACGAACTCTGTCCCCACGGTTACCAAGGCCTCTTCTCCCCCAGAATTAAACGAAAAGGAGGTGGTCTGGCACTCCTCCATAAATCATTCTTCGACGTCCAACTTCTAGAAAAGGGTAGCCATGCCTTCCTTGAATACATGCTCGCCTCTGTCAATGACGAGCTCCACCCACACCCACTAGGTATCCTGCTGTTATATCGGCCTCCTTCATCCCCCTGGAACAAGTCATCTGACCTCGTCCTTGAGACCATTACAAACGCCTTCCTCAAATTCCAAAGATTACTAATCATTGGAGATATCAATCTTCACATAAACGATACCACCAACAAGGATGCAATCGATCTCAACAACTTCCTCACCTCTTTAGGCTTCCCCCCCCGGCTCCCTCCCCAACCCATGAAAAAGGGCATGCGCTAGACATCATCAGCTTCATCGACCTCACCGTATACAAAACTTCGATCGACGACACCCGCTGGGAACCCGTCCCTTGGTCCGACCACTTCCTAGGAGCTTTCTGCCTCCCCGTTTTCATGTCCCTCCTCGACCCCCCTCCCCCTCATTCCTCCAATCCCATTACCTTCCGAAAAAAAATTACAAGCGATTTGTTTTGGGCCAAATTCCTCAACCTAATCCCAACCATCCCAAACCCTTCAAACCCTGAATCCAACTGGCACAATTGGACCACCCTCTCTGAGACCACCTACCACTCCCTTGCTCCTCTAACCACAAAATCTGTCTCCTACTCCCGCAAGGCCCCCTGGTATCTTCCCTACCACAGACAACTAAAGCAGAAATGTCGAACACTGGAACGTCAATGGAAAAAATCCAAATCCCCCACCGACAGACAGTCCTGGAGGGCTCTTATCAAGTTCTACAACACGGAATTAAAAAAATCAAGGAAGAACTACTACGGCAACAAAATCTCCAGATCCAACAACCAAAGTAACACTTTGTTCAACATTTGGCGTTCCTTATCCACTAAACATGATTCCTCCACATCCCCCTCTTCTCCATCTGCTAACGATCTAGCAAAATTCTTCAATCAGAAAGTGACTACCTTACGATGCTCCTTCCCCCCTACACCTGCCTACAACTCTCTGGTGCTCACTACCTCCAACCCTAATCTAACCGAGACCAATCACATCCCAGCCGATAGATTCTGGACCGCCTTCGAGCTCGTTTCTGATTCCCAGGTCTCTAAACTCTGCCTCAAGTTAAAATCCTGTGCCTGTATTTTGGATCCTTTCCCCTCCTACTTATACGAGAACATTCCAGCACAGGCCATCTCATCTCTTACCAAACTTCTAAATTCCGCCCTGCTCTCAGGCCTATTTACTACAGAAATGGGACACATTTCCCTATCCCCTCTTTGAAAAAAGCTGATCTGGACCCCTCCACTCCTTCCAGCTATCGCCCAATAGCTAACATCCCTCTCCTGACCAAAATGCTGGAGTCCATCATAGCCACCCAACTCTCATCCTATCTTGAGAGATTCTCCATTCTCCTACCCTACCAACATGGATTCAGACCCAACTACAGCACTGAATCCCTCTTAGCCTCCTTAATTTCAAAAGTCCAACAACTCCACTCACGCAATAAGTTTGCTGTTCTTCTTCAATTTGACCTCTCCGCAGCTTTCGACATTGTCCACCATGACATACTAATCCTCCAACTTTCTGAAATTGGCATAAGTTCCACAGTCCTAGACTGGTTCTCAAAATTCTTACGTTCCCGCTCCTACCTCGTTTAGCACGAATGGTACCTCATCCTCCCCTTGGAAACCGATCTGCGGAGTCCCTCAGGGTTCACCTCTATCCCCGATTCTTTTCAATGTTTATATGTCCTCCCTGAAACTCCTCCAACTATCCACCTCTGAAACACTTTACACCTACGCCGATGACATCCTTATACTTCTAGAGACCGACTCTAACCTCACCAACCTCTATGATAACATCTCATCTTGTATAAAAAATCTCCAATCCTGGGCCCTCACCGTTCAAATGAAGCTAAATGAGACCAAAACAAAACTACTTTGGCTCGGCCCGAAACTGGATCAGCTACCCTCCCACATCCCACTTCCCTCTGGCACCAACTTGCAGCTTGATCACTCTAGCAAAGTTCTGGGAATCATCATCGACTCTACACTGTCCTTTAACGACCACATCAACTCCCTAGTAAAAAAATGCTTTTTCAATCTTCATATGCTAAGAAAAGTCAGATCCTGCTTCCACCAACAACACTTCGCTGTCCTAGTCCAATCCATCATCTTATCCAGACTTGATTACTGCAACTCCATCTACCTAAGCCTAACAAAGAAAAGTCTCCTCAGACTCCAACGGATTCAAAATACCGCGGCTAAACTAATCTTCACAAAGGGCAAATTCGACCATGTCTCCCCGCTTCTGTCTAAACTTCACTGGCTCCCAGTCACCCTCAGGGTTCGCTACAAGTGCGCCTGTCTCACCTTCAAATCTCTTCACGGCATCCTTCCTCCACTCTTTCCACTATCCTGGCTCTCGAGTACCCACTCCACCAGATCCACTCAGAAATTTAAACTATCCTTCCCATCTCTAAATGGCATTTCCCATGCAGGAAAACTTGGAACATCCCTCCTCTTCAGGATCACCGAGCTGTGGAACAGCTTCTCCGCCCATCTTCGGAGTTCGACCTCCCTCCAACACTTCAGAAAACATCTGAAAACCTGGCTCTTCTCCAAAATGTAACCACCCCCCCCCACCCCCCATTATTCAAAGCCCTCTTTCCCTCCTATCTAACAGCCCTTCCCATTGTAGTTCCTTTCTCTATTTTAATTCCTGTAAACCGTGTCGAGCTCCACTTCCGTGGAGATGACGCGGTATATAAACCTAAGGTTTAGTTTAGTTTAGTTTAGTTTAGTCTCGATCATATCTCCCCTCTCTCTACGTTCCTCGAGTGAATAGAGCTGCAACTTCCCTAACCGCTCCTCATATGGGAGCTCCTTGAGTCCCGAGACCATCCTGGTGGCCATTCTCTGGACCAATTCCAGTCTCAGCACATCCTTGCGGTAATGCGGCCTCCAGAATTGCACACAGTACTCCAGGTGTGGTCTCACCATGGATCTATACAGTGGCATAATGACTTCCGGTTTGTGGCTGACGAAACTCCTGCATATGCAGTCTATGATTTGCCTTGCTTTGGATGAAGCTTGCTCCACTTGGTTTGCAGATTTCATGTCTTCCCTGACAATCACCCCTAAGTCTCTTTCCGCTTCAGTTCTTATCAGGATCTCGCCATTTAGGGTGTAAACCTTGCATGGATTTCGGCTCCCCAGGTGCATGACTTTGCATTTTTTGGCATTGAAACTGAGTTGCCAGGACCTAGACCAGCGCTCCAGTAGAAGTAGGTCATGCATCATATCGTCTGCCATTGAATTTTTGTCTGTTGTGCTTTTGCTCACTACATTGCTTAGTTTGGCATCATCGGCAAATAATTTTATTCTACCTCGGAGCCCTTCTGTCAAGTCTCTTATATAGATGTTGAACAAGATCGGGCCAAGGACGGAGCCCTGTGGCACTCCACTTATCACCTCTGACATTTCGGAGGGGGTGCCATTCACCACTATCCTCTGAAGCCTACCTCCAAGCCAGTTCCCAACCCATTTGGTCAATGTGTCGCCCAATCCTAAAGAACTCATCTTGCTCAGCAACCTACGGTGTGGTACGCTGTTAAATGCTTTGCTGAAATCCAGGTAGACGATGTCCAGGGACTCACCAGCATCCAGCTTCTTCGTCACCCAGTCAAAGAAGCTGATCAGGTTGGATTGGCAGGATCTCCCTTTAGTAAATCCATGTTGGCGGGGATCCTGTAGATTCTCCTCGTCCATGATCCTGTCCAATTGGCGTTTGATTAGGGTTTCCATTAGTTTGCTCATTATTGATGTGAGGCTCACTGGTCTGTAATTTGCCATCTCCATCCTGGAGCCTTTTTTGTGGAGTGGAATGACGTTAGCCGTCTTCCAGTCCATCGGGACGTTAACCTGTACTAAGGGAAAGATTGAAGAGTGCGGATAGCGGTTCCGCCAAGACATCACTCAACTCCCTGAGCACCCTAGGGTGTAAGTTGTCAGGCCCCATTGCCTTGTTGACCTTGATTTTTGACAGCTCGCAGTAGACGCTGCTGGGTGTAAACTTGAAATTACTAAACGGGTCAACTGGTTTAACCCTTGTTTGTGGCTGAGGGCCGATTCCCGGCGCCTCGCGGGTGAAGACTGAGCAGAAGTATTTATTTAACAGTTGGGCTTTATCCGAGTCCGTCTCCGCATAGTCTCCGTCTGGTTTTCTGAGACGTACTATCCCGCCTGAGTTCTTATTTCTGTCACTGATATACCTGAAGAAAGATTTATCCCCTTTCTGGATGTTCTTTGCTAGAGACTCCTCCATGTGGAATTTGGCCTCCCTAACTGCTGCTTTGACGGCTCTTGACTTGGCCAGATATTCTACTCTAGAGTCCTGTGTCCCTGATTGTTTGTAAGAGACGAATGCTTTTTTCTTCTCTTTGATGAGGTCCGAGATCTCCGTAGAGAACCACTGTGGCTTGTTGTTCCTACTCCGTATGCTCACTGATTTAACATAGCGGTTTGTTGCTTCCTGTATGGTGGCTTTCAAAGTTGACCACATTTCTTCCACGCTGTCGGTGTCTGCTTGGCTTTGTAGTGCCTGGTGAACGAAGTCTCCCATGTCTTGGAAGTTTGTGTCCTTGAATTTGAGAACCTTGGTCAGTGTGGTAGATTTCGTGAATCCTTTCCTGAGATTGAACCATATTATATTGTGGTCACTGGAGGCCAAAGTTTCACCCACCGAGACCTCTGTGATACTTTCTCCATTGGTAAGTACCAGGTCCAGAATTGCCTGATCCCTTGTTGGTTCAATTACCAGTTGCCTGAGTCTTGCTCTATTCAAAGAGTTTAATAGCTTCCTGCTGCTGCCGGAAGCAGAGGAAAGTGTGACCCAATCCACATCAGGCATGTTAAAGTCACCTACCAATACTGTGTCCCCCCGCAAGGTGATATTCTCTATATCTCCAATTAGTTCCATATCTAGGTCATCTTGATGTTTTGGGGGTCTGTACACTATGCCAAGATACAGGCATTTGTCCTTCCCTCTGGCCAAATTTACCCAAAGGGATTCCCTAGTGTACTGTACATCTGTGATTCTGGTGACCTTAATGTTATCTTTAGTATATAATGCTACACCCCCCCCCATTTTACCCTCCCTGTCCCGACGAAGCAAGTTGTAACCTGGAATAACCATGTCCCACCCGTGGGAGTCAGTTAGCCAGGTCTCAGATATCGCCACCACATCCAGGTCGGCATTCCTCATTTCTGTTTCCAATCTAGGATCTTGTTTCCCAGACTGTGGGCATTGACGTACATAGCCCTCCATGTTGTGTGTTTGTTGTATGTCAGTGGGGAGAATCCCTCTTTATCAGCTAGGACACCATGAGCATTATTCGCGTGTCTCTTACACTCCCTAGACCGAGCGCTACAGCGTGTACCTGTCCCTGACTCCCCATGATTGCAGTGTGCTCCTATTCCAGACTCGGTAATGTGTGTACCCTGTGGGGGTATTCCCGTTTGGGCTACTTGAGCTCCTTTAGTGCAATTTGCAACGTGTGCACTCTCGCTGGGCCCAGAATTACAGTGTGTACTCTCTCTAGACCCAGAATTGCTATGTTTACTTCCCCTAGACCCATAAATGTAGTGTGCCCCAGAAATATAGTGTTTACTTAGCTCAGTTTCTAAAGAGTATTGGTAGCTTAGCTCGTCAGGTGGGTTGTTTGTGCCCGTACCGTCCCCCAACTTACCCAGTTTAAAGCCCTGTGTAGTAGGCGGGCTAGACGGTGTCCAAGGACGTTCTTCCCCCTCCTGGTCAGATGTAACCCATCAAGTCCAGTAGCTCGTTCTCACAGTGGCCAATCCAGGTCACTAGTACCTGGCCAAAACCCAAGGAGTAGCAACATTCCATGCTACCGATCCAGGGCAAGCAGTGGTTTCCCCCATATCTTTCTCAATAACAGACTATGGAATTTTCCTCCAGAAACTTCTCCAAACCTTTCTTAAAACCAGCTACGCTATCCGCTCTTACCACATCCTCTGGCAACGTGTTCCAGAGCTAAACTATCCTCTGAGTAAAAAAATTTTTTCCTCCTATTGGTTTTAAAAGTATTTTCCTGTAACTTCATACTACCAACTGTACCTATAGATAGGAGGCACCTGCAGATCTGAGGGCTTTTATAATGGGGTACAGTAGGGCTTTAGGTATTCCTGAAGGCCTCACAAAAGAAAATAAGGATGTTAAGGTGGGGTTTGTATCTGGGTCCCTTTATTAGAAGACCAATGCCCTGACCACTAGGCTGCTCCTTGCTCTGCTAGGATGTCTGAATGGGCATCAGGGACTGGGTAGGAAGGGAAGAAATAAAGGAAGGAGGAAGGAAAGGAGGTCTGGGTGCAAGGCAGGGCACTTGAATATAAAACTTCCTCCCCCCCACCCATGGTTTATATCTGAGTCAACATTTTTTTCTCCTTTTGGGGGTAAGAAGATTATCTCGGTTTATATTTGGGTTGGTTTATATTTGAGTATATACTGTATGGTATTCTAAAAAGGAAAGTTAAGTGCCTATTTTCTTTTATAGAACACTAGCATAATATATACTGTATATTATATATTATAGGTGCAAAAAGAGTTTGGTGTAAATGCTTGCACCCAGATTTCTAAAAAAATGCTTACTCCAGGTCCTTTTAACAGATTTCCATTTTGTGTCCTCAACATAGCGAGCAGCCATCAGGAAGGGGAGGGGAATTTCAATCCGGCCATTCAAGTTTTTATCTCTTTTCCTTATTAGCTAAGTGCTGACAGCCTTTCCAGCTGCTAATCAAAAGGGAAACAAGGTTCGTCCTGGAAAGAAATACTTTCGTGGGTGTATAGATTCAGTTCTTTATCTCTGTCCTAAACCTTCCCTTTATTTTTTTTTTTTTTAAATTTTTCTCCTCATCTGATTTTGATTAGCCAAGCTTCTCTTCATGCCCCAAATGGCTCCCAAAATCAGCCAGAAAAGGCAGTGTGCAGTACCAGTAGATAATAGGCAAACTGAAACAGTCATTTGTAACAACCCTGTAAATGTCCAGAGGGCATATCTTAACAGTGTCCCAGCTGCACCCAACTGACAGGCAGAAATGCAATGAGGGACTATACCAAAGGTAAGAGAGGGGAATCATTCACATGCATTTTCTCTGATCCAGATGATTCATATCCTCGTTTTTTTTCTAGACGCGGAACAGAATAAATACATGACTGGAAAAAGTGGAGAGAAATAGCCGAGTATAGTAGGCAGGTCCATCACCATTTGTGAGGGTGCATGTATAATTCTGCTCTGTAATGAGGGTAATACAGTAAATCCCATATCCTGAGAAGGACCCCTAAAGTCATCTCTCTTCCACATCTGGTAATGCGGGATTATGATGGGCCTTAAACACTGTATGTGAGGTTTATTCATTTCAGCAGCATATTTTAAGAGAACTAAACAGCCACACACACACACAAAAAAAAGTTATGCTCTAACTGCTGGCACGTTCCATTTTACATCTGGTAAATTCATCCTGTGAGCAAGGCAAAAATAATTCCTGATGTAGTGTCCACTGACAGGTTTCTGTCTGCCAGCAGAAGTGTAAGTGAAGTGTGCATCTGGACTGTTCTTCCCTTTTTCAGGGGATCCACCTAATTTTCAATGTTATTTTTTTTTTTTTGTGGGTTTGCTGTTTTCCAATGATTTCCCTTAGGAGTGTGGCTGAGTGTGTGCTCCGGACCTCTGACCTCCAAGTTTGGCAGAGTTGTGAAGCCCTGACTATATGATAATACTAGCAGCGCACAAATCAGAAACAGACTTGCACAGCATACCACTACTATCTGGTCTAATCTCATACTCTGATTCAATGAAACATTACCAGATTTCCGGAGGAAACGCCTGGGTTGTTTCTGAACCGCTACATCTTCCATCTGAATGTTTTCTCTGTGTCCAAATACCAGAATAAGAGTTTCCTACATAATGTCTTCTGCTAACCAGACCCCTCTTTAAAAGGATCATCCATCAATGCTGCCAGCAAGCTGAATCAGACTTGCACTTTTATAGGCAAAGCCTGGACACATCTAAGCAATCAAGCGAAGAGAAACCAACTGTGAGCATTCAAGACTTCTGGGTTCTGTGCTTGCACTGTAGTTCATCCCAATGGGGGCATCATTCGAACAAAACATGTGCACGCAGACCCTGATTCTATAAAAGACACCTAATAGCAGGCATCTAGAGTTAGGCGTCAAACTCAATTTTTTAAAGAAATTGGTTAATTGGTACAGATAACTGGAAGCACCATTAAAAATTGATGAAAAACAATTTGAACAAATGAATTAGCTGATAGGCATTTAACTTCACAGGCATCTACACTGCTACCACTATGCAGTGCTGTACATTAAAACATTAAAGAGATAGACCCTGCTCAGTAGAGCTTAAAATCTAATCTAACAGACAAACTGGACAAGTAGGGATTAGGAAGTTTCTCAGGCATAGGTGCTTTACAAGCAAGTGGGGGTTAGGAGTTAAAAGCAAACTTGAAAAAGTGGGCTTTTAGCCTGGATTTGAATCCTGCCAGGGATAGAGTTTGACGTACTGACTCGAGCAGTCTGTTCTAGGGGTATGGTTAAGATGACCATACGTTCCGTTTTGAACGGGACCATCCTGTTTTCAGACCCCCTGTCCCGTTGTCCCCACACACAGCTTTGGGACGCCGAAATGTCCCGTTTTCAGGGACAGCGTCCTGAAGCTGTGCACGGGGACAACGGGACAGGCGATCACTTCCTGTCCCTCCCTGCTGCGCATAAAAATAAATCCTTCCTCCTTCCTTTCCGCTGGTCTGCTGCCGCTGCTGCTGCTGCTGCTAATCACCGACAAGAAGACTTCTTTCTGACGTCAATTCTGATGTCGGAGAGGACGTTCTGGGCCAGCCAATTGCTGCCTGGCTGGCCAGGAACGTCCTCTCCAATGTAAGAATTGACATCAGAAAGAAGTCTTCTTGTCGATGATTAGGAGCAGCGGCAGCAGCGGCAGCGGACCAGCGGAAAGGAAGGAGGGAGACTTTTTTTTTGCACGGCAGGGAGGGAAGGAGGTAGGCAGGCAAGCAGGCTGGCTTTGGCACATCAGGGAGGGAGGGAGAGCGGTAGACAGGCAGGCAGACTGGCTTTGGGGGTGGGGTGGGACAAAGTCTGGAAGGCAGTGAGGGGGACATGGGAAGGAGGCACTGGGGGCACTAAGGACATAGTAAGGGGCACTAAGGACATGGGAAGGAGGCACTGGGGGGCCCTAAGGACATAGAAAGGGGCACTAAGGACATGAGAAGGAGGCACTGGGGGCACTAAGGACATGGGAAGAAGGCACTGAGGGCACTAAGGACATGGGAAGGAGGCACTGGGGGCACTATGGACATAGGAAGGAGCACTGAGGGCATAGGAAGGAGGCACTGGGGACACTAAGGACATGGGAAGGAGGCACTGGGGGGCACTAAGGACAAAGGAAGGAGCACTGAGGGCATAGGAAGGAGGCACTAGGGGCACTAAGGTCATAGGAAGGGGCACTAATGACATAGGAAGGAGGCACTGAGAGCACTAAGGACATGGGAAGGAGGTACTGGGGGCACTAAGGACATGGGAAGGAGGCATAGGGGGCACTAAGAACATAGGAAGGAGGGAGGGAATAGAAAGGGACAACTGTTGGGCCTGAGTGCAGAAAGAAAGAAATGAAAGAAAGGATACACAGTCAAAAGGAAACGCAACCAGAGACTCATGAAATCACCAGACAGCAAAGGTAAGAAAAATGATTTTATTTTCAATTTAGTGATCAAAATATGTCAGTTTTGAGAATTTATATCTTCTGTCTATATTTTGCACTAT
The DNA here is from genome assembly GCF_902459505.1 of Geotrypetes seraphini. NCBI lineage: Eukaryota > Metazoa > Chordata > Amphibia > Gymnophiona > Dermophiidae > Geotrypetes > Geotrypetes seraphini. The sequence goes on from NC_047084.1 coordinate 424,542,657, forward strand.
ATTTCTCTATTTTTCTATAGTTACTGAGGTGACATTGTATATTTTAAAGTCATCTGCCTTAACATCTTTGAAACCCCCAAATATAATTGATAATTAACATTTTCTTTGCGTTTAGTGTGCTTTGTAGTTTTAAAAAATTTTATGGCTACCATTATGAATTAATAAGATATTATGTGTACATGAAAAATAAATGGAAGAAATTGGGGGCAGGATTGGGAGAGGGGCTAGGGTGGGATTGGGGCGGGGCTGACAATTAATAGATGTCCCCTTTTGATGAAAAAAATAAATGGTCACGCTAGATATGGTGCAGCAAGAGATAAGGAATGTAGTCTGGAGTTTGCAGTAGAGGAGAAGGGTACAGATAAGAGAGACTGCCCGATGAACGGAATTTCCGGGAAGGAGTACAGGGATGGATAAGAGAGGATAGATATTGAGGAACTGCAGAGTGAATGCACTTGTAAGTCAATAAGAGGAGTTTGTACTGTATGAGGAAATAGATAAGAATACGATTAAAAGTGGGCGTAGTTAGGGGCGGATTTGGGGTATGGATTAAGTTAGGTGTAGGCGTTTGTGATAGGCATTGGTATAAAACCCTGGCTTAATATACCAGCACCTAACACTATAGAAACATAGAAACATGATGGCAGATAAAGGCCAAATGGCCCATCCAGTCTGCCCATCTGCAGTAACCATTATCTCTTTCTCTATCTAAGAGATCCCACACTTTCTTGAATTCAGACATAGTCTGTACCAAATTCTATAAAGAACGCCTAAAAGTTAGGTATCGTTTAGATGTCTGGCAGTACAACGCTCAGCGTGATTCTATTACTGTATGTATAGACGCACAATAGAGAATCATACTCAGTGGCGCCCAGCAAATTTAAGCACGACTATATAGTTAGGCGTCCTTTATAGAATCACCTTTTATATGTCGCATAGAAGTTGTGACAACGTCTATAATGTTATCACGTTTTAGCGTTATGTCATCATTAGAATGGTGATTTTATGCTCAGTTTCTTTAAATTAAAATTGTATGCAGCAAAATGGCATGCAGAAGGCAGCCCAATTTTACAGAGGGGGACTTCAGGCTTCTAGCCAGGCTTATCCTTCCCAAGAAGCATCATGATTATATTTTATTTATTTATATACCACTTAAATCCTAAGTGGTTTTTACATTAGGCTACTTTATCATATTTCCCTTCTGTCCCAGTGGGCTCAAACTCATATCTAGTGTACCTGGGGTAATGAGGCGATTAAGTGACTTGCCCAGGGTCACAATGTGCAGGCATTAAACTACATGCCAATTCAAAAAACAAGCTTATATCCTTTTGGTTCACAAAAGCCATTTCTCTGGGATAAATATCCCAGTGTGTACCTTCAACACTTGTCCAGTTTCTCTGTTGTTTTCAAAATAAAACCTCTTTTGGCCTCTTTGATAATAATGGAAAAAGAAGTTTAATGCATTACTCAAGCAAAGTACATGAAAAAATGTATTGCATACTAAACCTCATAGAAACACAGAAGCATGATGGCAGATAAAGGCCAAATGGCCCATCCAGCCTGCCCATCTGCAGTAGCCATTATCTTTTCCCAAAGTTTAGGAAAATAAGAAGAGAAACCCTACTTACAGTGGCTGTGGCTCAGAGCAAGTGGACATGTAGGATGCACAATCTTGACATCATTATGACATCATCAATATGCACTTAGATGGCAGATTGTCACTAAAAAAATGTAGGAATATGTGCTGGGGTACCTGACCATACTGCGGATTTGAACTTGTGTGCTGTGGAAGAGGGAAGCAGTGCCTTTAACCACTGAACCGCAGGGGCTTCCTTTTAGGCAGGGGTTCCTGCCATGTGAAATGATTCCTTAGATCATAGCCATTTCAGGGTAAAAATAAGTTTCCTTCTGGCCCCTTGAAATGACAGAGTGCAAATGTAAATAGCAGTCCTCTAGATACCTGTCCACAACCCATGTTCTCTTATGAGACCAAGGAGGGGCTGTTGGGAGAGGGGGGATTGTGTGGATTTGAACCCAGAACCTGCAAGAAGTTCCTTTAACCACTGAGCCACAGAAGCTTCCTTTTAGGTAAGGGTTCCTATTATTTTTTTCTGACATTCTGCTATCTAGGTGCATATTGATGTCACAATGATGTCAAGATTGTGCATCAGATCTATCCACTTGCTCTGAACCACAGCCATTGTGAGTAGAGTTTCTCTTCTTATTTTCTTAAACCTTTGCTTGAGTAATGCATTATTAAATATCTCTTTACCTTAATATCAAACTGGAATACTCTTTACTCCCCCAAAAGCAAAACCTATACCACTATATCTGGATGTCTCCAGCACACCTAATCCACACCTAACTCTTGCCTAGCTAGCGCTCAACTCACACCCAAAAGTAAACCTGGTTTTGCAATGCCTACATTTTAAGCGAGAATATAGTCGCGCTAGGACACTGAGTGCCATGCTATTCTGTAAATGGACGTCCATATTAAAACCATGCCCACATCTATCACGTTAGGTGCAGCTTTTTCCGATGGGTGTCTATGAAATTGTAGATGCCTATTTTGTGAATCACGCACAGCCTTTGGACGTCTAACTTTCAAATTATTGCTTGTTAAAGTCATTAATTGTGCTTATTATTCAATCTATTTGGAAGCATAACTTTAGGTGTCCCTTATAGAATTTGCCCCTCTCTGTCTCCACCACCTCTTCTGAGAGACTGTTCCACACAATAGAAACATAGAAACATAATGGCAGATAAAAGCCAAATGGCCCATCCAGTCTGTCCATCTGCAGTAGCCTACTGCTGCCTAAGTTGATTTAGGTGCCGATAGGTGATTCTGCAATTGGCACCTAACTTTGATTGACTTTGCTAGGTACCTACCAAGTAAGATTTTTACAGAATCTGATCCATAGTTTGTGGGTGCATTTTATTCTCAGCAAAAGAGCATGGACAAACTTGGCCATGCTGCTTGGGCAGGTGTATTTTTCAATGAAAATTTATGAGTCAACCTTTGGAAATCTAAAGCAGGGATTCTGAAAATTTCATAAGATATGCATGAAAGACTATGTGCATATCAGGGGACATTTTTTGGCCCCAGTCCTCTAAAATATTGGGATTCATCCTAGACTCAATTTTAACTTATAACCCTCAAGTGAATAATGTGAAAACAGGGTTTTTTTTCAAGCTGAAACAGCTGAAATCTGTCTGTTCATTTCATTTTGCAGTGTTAGCTCAATTTTATTATATTATCATATTTAAATTATTGCAGTTTACTTTATGTTGGAATGACTGCTTTTGATTCCACACTAGAGCCAGCAGAGGTTGCAAAGCATTCAAATGAGAGACCACATTGATTTTTATGCACCGTCTGACATCTTTTCAAAGACTCTTAAGACTCCTGAAGCAGGCCTTTTTGGCCGAATAATGCGCATGTCGAGTCATTGAGTTATTGGACGAATAAAGTTATTTGGACTATCAGATGAGTTTAAAAAAAACATTTTGTTGTGTGGACATCATTCTGTTTTAGACAATTCCACCCTATACTTTGTGGAATGACTGCTGCTCCATGAAGGAAATTGCAAATGGTCCAATACAGGGTTGCACGCCTGATTTATAAGACTGAGCATGTTTTGCCTCTTCTTAGAAAACTTCATAGGCTTCAACTTTTGGAAAGGATAAATTTTATGTTGAATCAATTTTATTTTCAAACAAAAATCCAACCAACAAATACCAACACCCAGAAAACAATAGAAAGAAACCCAAGTACAAAGCAAACAGATTCAACAATCCCAGCCCAAACCCTTCCCACCCCCTACCCCCAGATCCAAAGACAAATAAAAACCAAAGTGCAGTAGGCTTGGACTCTTATAGCCCACTGTCAAGGACTAATATCGAAACCCCAACACCTAAAAAAAAAAAAAAACCCACAAAAAAACAAAAAACAAAAACAGAAATAAAAAGAAGATAAAAACAACACAGAAGAAAAGTTCACAGCCTCCCACGCACTCCTGGATCCCCCATGAAAACAATATAGAGAGCTCCGGCCTTGGAGAGGTTTACAAGGAATTCAAAATGTCACTTTGAGCCCTTGGCAATAGAGAAAGGAGATAGGAGTCCCAAATCTGAAGAAACTGTCACTTTCGTTGCAAGCTATGACACACATCCCTCCATTCCAGCAGCAGAGAATGCAAACAATTCCTCAAAGCCCAAAAGGAGGGTAAAGTGTCTCCGATCCAGTCAGAAAGAATCAACTTCTTCCCCAAGGAGCCTACCTGCCGCATAAACTGACGCTGACCCCAGTCAGGCAAACAAAAGGCCTCATATTTATCCAGCAAAAAGACCAGCCGCAGAAAGAGGAAGCGTACAACCCAAAACACCCTCTACGGAAGACAAGACCTGCCTCCAAAAGTGTTTCATTTTCACACAGGACCAAAAAGCATGGATAAACGAATGGGGCTGCATGAGGCATTTAGGGCACAGAGGTGAATCCGCATAACCCAAGTACCACAACTGACTCTTTGTATAATAGCCACGATGAAGTACCCAAAATTGACATTCACGCAGATCTGCATTAACAGAGACTCCAGGGATTCGTTTAATCAAAGAAAAGAGATCCAAAGCATCTCGCGCTATCCCCAGATCTTGACACCAACGCACCTGTAACGCTGCACGATCAGTCTGTCCCATAATACGATGAAAGTCCTTATAGAGGCTCAGTGGCATACCTAGCATATGTGACACCCGGGGCCCATCATTTTTTGGCATCCCCCCCATCTGTACGAAAAACATGATTTTTAGTAACAAGCCACATGTCACACATGAGTACCTAGGAAAAGGCAGCATCTTGCATATTGCAGTGAGCAGTACAACATCAATACACCCATTGTAAAACTAAACAAGCCAGACCAGAACAGATCAATCCTACACCGTCAATCCTAACACAAAACCATGTCTTTCGAACACACAGAACACAGAAAACACCTTCGCCTAGTATGGAATATGTCATCACAAACTAACCCCTCCCCCTTTTACAAAACTGTACTGTGGATTTTAGCCACGGTGGTAACAGCTCTGACGCTCATAGAATTCTGAGCATCAGAGCTGCTACCACCATGGCTGGCGCTAAAAAACACTCCATAGTTTTGTAAAAGGGGGGATAAAAAAGAAATACATAGACAAAGGTTAAATTGAACCAGCAAGAAGTTCGACTCTGCATAAAATGCAACACCACAGAAACAGTGACATATGTCTCCTAAAGCAATAAATAAATAGAAAATTTTTGTTCTACCTTTGTCTTCTCTGGTTTCTGCTTTCCTCATCTTCTTGTTACTGTCTTCCTTCCATCCACTGTCTGCCACCTCTCTGCCCCTCCCTATATGGCATCTTCACTCCTTCTATGCCCCTTCCAGAAACTGTATGCCTCCCCCTTCCATCTCTCCTCTAGACCCCCCCCCTTTGGTCTGGCATCCATCGTCTTCCCTCTGTTCCCTCATGGTCTGGCATCTTTTTCCTTTCATCTCTCTTTCCCTCCCCCCTGTGGTTTTTAGCATCTCTCTCTTCTCATTTCCAACGCTCAGATCTGATATCTCTGTCTCCTTCCCCGTTCTCTGGTATCTCTCTCCTCTCTCTCTTCCCTTTCCTTCTCTGGTCTTCCTTCTTTATTTTCTGCCTCCGTTTAAATTCAATTCTTTCTTACTATGCAGTCCTCAGATTCCCTCTTTTCACTATGTCTACCCACAGCATGCCACCCCTTTCCTTCACTCCTCCACTATCTCACTAACTCTATCTTCTTCCCCCATCCAGCATATGTCCTTTTTCTTTATCCCTCCTTCCATCCAGTATGTGTTCTCTTTCTCCCCTTCCATTCAGCATTTGATCTCCCTTCTCCCCACTTCCATCATCTGACCTCTTTTCTCTCCCCTTTCTACCCACTTCCATCATCTGCCCCCTTCTCTCAATCTCTCCATCCACCACAGGCCCATCTTTCTCCCTTCCTCACCTTTCCGATTTTGGCAACAAGATCTGCCCCCCCCCCTCCCCCCGGACAACAGGCCCGGTCCGACAAACCTCCCTGCCCTGTGGCCGACGATGTCTAAACTGCCTTCTTACAGCAGCCGGAGCATTGTAGTTGCATATGGTGGCCGTAAAGGTCGTCTCTGATGCAACTTCCGGTTGTGTCAGAGATGACCTTTACGGCAGCCACATGCAGCTTTAACGCTCTAGCTCAGGGGTGCCCACACTTGTTGGGCTTGCGAGCTACTTTTAAAATGACCAAGTCAAAATGATCTACCAACAATACACACTGTACGCTGAGAAAATATTAATTATCATTCCTATCCTGGGTTTTTTTCAGAGGTCAAGGCAGATGACTCTATGCACTGTCACCTCAGTAACAACCGTACAAAAATAGACAAATATACCCCCTCCCTTTTTACTAAACCACAATAGCAGTTTTTAGCGCAGGGAGCTGCGCTGAATGCCCAGGGCTGCTCTTGATGCTCATAGACTCCCTGCGCTAAAAAACGCTATTGCAGTTTAGTAAAAGGGAGCCATAGTGCAAAATATAGACAGCAGATATAAATTCAGACACATTTTGATCACTAAATTGAAAATAAAATCATTTTTCCTACCTTTGTTGTCTGGTGATTTCATGAGTCTCTGGTTGCACTTTCTTCTTCTGACTGTGCATCCAATATTTCTTCCCTTCTTTCAGCCTTTATGCTTCCTCTCCTCCAGACCTCATTCCCTCCCTACAACTTTTTTTCCTCTCTCCCTGCCTCCCTTTCTTTTTCTCTCTTCATGCCCCCTTTCTCTTTTTCTGTTTCCCCTCTGTCTCCTTGCCTGCCCCCTTTCTTTCCTTCTCCCTGCCCTCCACCAAGCCACTGCTTCCACCATCGGGGAACAGGCCCCAAAGCCGCCGCCGCGGCTGCCCCAAGCTCTCTCTGCTTCCCAACATCAGGCCGACCAGCATTCTTCTCCCCGACGTCAATTCTGCCGTCGGAGAGGAAGTTCCGCCCAGCCAGGCAGCGATTGGCTGGCCCGAACTTCCTCTCCGACGGCAGCCTGGGGGGGGTGCACAGCCAGCCAGATCTGGAAAATGGTCGATTGCCAATGCAAAGTGAGTCTATCACTGAGCCCGGGATGGGCTCCGCGATCGACTCACTTTGCCTTGGCGATCGACCATTTCCCGGACCTGGCCGGCTGTGCACCCCCCCTAAGGCTGCACCCGGGGCAGACCACCCCCCCCTCTTGGTATGCTGCTGTAGAGGCCAGAAACTGTAAATCCAACCTCCAAATATGGATCCAGAAGTGCCGCAAACCTGTCTTCAATAGGAAAAGCTAAAACGTCTTGAGGGAGAGACCAAATATAATTTGAAGTTGCCAAAAAGCAAGAAAGTTCCCAAGGGAAAAAACACCAGATGAACTAAGATTATTCCAAGATATTAAGGAACCATCAGCCTGTAGAACATGGGTAAGCAAGGTAAGGTCCCGTGATGCTAATTTACGAAAACTAGCATTCTCTATTTCTGGGCGGAATTGTAGATTCCCTTGAATAGGCAAATATCTAGTGATCGAGGGATTACTGTTCCAAAATTTCAACACATAGGACCATATTTTTCGCAAGGAATTCAATAGCAAACCACCCTTAAATTGAGCAGGTAATTCAGATCGAGGTGCCTGCACCAAGGAAAGGATATGCCATGGGGCAAAAAATTCCTTCTCATAGGGTTTAGGTGTAAAATCCTGGCGATCTGAAAGCCACTCCCCAAGATATCGCATTAAACAGGCAGCATTATACAACCGAAAATGCAGTATCCCTAACCCCCCACCCTCCCAAGCACCAAGTACGTATCGCAATGCCACCCGCGGCCTCCTTCTCCCCCAACAAAAATGAGAAATCATAGAATGTAGTTTGGTAATATTTTTTTCAAAAGCCACAATGAGAGTAACTGCAAAGTATAAAGCCATTTAGGAAAAAGGACTATGTTAAATAAATGGATTCTGCCATGTAAAGACAAAGGAAGAGTAGCCAGCGGGCAAAACACTCAGTTGAATAACGCAACAAGGAGTCGATATTAACACGATACAATGTGGATGTATGAGTTGTCGGAAAGGATAAATTTTAAACATTCTTATTTATTCATTTTAAAACCAAAATTAAGTGCAACATATTATACAGACATTTTACACTTTAACAACACTTAGGGCTCCTTTTACAAAGGCGCGCTAGCGGTGTAACACGCGTAATAGCGCACACTAAACCATTGGTTGCGCTAGCTGCTACCACTTCCTCTTGAGCAGGCAGTAGTTTTGGGCCAGTGTGGGGGTTAGCGCGTGATGAAAAGTCGCATGCGTTAACCCCGCTAGCATGACTTTGTAAAAGGAGCCCTTAAATTCTATCAAATTATATTTCATGACAAATACCTATATCATCTCCCCCTTTCTACATATCCAACAAATACACTCAAATTAAAAGTATTTCCCCACCCTGGACATATATGTTCAAAGGGCAAAATCAACAATCACTCCTTACAGAATCTTGTCAATAGCTCCCAAACCTCCTTAAATTTACTGTAATGTCCCTGCTGTATAGCAATCATACATTTCATTTTAATAATGTGGCATAAAGACTCCCACCAGAAATTATAATTTAACCGATCCCAGTTTTTCCAGTTCTTCAAGATAAGTTGTATGGCAACTCCCATCATAATAAAGAGAAGTTTATTATTATGGGAAGATATTGGGCTTTTAGCCCTCATTATTATGCCAAATAGCACAGTATCGTACGTCAATGCCACTGGATTTTCTAATATTTTATTCACTTGATCCCAAATGGATCTCCAAAATTTAAGTATCAATGGACAATAGAACAATAGATGATCCATAGTCCCTCCATCGAGATGACAGTGCCAGCATCTGTAAGACTTGGAACTATACCGGGATACAACTTATTTTGTCAGGACAGAGAGGGAAAGTCAGGGGGAGGGGGGGCACTATACATTAAAGAAGACATCAAAACTACCAGAATCACAGATGTCAAGTACACCGGGGAATCCCTCTGGGTGAACCTGGCTAGAGGCAGGGAAAAATGCCTGAATCTTGGTGTAGTATAAAGACCTACAAGACAACTGGAAGACAAAGACTCCGAATTAATTTAAGACATAGACAATATCACTCTACGGGAGAAGCTGTTCTGCTTGGGGACTTCAACATGCCTGACGCAGATTAGAACTCATACTCAGCAACAACCAGCGGCATCAGGAGACTGTTAACATCCATAAAGGGAGCACGACTCAAACAAATGGTATTGGAACCCACTAGGGCCCAGGCGATCCTGGACCTGGTACTCACCAATGGGGATAGCGTCTCGAAGGTCTCGGTAGGAGATACGCTAGCCTCCAGCGACCACAACATGGTGTGGTTCTACCTCAGGAAAGGTTTCCCTAGATCAAACACGAAAACAAAAGTACTCAACTTCCGAGGCACTGACTTCGAACGCATGGGAGATTTCGTCCACCGGACACTGCAGAACCAAGCTACGACCAATGATGTGGAAGCTATGTGGTCATTCCTGAAATCTACCATACATGAAGCGACAAGCCTCTACATTAAATCAGTACACAAACGGCGGAGAAACAACAAACCCCAATGGTACTCCGCATAAATCTCTTACCTTGTCAAGGAGAAGAAAAAAGCATTTATTTCCTACAAACGAACGGAGACTAGGGAAGCTAAACTAGAACATAGGGCGAGGTCTGCAGCGGTCAAAACGGCAGTCAGGGAGGCCAAACTTCGAGTGGAAGAGACTCTGGCAAAGAACATAAAGAAAGGGGACAAATCCTTCTTCAGGTATATTAGTGATAGGAAAAAGAACACAGACGGGATAGTACGCCTTAGAAAACCAGATGGGAACTGCGCAGAATCAGATTCCGATAAAGCAGAACTACTGAATGAATACTTCTGCTCGGTCTTCACCTGCAAGGCACCGGGGCACGGTCCACAGTTGCAGGCAAGGCCCAGCGTGGAAGACCTGTTTCAGAATTTCGAGTTCACACCTGGCGACGTCTACTACGAACTGGCAAGACTCAAGGTGAACAAAGCCATGGGACTGGACAATATACACCCCAGGGTGCTCAGTGAGCTGCGTGATGTCCTGGCAGAGCCGCTATCAGGACTCTTCAATCTCTCCCTAAGTTCGGGGAGAGTCCCCATAGACTGGAAAACAGCTAACATCGTTCCACTGCACAAAAAGGGTTGCAGGGCAGAGGCTGCAAACTACAGACCGGTGAGTCTCACATCAATAGTATGCAAACTCATGGAAACACTAATCAAACGTAAATTAGACGCAATCTTGGATGAGGAGAATCTACGGGATCCCAGTCAACACGGATTCACCAAGGGTAGGTCCTGCCAATCCAATCTCATCAGCTTCTTTGACTGGGTAACAAAACAGTTAGACTTGGGAGAATCCATGGATGTAGTATACCTAGACTTCAGGAAAGCTTTTGATAGTGTCCCGCATCGCAGGCTGTTGAGCAAGATGAAATCAATGGGGCTGGGAGAAACACTTACATGGGTCAATGACTGACTGAGTGGCAGACTTCAGAGGGTGGTAGTTAATGGTACCCTCTCTAAAACATCGGAGGTGACCAGTGGAGTACCGCAGGGCTCAGTCTTGGGCCCGCTCCTTTTCAACATATTCATAGGTGACCTAACTCAGGGGCTTCAAGGTAAGGTAACGTTATTCGCTGATGACGCCAAACTATGCAATTTAGTGAGAGATGGCAATTCACCAGATAGTATGACACAGGACCTACATTTGTTGGAGCTTTGGTCCTCGACCTGGCAGCTGGGCTTTAATGCTAAGAAATGCAAGATCATGCACCTCGGCAGCAGAAATCCATGCAGAACTTACACCTTGAATGGTGAGACCTTAGCTAGAATTTCAACAGAACGAGACTTGGGAGTGATCATCAGCGCAGACATGAAAACTGCTGATCATGTGGAGAAGGCTTCATCTAAGGCAAGACAGTTGTTAGGTTGCATCCACATGAATTTCATCAGCCTGAAGCCTGAAGTCATAATGCCATTATACAGAACCATGGTGAGGCCTCATTTGGAATACTGTGTGCAATTCTGGAGGCCACACTACCGAAAAGATGTGCTCTAGAGTAGAGTTGGTGCAACGGATGGCCACCAGGATGGTCTCGGGGCTCAAGGATCTATCATACGAGGAAAGGCTGAAAAATTTGCGGCTGTAATCACTCGAGGAACGTAGGGAGAGAGGAGACATGATCGAGACGTTTAAGTATATTACCGGCCGTATCGAGATGGAAGAAGAGATTCTCTCTCTCAAAGGACCCTCAGCCACAAGAGGGCATCCGCTCAAACTCAGAGGTGGGAAATTTCATGGCGACACCAGGAAATATTTCTTCACCGAGAGAGTGGTTGATCCTTGGAACGAGCTCCCAGTGCAGGTGATCGAGGCAAACAGCGTGCAAGAATTTAAGAGCAAATGGGATGCCCATGTGGGATCCCTTAGAGGGTTAAGCCAAGGGAACCTGTCACCAGGAGTGGGATCCCTAGGATAGTAGACTTGGGGGTGGGTCAGTAGAGTGGGCAGACTTGATGGGCGATGGCCCTTATCTGCCGTCATCTTCTATGTTTCTATCTAATTTCTGTAATCGAACAGGGGTCCAAAAAGCTCTATGTAACAAGAAAACCATGTTTGTCTCATAGATACTGACGCTATACATCTCAACCTCCAAGTCCAAATTTGTGGCCATTGAGACGCAGAAATCTGCTGCTTTATCTCAATGCTCCAAATGTCATGAAGACCAGTCTTTGGTTTTTTATTCAAAAAATTCAGATATTAATTTGCACCACTGGGTGGCCTGATGCCCTAGGAAATCTGTCTGGAAGCATAGGACCGGCAAGCTATACTGATTTTAAAGATTTTGCCAATCAGGGAACCCCTTCTGAATGGCCTGCTTCAACTGCAACCACTTATATGTTTGAGACTTTGCAATGCTGATACTCAATACATGGATCAATGTGTTCAACCATTGAATGAAACTCCTGAACTCAACTTCTAATGAAGTCTGAATGAGCAATATATCATCCAAAAGCCCTTTCCAGAACTTAATATATTGAAATTGATCAGCCCTATAGATTTCCTGTTCTCCAGATTTGCCACATACAGAGTGGCTAGCGATGGGACCAGAGAGGCACCCATTGCTATGCCATGAGTTTGACGATAGAATTCACCCTTATACCAGAAGAAACTATGTAATAAAACTATTTGCGCTAAATCCATCAAAAACATGGTAGATATATGCTGTGGTTGATTTGTTTCTCCAAAAGTAGATTCCAGTATCCAATATCTGCAAAGCTTTGTCTACAGGGATCATCGTATACATTGCGGTGATATCCATAGTGACCAATCACCACTGGTCATCAGTCTCCGCTAAGTCATTGAGGGATCTGAGGATATGTATTGTATCTCTAACTGCCTCTCTTAAAAAAGTATCCAAAAACTTAGATAGAGATTCCAACAGTGATTTTTTCAAATGGGATGACCCAGCGGGTTGTTCAACTCTTTGTGAATCTTAGGCAAAAAATATATTTTTGGTGTTACTGGGTGTTTTAACAGTAAAAAAAAAATCTGCCTCTCTTTACTATCTTCCATTTTAATGTAGTTGTTAAGAACTATTTTGATCTTTCCCATGATGTCTTGAGTTTGATTCTCATTCAACAGCTGATAATGTGTTGCATTACTAAGTTGTCTATACGCTTCTGTTTCGTACATATCCTGTGACTGAAAATAAACACGTACTGCTTGCTCAGCTCACACAAATAGGTTACTTAACGCAAAATGCTTTAACACACTTTGCAGTAAGCATTTTCACATGCGTAAAGCATGCATTAAGTTTTAATACGCTTTAATGGACATGCCCCTTAGGATGATGATGGAATCCAGGTTCTTTTATAAGGGTTCCCCTTTCAATTTTGAAGTAGATTCTTGCAACAAAACAAATATAAATTCACAATAAGCATATATGTAGTAACAATTTTTGGTCTGGATTGTATTTAGCTCTTTCTTGCTTTGGGGTTATTTTTAGAGTCTAAATTATTAGGATCATTCAAAACCTAGCAGTATTGTAGTCTAACTGTGAATTTGACCATCAATTTGTAATCAAACTTATTTGAAACTTGCTGGCAAACATCTGCCATAAAGCCAACAGCGCTCCATGATATTAAGAATAAAAAGAATATTTCCAGAAAGATTGCATAAAACGACTTAGGACTCCTTCTTTGGAATTGAAGATTGGAACAGTGCCTAAAAGTTTGCCTGTACTGTCACAAAGAAGACATTACTCCTGAACAAAATATTATTGACCAAACACAACCTTGTGAGCATAGGATTTAAACTTGTGAAATCAATACATAAAAAATTATATATCAAGGCAGCACTTAATCAATATCTGGATTTCATATCACATTTTGTTATTTGCCATCGATTAATATTGACACAAAGCCAGAACTGGATTAATCCTTTGGTGGGCCTATGCAAACAAGCATAATGGGTTGCTCCCAATAATATAGAAATGGGCAATAACATATAAGAACATAAGAATTGCCACTGCTGGGTCAGACCAGTGTTCCCTCGTGCTATGCAGTCCGCTCATGCGACGGCCCTTAGGTCAAAGACCAGTGCCCTATTTGAGTCTAGCCTTACCTGTATACATTCTGGTTCAGAAGGAACTTATCTAACCTTGTCTTGAATCCCTGTAGGGTGCTTTTCCCTATAACAGCCTCTGGAAGAGCGTTCCAGATTTCTACCACTCTCTGGGTGAAGAAGAACTTCCTTACGTTTGTACAGAATCTATCCCCTTTTAACTTTAGAGAGTGCCCTCTAGTTCTCTCCACCTTGGAGAGGGTGAACAATCTCTCTTTTTCTACTAAGTCTATTCCCATCATTATCTTGAATGTTTCGATCATGTCCCCTCTCCATCTCCTCTTTTCAAGGGAGAAGAGGCCCAGTTTCTCTAGCCTCTCATTGTACAGCAACTCCTCCAGAACCTTAACCATTTTTGTCACTCTTCTCTGGATCCTTTCGAGTAGTACTTTGTCCTTTTTCATGTACAGCGACCAGTATTGGATGTAGTATTCCAGGTGGGGGTGCACCATGGCCCCATACAACAGCAAGAAGTGCAGTAAGTTTGTCAAACAAGATCTTCCTTTGCTGAAGCCGTGCTGGCTGGTCCTCATCAAGACTGTGTCCTTCAAGATGATCAATGATGTGGTCCTTTATCAGTGCCTCTACCATCTTTCCTGGTACCGAAGTCAGACTCACTGGTCTGTAGTTTCCAGGATCTCCCCTCGAATCTTTCTTGAAGATCGACGTAACATTCGCCACTTTCCAGTCTTCTGGAATCCTTCCTGATTTAATAATAATAATAATAACAGTTTATTTATATACCACAAAACCGTGAAGTTCTATGCGGTTTACACAATTTACATACATTTGAAATACAATAAAAGCAGAAAGAAATTAAAAAGTAAGAATCAATGGCTAAAAACCCTAAAATCTGATAATTACATAATATAAAATTTTTACAAATTAACTACCTAATTGATTGACAGATTGGCTATTAGTTGAAGCAGTTCAGCTATAATCCATTTCAGTTCCTTGATTACCCTTGGGTGGATGCTGTCCGGTCCCTGGGATTTATCATTTTTAAGCCTATCAATCTGCCTGCATACCTCTTCTAGACTTACCATTGACCCTATCAGTTTCCTGTCTTCGTTTCCTGTGTATAGCCTGTCGGCTTCTGGTATATTGGCTATATCCTTTTTGGTAAATACAGACGCAAAAAATGTGTTCAGTTTGTCGGTGATGGCTTTGTCCTCCTTTAGTACTCCCTTTATGCCATGTTCATCTAAAGGCCCCACTGCTTCTTTCGCGGGAGCTAGAGCGTTAATATATCGAAAGAACGGCTGAAATTTTTTTGCCTCCTTAGCTATTTTTTCCTCATAGTCTCTTTTGGCCCCTCTTACCGCCTTATGGCATTTGCTTTGATGTTGTTAGTGCATTTTCCAGTTTTTGTCCGTTTTTGTCCT
The DNA here is from genome assembly GCF_902459505.1 of Geotrypetes seraphini. Classification (NCBI taxonomy): domain Eukaryota; kingdom Metazoa; phylum Chordata; class Amphibia; order Gymnophiona; family Dermophiidae; genus Geotrypetes; species Geotrypetes seraphini. The sequence continues at coordinate 424,557,789 of NC_047084.1, forward strand.
TTTTCATTCCTTAAACGAAGTCTTCTTGTCTCTGATCGCTTCCTTCACTGCTACAGTGAGCCATGCTGGTTCCTAGTTCTTTTTCCTCTTGGAACCCTTGTTGATATGTACTATATATAGATTTTGCGCTTCGGTGACTGTGTCCTTAAATAGGGGGCCATGCTTGCTCTAGTGTATTTACAGTGCTTATCCTCTTCCTAATCTTCTTTCTCACCATGACTCTCATCCCTTCATAGAAACATAGAGTATGATGGCAGAAAAGGGCCAGCGGCCCAAGTCTGCCCACTCAAGAACCCTCCCTCCTTTGAGAGTCTATCTTTTAAATATAACTCTGCAGCAACCCCACCTGTTTGTCCCAACGTCTCTGGAAGTCGATCAGGTTACTGGCCTCGACTACCTGGCGTGGAAGACCATTCCATCGATCAATCACCCTTTCGGTGAAAAAGTATTTCCTAGTGTCACCGTGAAATCTTCCCCCCTTAAGTTGTAGCAGATGCCCTCTTGTCGCCGTGGGACCCGTAAGAAAAAAGATTTCTTCCTCCACCTCAATGCGGCCCGTGATGTATTTGAATGTTTCTATCATGTCCCCCCTTTCTCTGCGCTCTTCGAGAGAGTATAAGCGCAGTCTGCTCAGACGTTCTTCGTATGGGAGATCTCTAAGTCCCGAGACCATCCTAGTGGATATTCTCTGGATCAACTCCATTCTCTTCACATCCTTTTGATATTGTGGCCTCCAAAACTGGACACAGTATTCCAGGTGCAGTCTCACCCTGGATCTGTATAACGGCAGTATGACTTCAGGCTTTCGGCTGATAAAGCTCCTTCTGATGCAACCCAGCATTTGTCTAGCCTTGGCTGTAGCTTTCTCCACCTGATCGGCAGCTTTCATATCTTCCCGGATTATTACTCCCAAGTCCCATTCTGCAACAGTTCTTGTTAAGTTCCCTTTTTGGAATTCAGTGCAGTGGCCATTGTTCTGTATTGATTTTTTGTTCCTGTGTCCAGGTTGAAATGGATCATATTGTGATCGCTGTTTCCCATCATCCCTTCTACTTCTTTACTCTGTGCCGGTCCTCTTAGTCCATTTAAAATTAAGTCCAGAATTGCATTTCCTCTCGTATTTTCTTTGACAAGTTGTTCCAGGAAGCAATCGCCTACAGCAGTGTTCTTCAACCTTTTTACACCTATGGACCGGCGGAAATAAAATAATTATTTCATGGACTGGCAAACTACTAAGACTGAAATTTTTTTTTAAAAAACCATCGCCGCCCCGTCCCCGCGAGGTCGGTCCCACAAACCATCTGATCCCATCCGCACAAGCCTCAAATAGTTATGATTTTATATTGAACATATTTTATTAAAGTATAAAAAGAAACAATATTCTATACAATTGTCATTTTATAAATACAAATCAACAAAGATCAACAAAACCCCTGTCTCCCCTCCCCTTCACATATATCCCCTCTACTATCAAGAAAACTGAATAAGCCAAATTATTACAGAATGCTACACAAATATCATGTAACAGAATACCACAGTCACACATGACAGGAATGGTGTTAGGGGAGTGGAACTAGGGCAACTGCCCCCTGGTCAGAGAGAGCCCTAAGCCAGCTGGAAGCTAAAGAAGCACTGCCTGGGCTTTGCACTCCCCAGTTATGTCTAGCAAGATACATATTTCAAATCTGATATATTTGAATCACAAGATAGAAATAAAATTATTTTTTTCTACCTTTTGTCGTCTCTGGTTTCTGCTTTCATTGCCTTTTCACTCTCTTCCAGCCAGTGTCTGCCCTAAGAACATAAGAATTGCCACTGCTGGGTCAGACCAGAGGTCCATCATGACCAGCAGTCCGCTCACACGGCGGCCCTCTGGTCTAAGACCAGCACCCTAACTGAGACTAGCCCTACCAGCGCACGTTCTTGTTCAGCAGGAACTTGTCTAACTTTGTCTTGAATCTTTGGAGGGTGTTTTCCCCTATAACAGCCTCTGGAAGAGCGTTCCAGCTTTCTACCACAGAACTTCCTTACGTTTGTACGGAATCTATCTCCTTTCAACTTTAGAGAGTGCCCTCTCGTTTTCCCTGCCTTGCAGAGGGTGAACAACCCGATGTTCAGCTACAAAATGGGGGGATCACTGCTAGGGGTAAGCAACCTTGAAAGAGACCTGGGGGTGATGGTGGACACAACATTGAAAGCATCAACTCAGTGCGCAACGGGCCTCAAAGAAAGCGAACAGAATGTTAGGTATCATTAAAAAGGGTATCTCGACCAGGACGAAGGAAGTCATCATGCCGCTGTATCGTGCAATGGTGCGCCCACATCTGGAGTACTGTGTCCAATACATGTCGCCGTATCTCAAGAAGGACATGGCAGTACTCGAGGGGGTCCAGAGGAGAGCAACTAAATTGATAAAAGGTATGGAAAACTATTCGTATGCTGACAGGTTGAAGATGCTGGGGCTCTTCTCCCTGGAAAAGCGGAGACTTAGAGGAGACATGATAGAAACCTTCAAAATCCTGAGGGGCATAGAGAAAGTGGACAGGGTCAGATTTTTCAGACTGTGGGGAACCACTAACACAAGGGGTCACTCGGAAAAATTGAGAGGGGACAGGTTTAGAACAAATGCTAGGAGATTCTTTTTTACCCAGAGGGTGGTGGACACATGGAACGCGCTTCCGGAGGTTGTGATAGCCCAGAGCACATTGCAGGGTTTCAAGGAAGGTTTAGACAAGTTCCTAAAAGAAAAGGGGATTGAGGGTTACAGATAAAAAAGAAGAGGTAGGTTACAGAAACGGACAGGAACCACATTACAGATCATAGACCTGACGGGCCACCGCGAGAGCGGACCGCTGGGCGTGATGGACCAATGGTCTGACCCAGTGGTGGCAACTTCTTATGTTCTTATGTTTGTTCTTACCTGCCCTTAGCTACTAAGTCTATTCCCTTCAGTACCTTGAATGTTTCTATCATGTCCCCTCTCAATCTCCTCTGCTCAAGGGAGAAGAGGCCCAGTTTCTCTAATCTTTCGCTGTACGGCAACTCCTCCAGCCCCTTAACCATTTTAGTTGCTCTTCTCTGGACCCTTTCGAGTAGTACCGTGCCCTTCTTCATGTACGGTGACCAGTGCTGGACGCAGTACTCCAGGTGAGGGCGTACCATGGCCCAGTACAGCGGCATGATAACCTTCTCTGTCTCTTCAGTCCAGCATCTGCCCCTTCCATTCACTGTCTGTCTTTCCCTGCCATCTCTCCTCCTGGCCGCCCCCCCCCCCCAATTTGGTCTGGCATCCATCATCTTCCTTCTGTTCCCCTCATGGTCTGGCATCTCTGTCCTTCCCTCCCCCCTATGTTTTTTAGCATCTCTCTCTTCTCATTTGCTCCACTCAGATCTGATATCATTATCTGCTCTCTCTTCCCTTTTCTTCTCTGGTCTTCCTTCTCTATTTTCTGCCGCCATCTAAATTAAATTCTTTCTTACTATTTAGTCCCGTTTCCCTCTTTTCACTGTGTCTATCCACAGCTTGTCACCCCTTTCCCTCACCCCTCCATTATCTTACTATTTTCTTCCCCCTTTATTTATCTCCTCCTTCCATCCAGTATGTGTTCTTTCCTCACTTCCATTCAGCATCTGCTCTCCCCTCTCAACTGACATCCATCTGCCTTCTGCTCTCTCCCTTCTTCTCACTTCCATCATCTGTCCCCTTCTCTCTTTCATTTCCTCCATTCCATCATCTGCCCCTTCTCTCTCTCTCCCCCCCCCAACTTCCATCATCTGCCCCCCTTCCCCTCACCTTTGCGGGTCACTTTCTTTCCCCTGAGGGTGGCTCATGTCAGAGGGGAAGCTTTGGCTGAGCAGAACCGCTTGCAAGGAACAGTGGAACTTACTTGATTGATGTTGATGCTGGGGCCTGTTGCCGTTTGAAGGAAAAAAAAAAAAGGGACCTGCAAAGGCGAGAGGAAGGGAAACCTCCAGGACAGCTGCTCTTTGCCCTCCTTCAGCGGCCCAAGAGGCCAGACCAACAGCGGCAGCTCTGTGTATTTTTAACTTCGGCACAGAGCTGCCCCTAAGCAGTAGTTTAGCGCGGTTTCATGAGGTAGCCTCGGAGCCTTTACTAGGCCGGCCCGCTTCGATGATGCGATGTGGGCCGGCCTAGCAAAGGCCCCCAGGCTGCCTCATGAAACAGCGCTAAACTACTGCTTAAGGGCAGCTCTGTGCCGAAGTTAAAAATACACAGAGCTGCCGCTGCTGGTCTGGAGGTGCGGAGACAAGACAGGAGGCAAACGCAGTGGAAGGCAGGAGTCCTGGCACAGCGACTGCAACAGGAAGTTGCAAGTCAGCTGATGCCGGCCTTTCGTTGCGGTGGGGACCAAATCCTTCGGGGACCGGCAAGATTTTTTTGCGGACCGGCACCGGTCCATGGACCGGCGGTTGAAGAACTGTGGCCTACAGTATCCATGAACTGTATCCAAGAACTGCAGCTGAAGATGCCTAGGTTCCAATCTATCCTGGATAATTGAAGTCACCCTGATAATTGTGTTGCCTCCCTTGCATTTGTGTTTAATCTCGTTTGTCATTTCTCCATCAGTCTCTTTGGACTGCCCTGGTGGTCGTTAGTAGATGTCGATCTTCATAGCCGTTCTATTTGTTCCCGGTTTTTTGGCCCATAGAGACTCCACCTTATTGTTTGTTTCCGGCGTGTTCTCTCCAGTAGACTCAATTCCCTCTTTTATGTATAGGGCAATACCCCCACCTTTTTGTCCTACTCTGTCTCTGCAGTATAGCTTGTATTCTGGTAGTACAGTCCGGGATACAAGCTATACCGCAGACGTTGTACTCGTTCTACCATGTTTCCGTGATGCTGATGATGGCTAGATTATCTTTTTGTGCCATAGCTTTTAATTCCCCCATTTTATTCCTTAGGCTCCTTGTGTTTGTGTACATACACTTAAGTTTGTGGCCTGTTACTTTCTTGCACTTCCTTCCTCCTTCTGTCTCCCTCGCTTCTGTCCCTTTCAATCCGTTGGGATTTCTATCTTGCCTATGATCCAGTGAGTCTTCCCTGCAATCTTCATGCATGGTATTCTCTGGGTATACCGATTCCCGAACCATCGACTCGTGGTCAATTGTCGGTTTTCCCCTTCTTCTTAGTTTAAAAACTTCTCAATTTTTCGCTTGATGTTGCTTGCAAGTAGCCTCGTTCCGTCTCCGCTGAGGTGGAGTCCATCCTTCCTGTATAGCTTGCTCTTCCCTCAGAATGTCGTCCAGTTGTGCATGAAGTGGAATCCTTCTTCCTCACATTAGCATCTCATCCATGCCTTCTCATCGGCCCTGGGTACCGGCAAGATCTCTGAGAATGCTACCTTTGGCGTTCTGATCTTCAGCTTCCTTCCTAGCATCTGGAACTGGTCTTTCAGTGTTTCCCTGCTGTAGTTCCTGTTGCTCACGTCATTTGTCCCAACGTGGACCACCACCGCCGTAACTCCCTCTTCTGCACTGTCAATGATCCTGTCTATGCAGCTCACTATATCCTCCACCTTGGCTCTTGGTAGACAGATCACCAGCCGATCCATTCTTCCTCCCGCTGTGTGGCTGTCGACTTGTTAGATGATGGCGTTCCCCCAAGACAATTGCTGTCTCTCTATCTTCTCTTGAATCTCTAGCCGCAGGTCCGTGTCCTCGGTATACGTCCATCTCTCTAGCCGCAATTCCGTGTCCTCGGTGCACTTCCATCTTTCTTCATCCCAGCGTTGGCTTGCACTGAACTCATCTTCTTGTGAGTTCCCTCCGCTGGTTCCATATCCTGCTGCTGTGTCATCTATTCCTTTCTTGTGATTGTCCTCCAGGTGGTCCTCACTCACTGTCGGTATATCTTGGTAGTTCCTTTGTTGTTGGTGATTTTCCACAGCTTTGTGCACTGCAGCACTGAGGAAGAGGAATCCGGCCCGAAGATAACACCGGGGGGCGGCATAAAACGGCCAGGCAAGAGCAGGCCAGAAGGCAAAGAGACAGCAATGGTAGGGGAATTATTTTATTTTTTTTAATTTAGTGATTGATTTACATCTGCTGTCTGTTCAGGAAGAGATGCATTTGTTTCTTTTCTTTTTTTTTTTTAATCTATATTGAGTTTTAATCATATTACAGCCAATAGTATATGCTTCTTTCCAGACATTGCCCTTTTTCCCATTTGTGTAGAGGCATGTAATGCTTCACTTACCTGAAAGCTTATACTTACCTGGGGGCTTTGATCACCCAGCCCCCAATAATTCTAGTTTAAAGCCCTCTTCAGTAGGTTAACTAGTCTGCTGTTGCAGACACTTTTTCCCTTCTTTAATAGATGCAGTCCATCTCTGCTCAGTAGCCTTTGGAAAATCATCCCTTAGTCCAGAAAACTAAAACTTTCTCAATGACACCATCCACACAGCAACACAATCATCTCCAGGATGTGAGCTTCTCTGCCTTGGCCTTTACCCTCAATAGGTAGGATCGATGAGAACACCACCTGAATGCCAGTCTGATTCACTTTCTCTCCCAGAGCCACCAAGTCACTTTTGATATGTTTGATGACCCTGTACAGGTCAATGGTGAAGCCCCACTTGGAGTATTGTGTTCAGTTTTGGAGACTATATCTAGCAAAGGACATATGAAGACTTGAAGTGGTCCAGAGAAAAGCAATGAAAATGGTAGGAGGTTTGCATCAAAAAACATATGAGGAGAGACTGGAAGCCCTAAATATGCATACCCTATAGGAAAGGAGGGATAAGGGAGATATTATTCAGAAGTTCAAATACTTTAAAGGTATTAACTTGGAACAAAATATTTTCCATAGAAAGGAAAATGGTAAAATCAGAGGGCATAATTTGAGGTTAAGGGGTAGTAGACTCAAGAGTAATGTTAGGAAATTCTTCTTTACGGAGAGGGTGGTTGATGACTGGAATGTGTTCCCGAGGGAGGTGATGGAGAGGAAAATGGTGATATAATTCAAAAAAGCATGGGATGAACACAAAGGATCTCTAATCAGAAAATAATGGGTATATATTGAAGAACTAAGGCTAGTACTGGGCAGATGCATGGTCTGTGTTCTGTATATGGCCATTCAGTTGAGGATGGGTTGGGGAGGGCTTCAGCAGCAGGAATGGTTTAGATGGGCTGGAGTGAGCTTTGACAAAGACTCCAGTAGATGGAACCTAAGCACAGCACCGGGCAGAGCTCAGGGAGTTTCTGGCCCAGAAATATCTAGGAAAAAGAACAATTTAAATTAAATCATTACTTTATAGAGCATGTACGGTTAAGCAGACTGGAAGGACCATTCAGGTCTTTATCTGCTATCATTTAGTATGTTACTATGAGTCCTGCTGTCCTCCTTCAATATGACCTCTTTTTCCCCACTCTGGAAATCTTTGATGCCTCATGAAGCATTTCATTGAAGTACCTCTCATTCTCACAAATGCTTCTCAGTCTTGCCATCTCCTCTCTCAGTTCCTTCATTTCCATCATGAGGGATTCAAACTGAAGACATCTTACACGTGGAATCAGTCCTTCTCCTTGGATAGCATTTTCTGTTTGTACAGAGGATGAAGCTGTAATTGGGGCAACAACTATGGTGGCACAATGTTTTCAAATTATATTGTGGTTGCAGAAATACTTGTACCTGATGAAAGAAAAGAGAAGAGAAAACAGAAAAAGCCCAGTTAAAGCCCTCAACTTTTCCCCAGCAGTTCTGTAGGTCAGAAGAAGCAGCTATCTTGCTTTATGTGAGATCTAACTCTGTTCTCCAAGTAATGGGTCAGGGTCATAGATCTGATATGCAGGCATTCTGTTGTATAATCAAAGCAGATTACATTTATTATATGCAGATATAAGCCAAAACATAGCTATAACCAATAAACTTAACATCAAAACTGATCAAAAAATTGTAGTTGCTTCAGAATAGTGAAATTACATTAATTTTTGGTCTAAAAAGATTTGAAAATGCTCCATTAGTATGTAAGAATCTTCATTGGTTATCGGTTGAGAGGCAAATTAATTTTAAATCAGCTTGCATAGACGATCGGATACTATAAACTGACACTTCGGATAATTTCATTTTGCTTTTTTTCTCATTTGCATTATTCTTCCACCAGATTATGTGGTACTTTATTACTACATTTTCCACAGATTAGAGGAGTACGGTATAAATGACAGCTCAACTCCTCTTTTGCTTATGCTACTATTATTTGGAACAATCTACCTGTTCACATTAGAACTGATACTAATTACTTAAGGCTTCATAAAAATTAGAAAACGTTTTTATATGATTTAGTGTAATAGCCATGGTATGATGATATTTTAATTATTGATAGTTTTTGCATTGTCTTGTAGATTTTATGGCTTCTTTGAATGTAAATCGCCTTGAACCTTTTTTTGGGGGTATAGTGCGATTAATAAACTGTGTATTAGCTTAGTTTAGATTAGAATGGGCTATGTGTGTGTGTGGGGGGGGAGGGGAGGCTAATAGACAGTCAAGGGTATATGGTTTGGAGTGAGGTATCCTTGAAGGGTACTGTCAAAACAGAACATTTATGGAATCTTGATAGAGAGGTTTCAATAAAGGTGGAAGAAAATTAGGAGTGTTTTAAGGGGAGAGAAGAGTAAAGATTGCAGATTATGCCTGCCAATTTCTAACCAGTTTGCAGATGCAAGGGAAAAAAACAATTTGAAGTGTCTATAAATGCTAGAAACCTAAAAAAATATGATGGGAGAGTTAGAATATATAGCTCTAAATGAAGAGGTAGATATAATAGGCATCTCAGAGACCTGGTAGAAGGAGGATAACCAAGGGACATTATGGGGCTTATTTTCAAAAGAGAAAAATGTTCAAAAAGTGGCATAAAGGGGCAGATGGATGTTTATCTTGCCAAACCCTTCCTATTTGTTAATTTCAAAACCTATTTTCTAGATGGATATCTAACCTTTTTGATCAGTAGTTTGCCTAAATCACAAAGGGGCGTATTAGAGGTATGGTGTGGGCAGGACTAGGGCAGGCTTTTGACTTGGATGTTTTTCTGCCATAATAAAACATTTTAAAATATACCCAGGTCACAAGTTAGACATCTAGACCTGTTTTAATAACAAATAACTGACAAAAAGTTGGTCTAACTGACCAGATGACCACTGGAGGGATGTAAGTATGACCACCTCACACTCTTCTAGTGGTCATTGACCCCCCTCCCTCTCCCAATGATGCCAATGAAACAGTATATACTTGCCTGTATGACAGCTTAAGATGTTATGGCTAGTCCTAGTAGAGCAGCAAGCAGGTTCCTGGAGTAGTCTAGTGGGTAGTGACATGAACCATAGAGATAAGGATTCAGGTCCATACCCCACTCCAACCAATACCTTTGCAGTGGAACCTATGAGCGTTCCGAACTCCATCCTAATCCCACTGTACCCACAAATAGGTGACAAAGACTGATTCTGAATTCAAGAATGTGAGGGACAAACGTGGGATCTTTTAGGGAGAGGAGATGGTGGATAATGTGGATGGGCTGACTGGATGGACCATGTGGCCTTTATCTACCATCATGATTCTATGTTTCTATATTTACATGGGCTATAAGCCTATTCTATAAGAACACTTATGCATGTAAATATAACACATTAATGGTGTACCAAAATAAAGGCGTGTACACACCAGGTGCATGGCTGACATAAATGCATGTACCTAAATTTGGCATTTATGTGTATAACTTAAAAGTATTCTTTATGCAGTCTGCATAAATGCTAACCCCTCCTATGCCCATGCCCCTCCCCTGTAAACACCCCCTGCAATTATGCACTAAGTCATTTTAGCACGTAAATAAAGAATAGTGGTTAGGCCATTTACATTCATAAGTGTATGTCGGGGATATCACTGAGTTTATTTTGAATCTGATATGCTTGCTGGTGATGTTTGCTGAACTGCTAAATTGTTTACTTGGCATCTAAGTCAGTCTCTGGCTGTGACCCTGGTACTGTCAATCCAGTGACATATCTGAATCCAACTCCATATTCCATCCCTTCTACTTTACCGCACCGCATGCCTGGCACAAACTGCCTGACTCAGTATGTCTGGCAGCATTCAAATCCAGATTCAAAGCCCACTTCTTTGAAGCTGCTTGCAATTCCAAATTCCAACCCACCTTCTAAGCATCAATATCTGTCTTATTATTCCCTCTGTGATTCCCCTACCTGAGCACAGTGTATTGATGCACCTTCTTGTCCAGTTTGTCTGTCTTAACTAGATTGTAAGCTCTTTTGAGCAAGGACTGTCTTTTCTATGTTTTGATATACAGCACTGAATATGTCTAGTAGCATTATAGAAATGATTACTAGTAGTAGTAGAATCAATCCAGAGGCATGCAGTAACCTTGGGCAAGGATAATTGCTTAGACAGACCCAGAGGGCCAGATTCTATAAGTGACAGCTAAGTGTGGTTGCCAATCAACCACTAAGTGCCGCTTATAGAATCCCACCTAGCGGCACCTCTAGAGGCATGCATAGGTATCACTAGGCATCCTAGAAGTAGGCGCCGGTAAATTAGGCCAGGTTTAATGGTGCTTAACTTGGATACCTAACAATGCCTGTTAACCATGCCTATTCTCTGTCCCTAACCATGCCTACTTTTCAGGTATGTGTCAGAGGGCGTTGCTAGGTATCCCAAGAGTTTGGCACTGAACTCTTAATTGGTTATTTATATATTTATTTTGATTGGCTGAAAACTGGCGTAGACAATTACCATGCCAATTAAGTCAATTAAAAAAAAATGTTATGTGCAGATTCCAAAGTTAGGTGCCATTATGCATCCTTGATTAGGGTTCCTGGCAGCACCTAATGTAGGCAATCTATACAGAATCTGACCCAAACTACTTGGTGTCTGGAATTAGTGAAATATCTGAAATGATGTCAAAGACAATTTTACAGCTTGATTTATGCCCTTCTGTTACAGATATGACAATCACCTATCAGGATGATATTATGATTTGAAGGCCGCTTCTGATAAGGATTTGCATAAAAGATGCACTTGCAAAAGGCAGAATCTATCCAGAATATCAAGTATATCAACACTGCATCACAAGGACCAAGAACATCAACAGAAGATTCTTACCATCTGCTTACCGTGCCAGCTGCCTACATAGACAAACCAATATCAACTGAGGTTTAAAGTTCTATGATCACTCTCTGGGCTCCACAAATATTTTTCGTCTTTTGTCTTAGGGCTGCTGTATAAGGTATCATTCTAGATATTTATATCATGAACTTTTAAATTCTAATCTGTTTACACTTTGTTTTCCACTTCTTTTGTAAATAAACCCTTTTCTATTTACTTAGGTCTGGATTCTCCATAAAGCACCGATATCAGCGGCCACCTAAAAAGTGGCTGCCGATCGCATGTCAATCACACAGTGGTGTCCTATAGAGAATCGGGCCTCCGTGAAAGATAGGCACCAGAAATGTAGGCTAGGGTTTTCCAGGCCTATATTTACGGTGCATGTTATTGTTGTGAATCACACTTGTGTAGGCGCTTTAGTCCGTCCAATGCCCTTAGTGGCATTCAGCAGCCTAAAGTGCCTATGTAGGTGTGATTCTAGCGCATATTATTTAGGCATCAGTAGGCACTTTAATGGTGCTGTTTTAAATGGTGTTTGTTAATTATCTTAGGCGCTGTTAGGGTGCCTATCGTATCTAAATTTAGGTATTGTTTCTAGAATTTTCCCCTTAGTAAGGTCCTTGTGGCTTATCAGTTAATAATAAGAGGGATGTCTGAATTCCTGGACCTTATTATTAGATGTTTCACCCCTAGATTTAGTCCTCTAAGATTAGTACCAATTATAACCAGTAATTAGCTGCTAATTATTATATTTATGCATGTAAATGTAATAATTAGCAGCTAATTGGCATTAATAACCAATTACTGGTTATAATTGGTACTAATTGGCACTATTTATCAGTTATGCACCTAATTGTCCTTTGTTGGGATTCTATGAATTGCGCGCAGAAATTTGTAGTATGGATATGGATCTAGAAGGAGTATGGGTGGGTTAGGCACATATCTAACACTTATGCGCACTAGTAATAGAAAACACCTAACTGACAGTAGTTACATCAGCCTTTGAATTAGCATGTATGCACACGCCTAAAGCTAAGCGTGTAACTAAGGACTTGCACTTTATTCCATAGTCCTATTTACATGCTTAATTGCCATTCTAAAATTTGTTCACAACATTCATCAGCTCAATGGGGACAAAGAAATTACCTGTATATATTTTGAGACTCAAAGGTGAAGGGGAGAAATATCTAGAAGCTGATAAAGATAAGGCTCAATTGCTTAATAAATATTTCCATTCTGTGTTCACAGCTGAAGAGCAGGGAGCTGGATCACAGAAGACAAACACAAATAGGGATGGAGGTGTGGTAGACTCTGATCAATTTTCAGAGGATTGTGTTCGGGAGGAGCTAGCTATATTGAAGGTGAACAAAACAATGGGGCCAGATGGTGTACATCCGAGATTACTGAAGGAACTTAGGGAAGTTCTTTTGGCTCCGCTGGCTGATCTTTTCAATGCTTCTATAGAATTGTGAGTGGTATCGGAGGACTGGAGAAGGGTGGATGTGGTTCCTTTTCTTCCCTTCCCTCCCCTCCATGGTCTGATATCTCCTTTCCTTCCCCTCTCTTCCATGGTCTTGGCATCTCTCTTCTCCTCTCCCTTCCCTGGTCTTCCTTCTTCCTCCTTCCCTCTCTCTCCCCCCAATTGGATGAAGCAGCATTCACCCCACCCCATGGCTGCCTGGTGAGGTGAGATCAGCTTCCCTCCCTTCCACTCCCTCACTGCCCTTGCCCACCGTCCGTAAGTGAACTGAACCCAGGTAACAGGGCTGTAACACTGCATGCGCCGACTTCCCTTCTCCTCTGAAACAGGGGAGGGAGGAGAAGGGAAGCCAGCGCCTAGTGTTAGAGCGAACTGAAACAGACAAAAAATGAAAGCAGATACCAGACTCTGCATGTCATGCAACATCAGAATAGAAACAAAAACAGTGCAAAACAAAGCCAAACAGACATAAATTCTCAACACTGCATAATTCAATCACTAAACTGAAATAAAATACATTTTCTTACCTTTGCAGTCTGGTGATATTAATATACTAATCATCTTGTTCTGCTTTCCTCTGTCTGTGCTCTTTAACTCTTTGAGGCCTCCTTTCCATCTGCTATTTCTTTTCTCACCTCCTTTCTTCTTCATTGCCAAACAGACAGACAAAAGGTGGGAATGGATCTTTCACATTCAGCTTTCTTCAATTTTTCTTTTTTTGCCTCTGTCCACTCAAATCTTCTTTCTCACCCTTCTTCTTTTAAATGTTCAGCTATCTCTCAATTCTCCATCTTCTCTCAGTCCCTAGCTCTCCCATTTCCCATCTCACTCCTTTCCCAGCCTCCTATTTTCTGCTATCTACTCCCCATAACCACATTTCTACCACTGTACTCATCGCTCTCTCACTCATCTTGTCAACTCTCTTTTGACATCATCCACATGGCTCACCACTTTCAGAATCCCCCTCCCTCTCTTCTCTGGTCAGGCTTTAACTCCCTGTTCCTTTCTTTCAATCTCCTAGCATCTTCTCATCTCAGTTCCCTTCCCTCCTGCCCTCCCATGGGTCAATCTCGCTTCTTCTATCCCCATGGTCCAACATTTTGCTCCCTCTCTTTTCTGTTTTTCTTCTTCCCTCCTCCCTTGATGCTGAACAATGAAATGGAGGGGAAAAAAGAGATGCTGCAGTTCTCTGCCTTCCATCCACAGGCCTAACATTTCTCCCTCCTTCCCTTCCATCCCCAGATCCAACTTCTTTTCCTTCCTCTTTTCAATTGCCCCTCATCCCATCTGTCCCCCTGCCTGCCTGCCTCCCTTCCCCAGGTTCACCATTTCTCCCTTTCTCTTCCCAACAGTTCTCCCTTCAAGTATCTTTTTCCCTCTTTGTCCACACCACCTCAGGTCCAACTTCTCTCCCTTCAGACCATTGCACATTCTCTCTGTCCTCTGCTTCTGGCCCCATAAGCTCTCTCCCCCCCCCTCCATGCCCAATCTAACACTTCTTTTAATACTCTCCCTCTCTGTACTTAAAAAAAAAGTCCAGAAGGCTTCCTTGGCCCAGTATGTTCTCCCCTTTCTCTCTGCACCCATGTATCTCTACCTCACTCCTCTACCACCACCATGTCCAATAATTCTCTCTCCCCACAACAGTTCTCTTTCTTCATCTCCCCATGTGCATCATCTCTTTCCCTCTCTCAGACACCCAATTCTCCCTTTCTATTCTCTCCCTCACCCCCTCCATTCTTCCATCTTATGCCTCATGCTCCCCTTCCTCTTTCCCTTCATTCTGTGTCCTAAGTTCATGCCCCTCCTTCATTCTTCCATCATTTGACCTGTTTGTGCTCCTCCCTCTCAAGTCCCAACACGTCCTTCTCCCTCCCTCCCTTCTGTGTCATGGATGTTTAGCTTCTTGCCAAGCTCCCTCCTCCATCTTGCTGCAGTGTTCGCTCAAAGCCATGGGCAGCAGCTCCTACCCGCCTCCCGCGGCTGATCTGGAATCCTTCTCTCTGACATCACAATGTCAGAGGGAACGCTTCCGGGTCAGCCGCAGGAGGCACATAGGAGCCGCTGCCTGCGGCTTTGAGCGAACACTGCAGCAAGACAGAGAAGGGAGATGGCAAGAAGCTAAACACCCAGGTGGCAGAAGAAAACGCCGCATTGTCCTCAAGTGGGGCTGCATGAGGCCCATGGGCTGTGGGTTGGGCACCCCTGTAGAGAGAAGAAATTGTGGCGGTGGGGATTGGGTAGCTAGCAACCTGCCAGTTGCGCCGATGCTGGGGAGGGGCCCGGGGGAGCGCTGATGCCGGGGGGCCTGCATTGCCATTGATGCTGGGGGGTAAGGTGGAGTGCCCATTGCCTCCCCCTAAAAAATGGAATGCTGAGTCAGTGTGCCCTCCATCAGCAAGCCTCCCCTGACAGTTTCAGCCCCTAGGCACATGGCTACTGGGCTTATCCATTAATCCGGCCCTGTCTGCAATAGAGTAGACCCCCTTGATGGTGTGAATAACATGAGAAAGAACCTAGTGAAGTTTGAAGAATATTCTGAAATTTGGCAGTTAAGATTTAATGCTAAGAAATGCAAGGTCATCCATTTAAGCTGCAAAAACCAGAGGGAACAGTGCATTTTAGGGGGTAAAGAACTTTTGTGCATAAAAGAGGAGCGGGGCTTTGGTGTGATAGTATATAATGATCTTAAGGTGGCTAAATAGGTTGGAAAGGCAATAGCAAAAGCTAGAAGGATACTAGGGTGCATAGGGAGAGGTATGGCCAGTAGGAAAAAGGAGGTACTGATGCCCCTATATAAGACTGGTGAGAACTTATTTAGAATATTACATACAATTCTGGAGACCACAACTTTAAAAAGATATAAACAGGATGGAATTGGTCCAGAAGGCTACTAAAAAGGTCTATGGTCTTCGTCATTAGGCGTATGGGGACAGATTTAAAGATATCAATATGGGGGGCTGCTGGAAAGTTCTCAGCCCAACCAACAAATTTGGGGCAATCACTATCAAGAGTTACACAAGCAGTCCAATGATTTTCCACTTTTTTGTTCTGTCAGAAAAATGCGAAATGAAGAAAGTGGGAAATCACTGGACTAAGTGTATAGCTCTCGGGATTTTGTTGGTTGGGTTGAGAACTTTTCAGCAGCACCTCATATGCACAGTATACTTTGGAGGAAAAGCGGGAGAGGGGAGATATGATAGAGACTTTTAAATACCTATATGGCATGAGACAAGTCTCTTTCATTTGAAAGGAAGCTCCGGAATGAGAAGGCATAGGAGGAAGTTAAGCGGTGATAGGCTCAGGAATAATCTAAGGAAATACTTTTTTACAGAAAGGCTGGTAGATGCATGGAATTGTCTCCTGGTAGAGGTGTTGGAGACAAAGACTGTGTCTGAATTCAAGAAAGCGTGGGACAGGCATATGGGATCTCATAGAGGAGATAGTGGATGTGGTTGGACAGACTGGATGGGACATTTGGCCTTTATCTGTCATCATGTTTCTATGTTTGCAAAAGTGCATGCTGTTGATTCTTTGTTAGTGTTGCATTAGAATCTATTGCTTTATTTGACTACACGTGTTCTTTTCTGCCCCCCAAAAGCTAACACCCTAGGCAAGGGCCTAATTTGTCTAATGGTTAAGCATGCCCTGGTTAGCAGCCCAAAGCATCCTCTATAATAAAACCCTAAGCGCGCATGCGCACTTACGATGCCGTGATCCCTGCCACCATGATGTGTGCTTCCGTGCAGCACATGCACACTGCCTGCCTTCTGCCCCGATCTCCGATGCCGGCTGACTTCCTGCACTGCCGCTGCCGGGACACCTCTTCTCACCCCCGGATCAGCAAACGCAGCAGTTACGGGGCATTTGATAGGCTGGCCCACTTCGATAATGCGAGGTGGGCCAGCCTAGCAAAAGCCTCAAGGCTGCCCGGGCTAGTAGATGCTGGACAGGGGGAGCAGGGAAAGGAGAAGGGGTGCCTACTGGACAGGGGGGGGAGGTAAAAGGAAGGGGGAAGGCCTGCTGTTGAACGGGGTAGCAATGAAAAGGTGCTACTGGACAGGTATTGATGGACAGGGGGAGCAGGGAAGAGGTGCTGCTGGACAGGGGGGAGGTTAAATTAAGAGAAAAGGGCTGATGCTAGACAGGGGGAGCAGTGAAGGAGTGCTGCTGGACATGGGGGAGGTAAAAGGAAGGGAGAAGGGCTACTGCAGGACAGGGGGAGCAGGCAAGGGGTGGTGGTGAACAGCTGAGGAAAGAGAGAGACAGAAAGAAAGAAAGAAAGAAAGAAAGACAGACAGCGGCCAAGGAGAGAGAGAGAGAAAGAAAGAAAGAAAGACAGACACACACATCTATTCTAGCACCCGTTAATGTAACGGGCTTAAAGACTGGTCATTTCATAAATAATACCACATGCAGTCATTTAATTTGTCTTCATTTTCTGTAACCAGGAATATACGCATGCTCAACTCGTCACCATCACAAAATATATCTCACTTGCGTGCATCTTTTCAACTACTGTTGCACCAAGAAACTCCTGCCAAACGTGACTTTGTTTTAAGTGCATTTTATATCCAGTGTCTGTCTGCTGCACAGTAAAGCAACAGTCATGCAGACTGGGATTTTATGTTTTGACTAAATGTTTTTACCCATATGTATTACATGAATCATTCATGACGTTTTGTCTATCACACCGTACCTCTCCGTCTTCTTACGCTTGTTTTCAGGGGAAACACAACAGCTTGTCTGACAATGAAACTGTCCACAATCAAACTAACTGCAAATATTTTTACTACATTTAAAATTGCAGTCTGTTGTTATGGCAGTCAATTAGTGCGGGAAGAGTATGATAGACAGAGAAGAACCAGAAAAGAGACTATCAAATTATGTTTGCACTGAGATGCAATGAGCAGGCTTTGGTTTAATAACCACTCTCAGTTTTGGCTTACGGTTCACTTTATGTTTGTGATTGTTTTAACTTTCCAGTTTATTTCCTCTGTTTTAATCCTTATTCACATCTGGTTAGAGATCCATTTTGCATGATTGCCCAGTGCTTGTCCTCAGTTACTGCCACATTGCCCATGGGCAACAGAATGGTGTAGGCCACTGGAGCCATGGCCTCATCAATATTTTGCCCAAAATAGCATCAGTAAATAGAGAGATTGAGAGTCAGGTGAGAGATTGGTTTGTTTGGCTCCTCCACTCAAAATGATCTTCCACTGCCTCTGATATTGCTTCATATATGTGCAAGGTTGCTGACCAAGCAGGTTTCATGAGGATGGCTTTTGGCCTGTGCTGGCTTTTTCCATGCAACTAGCACATATGTTTTGGTCACTCTAATGCTTATTTTCAAAAGACATAGCAGAAAAAGACAACGAGACATTTAAAATGTAAGCTCCTTAACCAGCGGTCTAAAATCTCCCTTGAGAAACTGGGGTAGTGAGGCATTCTGTATATATAGAGGGGCATTGTCGATATGATGTCTAAATCCGAGTTTAGATGTTTTGTGGAACAAGCACAAAAATCCATTACCAAACATGCTCATTTTTAAAACTTCAAACGTCTATCCTATTTTTTTCAAAAATTGACATTTTTAAGATGTGTGTTTATCTTTTTGAACCATTTTAGAAACCCCCCCTAAAAAAAACAAAACCCACATTCAAATGAAAATCGCACAAAACAAGCCATTGGAATGTAAGGCGGGGCAAGTATTTTGAGTAGACTGGCCATACCGACATCACAGCAGAGCAGTGGAGTACCTAAGGAGGCTCTGCAGTGAATTTTGCATGAAAAAGCCCAGGTGCACATCTCACCACAGCTCCCTTATAGTGTATAGGGAGCCTTCCAGAACCCACCTAAAACCAATTGGACCAAACTGTACACCAAACCAATGCTAGGAAATTATTTTTCACTCAGAGGGTGGTGGACACCTGGAATGCGCTTCCTGAGATTGTAATAGGACAGTGTACCCTACCGGGCTTCAAGGAAGGATTGGATAAATTCCTGAAGGACACGGGGGTTGAGGGATACAGATAGAGGTAGATATAGGTTATGAAAGAGAGCTTACATAGAAGCTCTCAAGGGAGATTTTAGACCGCTGGTTAAGGAGCTTACATTTTAAATGTCTCGTTGTCTTTTTCTGCTATGTCTTTTGAAAATAAGCATTACATAGAAGGATAAGGGGACTAAAAGAGTTTAGACACCAACCACCTTACAGGTCATGGACCTGATGGGCCGCCGCGTGAGCGGACTGCTGGGCATGATGGACCTCTTGTTTGACCCAGCAGAGGCAACTTCTTATGTTCTTATGACAAAAGGAACATGATTGAACAGGCAGAATCTTTAGTTTGGAAATGTTTTGATTTAATCATATTTCTTAAAGACTGCTTTAAAAAACTGTCATATTTGAACAAAAATATATTTGTTAATATTACTGCATGTTATCGTAATTTTGCTACAGTTGTTAAAAAGATATAAAGCAAATATTCCTTTTCCAGGTAGTACTGAGTGGTAGTGAATACAACCTATAATACTAAATAAGCAGAAATGGTATCAATAATAAAATAACAGCATTGATCATTTTGTTTATGGGCATCTAGGTCTATAATGTAATGAGTAGAGTGGAAAGTCACTTGTTCACTTTTTCCAACAAATACTAGGACTAGAGGGCATGTGATTAAGCTACTACGTAGTAGATTTAAAACAAACCAGAGAAAATATTTCTTCATACAACATGTAATTAAACTCTGGAATTTGTTATCGGAGAATGTGGTGAAATCAGTCAACTTAGTAGGGTTTAAAAAAGGTCTGGCTGATTTCCTAAAAGAGAAGTCCATAGGCTATTATTGAGATGGCTTGGGGAAATCCATTGCTTATTCCTAAGATAAGCAGTATAAAATCTGTTTTACTATTTGGGATCTAGCTGGGTACTTGGGACCTGGGTTGACCACTGTTGGAAATAGCATACTGGGATTGATGGACCTTTGGTCTGTCCCAGTATGTTCTAATATTAATCTAAAAGATTTTGGAAACTATCCACCTTTGAGATCACTATCCTCCTCTTCTATGTTTCAGAGTTATCTGTCTAGGCTAATGTTTCAGTCACATTATATACATCACATAGCCGCAGTATATCACCTAAAAGAAAGAAAAAAATCTGACCATCCAGGAACCACTATAAATAAGTTTGTGATAAAACCTAGCAGATTAGAAAAAGAGGTAATTGATGAAAAATTGCCTAGTTTATTTATGCAACAAACTATTCTTTTCATCTGATTGAAAACATATACTTCATTAATATAGTTCATAATAATAATAATAATTTATTTCTTATATACCGCTATACCGTGAAGTTTGAAGCGGTTTACAATAAAGATACATTTGACAGTACATGGGATAGAAACGGTTTACAATAAAGATACGTTTAGTTAGTACATGGGATGCAAGTGGTTTACATTAAAGATATATTTTGTCAGTACATGGGATGCAAGTGGGTTACAATACAAGTGGTTTACTATCAAGGGATACAGGTGGGTTACCATAAAGATACACTTAGTCAGTACATGGGTTACAATAAAGATACATTATGTCAGTACATGAGATTCAAGGTGGAAAGTATAATTAGTTTCGGGCCTTGGAATTAGGGGGCGAGGTGGAAGGGTCATGGCGAGGAAGAGTTCAGTCATTGCGACCATGATACAGTCCACCAAGCAGAGCAGAAGTTGTTGGGGAAACTGCTGGATAAAGTATAAGACAGATGTAGCCTGGGCAAATAGTATGCACTGAAATGAGGAGTTCAGGGGTGTATCTAGTTCCCAGAAAGGCAAGCTTAGAGTTTTAAAATTATCAGTGTGGTATATTGGTGTATGAAGGGCAGCCCTAGCATTTGGAGCTGCACAGTTTGGCGGTTGGAATGAAACAAAAGATGCTAATTAGTAACAACTAGAGGGTATGAACTTGTGACCTAGGGAGTTTGAAAAAAAGCTCATGTACCTCGGTCTCCAAGGGAACCACAGACTACGTGAAGATAGACAGGCCCCTTTGAAACAGCCAGGGACTCATGACAAGAGTTCCAGCAGTTTCCAGGAAAAGCCAAACCAGTTCTTAGTCTTCTTGGAAGGTGGTCTCAAGTTGTGTGACCTCACTTCATAAGAGATTTAAGATTTCTATTTGAGTGGGAGATTTGTCTTTTGGTCAGAGCCCCTCAACTGACCAGTACAATTGGACCAATTGCACCAACTGACCAATGTGAAATCTTATTAAGCGTTTTGGCTTCTGTTAGTCAGAGACCACCATCTAATCGCTGTAATTGGAGTTTAGAAATTAGAAATAACATCTTAGAATCAAGGAGAGGGAGAATATGTACCTCTTCCTGGTTTCACAGAAGCAAAGTTGGATTTTGTTTTGGACTTTACATCCAGCCAGGTATGTTCTGCATTATTCAAGGAGAGAGAGGAATGTCTGGTGCTTGCTTACTGTGGGACTCCAGCTGATAAGATATTCTTAGCTCTAGTCCTAACAAATATAATTTTTTTGTGTGCCCCTTCCCAGCATCTGGGTAAGCAAGGGAGTTACGCAGAAAAAAGGAGCAATATGCGACAGGTCTAGAGGGTAAAACTGTTAACCTAAGACTCTATGGGTGAGTAATGTCCATAATGATCCTGTTGTATGTGCTTGTATAACAACAGAAGAAGGGAATGTCTTTCTTGCAGAAACAATTGATACCTCAGGAAATACACATACAGTAGAATATTTACAGGGAGTAGCAGCAAAAGCTATAATAAATTGTGAACAAAAATTCAAATGTCTAGTGCACAAATCACAGACAACGCTGCAAATGTATCCAAGATGAGAAGAAATTTAGAAAGCATGAAGAAAATACCAAGCTAATAATATGGTTGCAGTGCTTATTTGCTGCACCTCCTAGCCAAAGACATCAGTGTCCCAGAAATAAAGACTAATGCCTTTAAAATTTATAAATACTTCCATAACAATCATTTTGCAGCAGCTCTGAAAAGAATTGGTAGAACTAAGCTAATGCTTCCACAACATATGTGCAGGAGTGGTGCATAAATGACAGCCACAGCAGTGAAGCTGATGCCATAAGGATTTCTACAGTTTGAGTCCAATATGTGGCAAGATGGATCAGGATAGGCTGGAGTTAGCTTGGACAGCAACTCCGGCGGGTGGGGTGCGGCAATATGGATCAGGAACAATAATTCATATTTTTACCACATTCATATAGTTGAAGTACAGGTCTTGCCTGTCTCAGGAGAGAGGGAGAAAACATCTTATAGTGGAATTTAGAAAGTAAAATGAATAACTACTGGATTGCTGGTTTAACATTGCCTCAAAAATGAATGTGACTGTTTGGTAGACTGGATGGACCACACAGGTCTCTTTATCTGCCATCATTACTGTTAGATGGAACTCTGTAGTGGACTGTTTTGAGCAGTATATCAAAAACTGGCTTATTCTGATGACAGTTTGGGAACAAAATTGAGAGAAAACAGAAAACACTGTATAACCAAAATCCTCAACACTGGGATTAAGAAAAATATTGAGGATTTTGGCTGTATGCTGGGAATCCTGAAACCTATTTCTGAAGCTTTAAACAAAATACAGAAAAATAGCTGTTTTATTGCTGATGCTTTTGAAATCTGGAAAGAACCAAGTGAGTACTTAAAAACAGAACTGCACAATGACAGAACTAAATTGCAAGCATTAAAAAAGGAATAGGACAAGCACTGTCTTCAGCTCATTTTTTTACAAATATTGTTAATATCCAGTACCAGAGAGTAAAACTTTAAGTGCTGAAGAAGAGGAGTTAGCTATGACATGGTGTGAAGGAATAAGGTGTTCTCTCTTATGAAGGTTATAATTATACCACTGGGTAGAAGGGGGCGGGGCGTATATCCAAAGGTGGGGGAACTACATGTCCCAGAATGTCATATGCTCTGCAGCTTAGAACTGAGCCACAGTGAGAAAATAAGGTGAGCCTTGCTGAGTCAGAAGAATGGGACTCAGTTATGCCCCAATCTGAACTACTTCCAGAGTGCTCTGCAAGGACAATTGAAAGGAATTACAATGGTCATAGGATAGGGGAGGAGAGTGAGAGAGGAAGAGAGAATAAAAAACACACCACATAAAAAGTGCCTGCCTGAGGCCCCCAAATCACTGGCATCCTAAAAAAGCCTAATCAAAGAGGTAGCTCTTTAGGAGGGCTCAAACCTCATAAATGACTCTTCTGAATTGAACTTCTGAATTGCATGTAGAGGTAAGTCTTGTTAAATAGACAGCTGGAATGGTCTGATGATGTGTTTGAGCAGAGGGGAGAGAGCGTGCTGATTTATAGGGAATTACCGTATTTTCACATAGATAACGCGCACCAGTGTAAAACGCGCACACGGGTATAGCGCGCGAAAAACACAACTTTATGTACAGAAATTTTTATATACCGCGCACACACGTATACCGTGCATGCTGCCCAACTCTCCTTTCACCCGCCCCGACTCTCCTCTGGCCACCCCGACTCTCCTTTCGCCCGCCCCGACTCTTCTCTCCCCCTTGAAGTCCTGTCCCCACCCTGAAAACCTGATGCCCCCCCCCGACGTTCGATTCACCACCCCCCCTCGCAGGACCGCTCGCACCCCCACCCCGAAGGACCGCCGACTCCCCGACAATATCGGGCCAGAAGGGAGCCCAAACTCTCCTGGCCACGGCGACCCCCTACCCCCACCCCGCACTACATTACGGGCAGGAGGGATCCCAGGCCCTCCTGCCCTCGACGCAAACCCCCCTCCCTCCAACGACCGCCCCCCCCAAGAACCTCCGACCGCCCCCCCAGCCGACCTGCGACCCCCCTGGCCGACCCCCACGACACCCCCACCCCCCTTCCCCGTACCTTTGGAAGTTGGCCGGACAGACGGGAGCCAAACCCGCCTGTCCGGCAGGCAGCCAACGACGGAATGAGGCCGGATTGGCCCATCCGTCCCAAAGCTCCGCCTACTGGTGGGGCCTAAGGCGCGTGGGCCAATCAGAATAGGCCCTGGAGCCTTAGGTCCCACCTGGGGGCGCGGCCTGAGGCACATGGTCGGGTTGGGCCCATGTGCCTCAGGCCGCGCCCCCAGGTGGGACCTAAGGCTCCAGGGCCTATTCTGATTGGCCTACGCGCCTTAGGCCCCACCAGTAGGCGGAGCTTTGGGACGGATGGGCCAATCCGGCCTCATTCCGTCGTTGGCTGCCTGCCGGACAGGCGGGTTTGGCTCCCTTCTGTCCGGCCAACTTCCAAAGGTACGGGGAAGGGGGTGGGGGTGTCGTGGGGGTCGGCCAGGGGGGTCGCAGGTCGGCTGGGGGGGCGGTCGGAGGTTCTTGGGGGGGGCAGTCGTTGGAGGGAGGGGGGTTTGCGTCGAGGGCAGGAGTGCCTGGGATCCCTCCTGCCCGTAATGTAGTGCGGGGTGGGGGTAGGGGGTCGCCGTGGCCAGGAGGGTTTGGGCTCCCTCCTGGCCCGATATTGTCGGGGAGTTGGGGAGTCGGCCGGGCAAGAGGGCTTGGGCTCCCTCTTGCTCCGATCGTGGATGCGGGTGCGGGTGGGAGCGCGTGCGAGCGGTCGTTCGGGGTGGGGGTGCGAGCGGTCCTGATGGGGGGGTGAATCGGGCGTCGGGCGGGGTGGGAACTATGTAGAAAAACTTTTGTATACCGCGCTCACGCGTATAACGCGCGAGGGGTATGCGCAGTAGGTAAAAACGCATATAACGCGCGCGTTATATGCGTGAAAATACGGTATACGTTTTTTTCAAGGTAGTTAGGACACCAGAAGACATTGTTTTGTGTGCTATTGTCAGGATCTTGGGTTGGATGTGAAACTTAATAGGAAGCCAGTGGTGTTTAAGCAAAGGAGTAACACATGTGAGAGCTGTGTTTTGAACGGATTATAACTTCTTGAGAACCAGATCCGGAAGATCAGAATAGATGATATTTCAATAATCGAGAATCAATTAAATGAGGGGGGTATAAGAGAGTAGCACAGGAGACATCATTGAAGTATTGATGCACTGAGCCAATCAGGCGAAGTGAATAAAAACAAGAAAAGGTGATTGATTTTACTTGATTTTGGAAAGTTAGGGCACCATCAATCCAAACTCCTAAATATTTGAAATTGTCATCCTGTTGAATTGGAGAACCTTGGAGGCAAGGTGAAGTGGAAGGAGAGAGAAGTGTTCTAGTCTCCCAAAGAGTTAATGTCTTCTGGGAATTTAGAACTAGGTGATTCTCAGGTAACTAATTATCAATTATAAAGCCATGAGATAGGAGGTAATGTCCTATTATGGATTAAGAACTGGTTGAAAGACAGAAAAAGAGTATGTTTAAATGGTCAATGTTCTCAAAAGAGAAGGGTAAATAGTGGAATAAATTTATTCATGGCTTAATCCAGATTATTCAACCGCATAAAAGAGTTGGAGCCATGGTAGGAGAGTGTGGCGCAATGGTTGGAGCTACAGCCTCAGCACCCTGGGGTTGTGAGTTCAAACCCCGTGCTGCTCCTTGTGACCCTGGGCAAGTCACTCAGTCCTCCATAGCCCCAGGTATATTAGATAGATTATGAGCCCACCGGATCAGATAGGGAAAATACTTGAGTATCAGATTGTAAAACTGCTTAGATAAACCTTGATAGGCGGTATATAAACACCTAATAAACTTGAATTGTTTTTTAGGGAAGTCAAATCAAAGAAAAACTCAAAGAGGACAGGGAAGAGGCAGAAATGGACCAGATTATAGAAACATAGAAACATAGAAAGATGACGGCAGAAAAGGGCTATAGCCCATCAAGTCTGCCCACTCAACTGACCCACCCCAATAAGTCTGAATGCTAATGACCCAGTTCCTTAACTCGACCTTCATAGGGATCCCACGTAGATGTCCCATTTATTCTTGAAGTCAAGCACGCTGGTGGCCTCGACCACCTGCACCGGAAGCTTGTTCCAGTGATCCACCACTCTTTCCGTGAAGAAATACTTCCTGGTGTCACTACTAAATTTCCCCCCTCTAAGTTTAAGCGGATGCCCTCTTCTGGCCGAGGGTCCTTTGAGAAAAAGGATGTCATCTTCCACCTCGACACGTCCTGTGATGTATTTAAATGTCTCATTCATGTCTCCCCTCTCCCTGCGTTCCTCTAGAGTGTAGAGCTGCAATCTGTTCAGTCTCTCTTCGTACGAGAGACCCTTGAGCCCCGAGATCATCCTAGTGGCCATCCGCTGAACCGACTTGACTCTAAGCACGTCTTTACGGTAATGTGGCCTCCAGAATTGCACACAGTACTCCAGATGAGGTCTCACCATGGTCCTGTACAGTGGCATTATGACTTCTGGTTTCCTGCTGACGAAACTTCTATTGATACATCCCATCATTTATTTGTCTTGCCTTGGATGAGGCCTTTTCTACCTGTTTTGCAGCCTTCATGTCTGCACTGATGATTACTCCCAAATCTCGTTCTGCTGAGGTCTTAGCCAATGTTTCTCCATTTAAGGTGTACGTTCTGCATGGATTTCCGCTACCGAGGTGCATGACCTTACATTTCTTAGCATTGAAACCCAGCTGCCATGTTGAGGACCAGTTTTCCAACGCAAGAAGGTCCTGTGTCATATTATCCTGCAAACTTCCTTCACTTACTATGTTGCATAGTTTGGCGTCATCGGCGAATAATGTTACCTTACCCTGCAGCCCTTGTGTCAAGTCCCTTATGAATATGTTAAAAAGGAGTGGACCCAGGACTGAGCCTTGCGGCACCCCGCTGCTTACTTCCAATGTTTCAGAGAGGGTGCCGTTGACCACCACCCTCTGACGTCTATCACTAAGCCAATCATTGACCCATGCAGTTATTGTTTCGCCCAACCCCATCGATTTCATCTTGTTTAGAAGCCTGCGGTGTGGGACGCTGTCAAAAGCCTTGCTAAAATCCAAGTACACTATGTCAAGAGTCTAGCTTTCCTGTTACCCAATCAAAGAAGCTGATGAGATTGGATTGGCATGGCCTACCCTCAGTGAATCCATGATGATTAGGATCCCTTAGATTCCTTTCATCCAAGATCATGTCTAATTTACGTTTAATTAGTGTTTCCATGATTTTACACACTATCGATGTGAGACTCACTGGTCTATAGTTCGCAGCCTCTGCTCTGCAACCCTTTTTGTGCAGAGGAACGACATTAGCTTTTTTCCAGTCCAGGGGGACTCTCCCTATATTTAGGGAAAGATTGAAGAGCGTGGTTAATGGTTCCGCCAGGACATTGCACAGCTCTCTGAGCACTCTCGGGTGCAATTCGACTGGACCCATGGCTTTGCACACCTTGAGTTTTGACAGTTCGCTGTAGATGTCAGATCAGAATAGTGCATCAACTCATTCACAAAATATAGACCTCACTAGTGATTAATTTATGAAATCATGTTTTGTCACCATCTGAGGAAGAAGTAATGCAGAAAGACCTCTCTTTTATACCGTCCAGCCAGGTAACAAATTTTCAAATATGAGTGGATCTGGAACTGTTTTTTTCAGATCACTTCATTTGAGGGAGTTTTTTGGAGAACCAAAACCCAGTAACACTAATGAAGTAAAGATTAAGACCAAATCAAAATGGATACCACCGGTACCTATGGGACCATCTTTAATGACGTTTAAACAGATGGTGTTGAATGACATCAATATGATGGGAGACCAGAGAGAACAGCATCGTTGGACTAGTAATATGTCTAAGACTGAATTCCAGGCAGTGAAATCCTTAAAAAATAACCCAGCATTGATAATTTGGAGAACAGATAAAGAAGGAGTCATTGTTGTTATGAACAAAGACTATAAGAGTGAAATGATGAGGCAGCTATCACAGTCCACAGATTATTGTGAGTTAAGGCAGGACTCGATGTTAGAGCTACAAACATTGATTAGAGAGTATACTACAGAGGTTTTCGATAGAGAATTTTTCATTAAACAGGAGTTTCAATCTTTGAATGTGCCTTATCCAAAAATTCCAGTCATATATTTATTACTTAAGATGCATAAAACTTTGCAGAAACTACCGGGGTGGCCAATAATATCAAGTGAGGGATCAATATTGGAACCATTATCAGTTTTTTCTGACTGTTTTCTATATCCTCTTGTGAGAGAATGTTTCTTTTTTATTTGTGACTAGCTGATGCCCCGGCGTTGCACGGGTATTTAATTATAGCAATAACACTGTAAATGGATTTAAATAAAGATAGTTTATAGTGGTGAATGAAATTATTTTTTTACAGCTTAATAAAAAGTACAATATTCAAATTATAATGTGAAATATTTGACAAAATGAATACAATACAACTAACGCAAAACGTGATTATAAACAACATTTTTAGTTTCACCTCCTGGAGCAAGAACATATAAATTCTTGGGTGAACCCACCCTTGAGCAAGCAACTGTGAGAATGGCAGCTTTTTACATTTTTTCCATAGACATGAATGGGTGAAATCTGATTTTCTGTTTGTAGCTCCGCCCACGTGTGCAGGTGGGCCACGAGACCCCCAGAACATATCACCCCAGGTAGTGAGGGATCTGCATACCAAGTTTCGTTCAAATCGGTCAAGCCGTTTTTGAATTACTGTGAGAATGGCAGCTTTTTACATTTTTCCATTGACATGAATGGGTGAAATCTGATTTTCTGTTTGTAGCTCCGCCCACGTGTGCAGGTGGGCC
This sequence comes from Geotrypetes seraphini, assembly GCF_902459505.1. Taxonomy (NCBI): domain Eukaryota; kingdom Metazoa; phylum Chordata; class Amphibia; order Gymnophiona; family Dermophiidae; genus Geotrypetes; species Geotrypetes seraphini. The sequence continues at coordinate 424,586,118 of NC_047084.1, forward strand.
GCGAGACCCCCAGAACATATCACCCCAGGTAGTGAGGGATCTGCATACCAAGTTTCGTTCAAATCGGTCAAGCCGTTTTTGCGTGATCGCGGCACATACACACATACATACCTCCGATTTTATATATATAGATTAAGCTGATTTTATCAAGAAGCTTTCACAGAATGAAGATATATCTGAAATAGCATATATGGCAACTTTAGGTGTAAAACTTTATATACAGTGATTCCTCAGGATGAGGCCCTGGACATTATACAAATGGAGTTAGAGGCTGGTGCAGGAGAACAGAGAATTCCATCAGAAGTGATTATCAAATTAGTGGAGATCTCTATTTGTTTATTTATTTTTAGTATTTATATACCACTTATACCTAAGTAGTTTACATTCAGGTACTCAAGTATTTCTTCCTTTCAGTCCTGGTGGGCTCACAATCTGACTAATCTACCTCATAGAATATCCAAACACAAGCCTGTTGTGATTTGAAAGGGACAACTTCTTTACAAATACCCCTCCAACTGCCAAAATCTGTAATAGCATACTGATGGACCACACTGAATCCATTAATGTTTAAGGTACCATGGAGAAAGGAGGAAGTCAAGGAAAATGAGGTCTGTTTTTTTTTTGGGGGGGAACCACATTTTGCTTTATATACTGAAAGATGAAGTTAGGAGGTGCAGGAAGAGTAGAGAGGCATGGCTCCTTACCCGTATCCACTAATCTCAACTAAGAGGGAAAGAAGTACTTTTGGAAAAACAGGTTGAACCCCTATAATTGCTGGAAGCACTAGGCCCATTTTAGAGAATGATGCTTAAGCAAGAGCATTCCCTCTAGAGCAGTGTTTTTCAACTGGTGTGCTGAGCAATGGTGTAGCTATGGGTGAGCTCAGGCCCATCCAAGCTCTCTCACAGCGCGAGGATATGGGGGCGTCGGCCAGGCTGCAGCACTGGTCATGCTTTTAGCAGCACCATACCTCCATGCAGCCCAGCGCTCTGCCTCCAACAAAGGTGAGTTGCCACCACAGCTCCGGAGGTGGGTGTGTGTGTGTGTGTGTGGGGGGGGGGGGGCAGAAAGGACTTGACGGTGCACTTGTGCAAGTGCAATCGCATGGCCTCCCAAAATCTGCTGGCTGGCTACACTACTGGTGCCAAGATGGAGAGCTGAGTCCACAGGGATTATGCTGGTATCCCATGGAGTCTGTGGGGATCCTGCAGGCATGAAAGTAGTTCCTGTGGGGTTCCTGTTAGAGTGTATGAACCTTTCACCACCTATCTACCCAGAGTCAGGGCAGGATTAACCAATAGGCCAAGTAGGCACGTGCCTAGGGCACGAAATGGTCAGGGGGGCCCGATGAAGGAGGGCATCAACATTGTTTTTTCCAAACGGCGATGGGCCCCTCCCCAATCAGCAATGCGGCCCCCCCATCAACAGAAAGTAAGACAAGCAAGCAACGCAGGTACGAAAGGCAATGGGAACTGTAATTGTGCAAGCGGTGCTGCTTGCCCAAAGCTTCCCTCTGACGCAGCTTCCTGTTTCTGCCTGGGCGCATGGTGGGGTGGGACGGGGCAGGGGGCCCAGTGTACTTGGATGCCTAGGGGCCTTCAACGAATTAATCCTGCCCTGTCCAGAGTTATCCAAAAATGAAAGGACCGCCTCTTCCTCCCTTCAAGAATTTAGCACACAGCACCCTCCCTCCGCCTCAGCCGATGCACCAAAGCCCACACCAACACATGCAAGGGCTTGCAGCATCGAGTTTACCTGATCTACTGGCACATGGAGCTGGCCTGCGTTTCTGTCAGTGTGAACCCCGCTGCATCAGCCAGGGCAGAGAGCAAGTTTAATTGTGCTGAATTCCCAAAGGGAGGACTCAGAAGAATTGATACATAGTACTAGTTAATAAGGACTTGTTGAACAGCACCAGTTAACCAAGAACTTGCTACACAGTGCTAGTTAATCATGGTTTTGCCACCAAAGTGGTACGTATTCTGAGATGAGGACTGATGGGAGCATGGTTCTCCTTCCCCCACCTCTGATTCATGCTTATGCACTATTTTTTTTTATGTTAAAAAGCAAGATTTTCCTGGACATCAATAATGTTTTTATTGCGTGTGCTTTTTAGGTTGTAGTCTGTGACACTCTTTAAATCCACTATTGTGTGTGTTTGTTTGCGCCATCTTAAAGAGTTTGAAAATTCTGAGGGTAAGATTTTAAAATGTGATATAGTGAGCGAATCTTCAAACAAATTTCTGGTGTAGCCATGGGTGCTACCATGGCCTCGTCCAAAGCAAATTTGTTCATGAAGGCCGTTGAAGAACAATGGATACAGTAGAATCAATTCTCATAAAAAATTAAGCTCTGAGTGAATATTGACAATGTTGGGTTGTTGGTTTTTGTGTTTTTTTGCTGTGGACGGGTTGTAAACTGAATTTAGATGATTTTGTGAGATGGCTGAACAATAGACATTTGAGGATATAGTTTTACATAACAAGTTATCCCACAAATATTGTACTGTTAGATTTGATGATCACAAAGAGCATGGATGGATTTGAAACTTGTGCTTTTCAAAAACCTATGGATAGAAACACTTTCCTGCATTTTGACAGTTGTCCCCTGAAGCTTTGGAAAAAAAAAAAAAAAAAAAGACTTCCCTTTTCACAATTCTTAAGATACAGACGGAACTGCTCTGCCCTTGAAATGTATAAAACACAAGCGAGAGAACTTAAAGACAGATTATTAAACAGGGGTTATCCACAAAGAGTGGTTCATAAAGCGTACACTAGAGCATAGTTTGTGAACACAGATCATCTGTTTTCAAATGAATGAATGGAGCTTTTTGATTGGAGTCCTACTTGTATACTAAAATTTGGGAAGAGGATTGGAAAAGTGGTAGGCATACTGCGAAAACATTGGTCGACAGTACAATTGAATACCACTTTATGGATAAGAATTTAAGCATTGCGTACAGTAGAAATCAGAATTGAAAAGAAATATTATGTCCAGCAGATTTTTTTCTACAGCATCGGGAGGTACAACAGGGGACACCACCTTAAATGTGGCAAATATAAAAACTGTGACTCAACAGTTGAACAGATACATTTTTTTTTCCATTCATTCACACACACGGCAGAGGTTTTCTTTAAGACACAACACCACTTGTGGAGGCATCCTTTCTGGTGTATGTGATTGCCTGTCTGGGTAATATAATTTATGTTGGACAGACCACCAGACTGTTTAGAGTGCGGTTTGGAGAACATAGGAGTAGTTTGATATACAATAAAATAGATGAACTGTTAGTACAGCATTGTAAAACATTTGATCATTCTTTATCCACATTGAGATGCTGGATCATAGATCATGTGCCACTGTTTAAGAGAGGGGGAGACAGAAGGATGGCTGTGTTATGTAGGGAAAAAGAACAAAAACCTCCCAACCCCCAAGAAATAGAACTAGATAGGGGGAGAGACAAAAGCAGGAGTGGTAAAACTACTCAAAACAATCTTTGTATGCCAACAGGACCCTCTTGCTTTCCACTGTTCCATCTCAAGAAGAGGCCAAAACCACCTGTGTGTTATCCTTTTCAGACCAAGCTGCGGCTGTTGACCAAAGAATTAGGAAACACTGGCATATTCTTCAGCTTCATTCCATTTTTCAAGAACCTCCATGAATAGCACATTCTCGTGCCAAGAACATTGCAGATTATGTGGTTCACTCGAGATATACAGCGGACCGGAGCAATGTTATCCAGGAGGGGCAACATTCAAAGTGCAGTGACACCTGTGACATTTGTAAAACTACTATTGAGGGCAACACATGGCAACACCCTATGACTCATAAAACATATACTTTCAAGTCAATCACTACCTGCAAATCTATGTGGGTAGTATATGTTATTATATGCCCCTGCCGTATGGTATATGTGGGCCGCACTCAAAGAGCGATCAAGACTCGTCTCATTGAGCACCGGTCACGTATCAATACACAATCGATTAGTTCTCCGTTGGTGCCTCACTGTATTCAACTGGGGCATGCATTCCAAGATCTACGCTGGTTTATTATTGAACAGGCTTATGAGAATTATCAGGGGGATAAACTATCTTGGTTACAACGGAGGGAACAGTATTGGATTTTCGAACTCCAAGCATTGGCTCCTACTGGACACAATGACTATATCGAATGGCAACATACTTTTTAACTTTTACATTAATACTTTCATACTTATTTGTAGATCTCTTTGATGGACTTGTTTTGTTATCCTGGAGTTTATATGGGGTTAAGTGATTTTTCTTCCCCCGCGGTTCATGTGAGTCATGTGACTTGCCTATCCAATGACATACTTGAGTCTGCAGTTTAAATTGGAGGCGTTCTGTTCGGTTCAGCGCCATTTTCTGCTTTGTCAATCTAAGCTGTGCCGGATGAATTGGAGGGTCACAGCGCAGTCCAGCTGTTCCTGAGGAAGGGGGTGTGCACCCCCGATACGGAGTCCCATCGGACAAATTTAACATCTGCTGGCTGTTTGTTTCCACGGAGAAGCTAAGTACTTCCTGTTGGTTTATTGCTTTGCTGGATATGGACGTTTGATATCTTGGCCCCCTGGATAGGGGATAGAGACAATTGCAGTGAATGGTAGAGTGTGTTTTTTTTTTATTTATTTATATATTTTTTCACACTCAGCACTGTTGGGTGCACTTTAATCACATTAATTAGCACGGAGTAGAGCCTGGGGATGTTTCACAGTTAACACTCTTCTGGGTGTAAGCCAGTGACAGCCTTTACCTCTGGGATTCTCCAGTGGGCGGCTGTGTGACTGAGGGCTCTCCCGTGCATACACAATTCCTGTAGATTGTTTTGAGTAGTTTTACCATTCCTGCTCTTGTCTCTATTTCTTGGGGTTTGGGAGGTTTTTGTTCTTTTTGTGATTTTTCCACCTCCCATTTATTTTCGGGTTTTGCGACTCTTCTGTTATGTAGGGAGCAGAAGTGAATTTTTCATAATCTTAAAATTGAGTGGCATTTGTTTTTTTGAAGAAATAATTTCAAAATAATTAAGAAGATTTTTTCATTTCTCAAAGAAAAATACATGTAAAAATTAAGAATTATTATATTAGAAACCCTAGGATATTTTGTGGGTATGAACACGGTTCAGGTTCACAAGTTTAAATATATATTCACAAGCATATATCCCATTTCAGGAGAACTGTCAGTGGGAGAACATGTGGAGTAGTAGGGACATCTTTGTTAATGTAAGAGTGCTTCGTAAGTCGCACACATGTCATTGTCTAATGTCACACACTGATTCAAAATGAGGCTGGTCTGACCCATGGCCATCTTTGTCGCTGGACTGAGCATGAAATATAGAATGTTGACTATAGTAAGTGTTTTTATCATGGAAGGGATGGTGTGCATATCTGAAAGATTAGTTCTGTAGCTGTTTTACTTTTTCTGACAGCTTAATTGGGTCTCATGCCCTGACACAGCATAAAGCGAAATGCTGGCTTGCCTTCGTTGGCAGTGGACAGCTGATATAATTCAGATTGGCAGCTATACTGGCAATAAATGAGAGCAAGATAAGTTAAATACTGAGTTCTCTAATGCATAATTTATTGCAAGAATATTAAAATTAGTATAGTAATAATTAAGACATTAGTTATTGCATAGGTAACATAAGAGGGAGGAGTTTTTATGAACTAATGAGGTGGTTTCCTTTTCTAGTTTGTTTGCAAAGATAAGATCTGGTGGCAAATGATGATCTGAGGTTTTTTCCTCCTTTGAAATAGTTACATGCTCTGAAGTGGAATTGATGAAAAAAGGGGTTCCTTTCATTGGTTGAACATTTAGGGTCGGATTCTGTATAGGACGCCTGGTCTCAGAAACCATCTAAGTGGCTTTTGAGAATCGCACACGGGCGTCCTATATAGAGTCACATCTGTCCTCACGGACAGATGCCTAAGCCTGCCTAACACCACGATTCTCTAACCAGTGTCCAAATCACAGGTGCTAGTTAGAGAATTGGGTTGCCGCTGAGCTGATCACAGAGTATCTCCTTGCAGTGATCAGTTTAGCAGCCGCAACAGAGAACCTGTCCCCTTCCCCCCGTGCCCATCCCTCCAGCTAGAATCCCTGAAGCTGACCCCCCCCCCTGGAATGTCCATGGCAGGAGGAGTGCCTATGGGAGGGGCCTTAAGTGCCTGGCCCAACCAAGGCCTTAGGCCCATCCCAGGTGCCTCCCACAAATGTGTGCGTAGAGAGGATAATATAGTATTCTCATTTGTGTGTGTAGACAGAGAATAGCTAACAGAATCTTCACAAGAACTCTGCAGAGGCTTCCCATTTGTTGTTAGCTATATCGTACAAACGATATCATATTAGCAATAAGGCTCCTGAGGCAGGCCATATTGGCCGAAACACGTGTGTGTCGAGCCATCGAGGTTTTCATGATTGAAGAATAAAGTTGCACAGCAACATCTGTAAATCTCTCCACTGTGGTTTGTTTCTGTCTGGATTGTGGAGTTTTTTCATGGTTTTCCTGACTGTGGGATTATGGCAGACATCCGACAAACTGATTTGCATGGGAAGCTGTTTAAGCATCGATCGCTGTTTAGAAATCAGACAAAAAATTGGCCCACAGCCGATCTTAACAACTATTTTTATTGCATCCATACCTCAGGGACTAATAATGCCACACTGCTTTGTAAACATCCTTTTTAACTGTGACTTGTTCTGACTTTAAACTCACATAAAAGACTTACCCTTTGTCCTCAATTTTTGACCCTCTGTGGCTGCCATAACTATCAACCTTTTTCTTAAAGCAACATTAACTCTTCTGTCTTCTAAAATACAACTTCGAGCAACGACAGTTCTCAATTGCATTAACCCTATAGTAGCCTTTCATATTCTTTCCTTTCAGTTTCCCTTTTGGAGCTGCTTTTAGGTCCTTAATCATTAACAGTCAACTACTTTGACTGAGGTCTGCCTCACTATGCAGATACTGTATATCTGGGCTTACTCTGGAATTTTTGTTTTCATTTGTATACAGAAAGGGTCAGAAAAAAAATTCCAGATTGTTACACTGGGAAAAAAATCCACTTTTACCTTTTCCCTGTGGGTTTTGCACTAATTCTGAAGGCAACAGTACAGAAATATTTCTGTCTTGGAATGTTTTATAGATACAATATACCCATACACATTTGCACTTTTTAACCCTAATGGTTAGAGCCAATGGCATAGTAAAGGGAGGGGGGGCGGGGGGTAGACTGCCCCGACCACCTTCTTGGTGGGGGCACCAGCACCTCTCCGCCCTTCCATGCCCCTCCAGGCCACCTTCCCCTGTACTTCTTTAAATCTTTGCCAGCGCAAGCAATTTCTCCAGCCTGCTGCTAGCGCTGGCCTGGCTCCCATCTGAAATCACTTCCTGGTCACGGGGCTAGGAAGTGAAGTCAGAGGGAAAGCCAGTGCCAGCGCAAGCAGCAGGCCGGAGAAGCTGCTTGCACTGGCACAGTGGGTTAATAGGAACTGTCCAAGTTATAATTCCCCACCAGGTCCCTGTGTCCAAGCTGTAATTCCCTACCAGGTCCCTGTGGCCTTAGGCCAGTTGCTAAGCAAGTTCTGGCATCAATGCCAATTCAGATCATACCCCTTCCCCCATGCTGGACATCAACAACATAGGGCCTCTTCTACTAAACCACGCTAGAGGTTTTAGCGCTGGTAGCCGCACTGAATGACCCGTGCTGCTCCTAACGCTCATAAGAACTCTATGAGCATCGGGAGAAGCGCAGTTTAGAAGAGGGGGATAGTGGTACCTCACAATAGACAGAAGAAGACAATGGTAAACATTCCTATATTATACAACCAAACCACAAAAGGGAACCCCTCACTGCAGTCAAGGGTATATCTGCACCTTTGTGGGCACTTTTTCCATGAGAAATAATATATAAACTGAAAAATGCAACCTATGCAGATTTTCTTCTCTGATCTAAACATGCCCCTGGGATGCCACCTCTGATGGCAGTGAAATGTCCACACATACTGTGAAACAAAAGTGAGGGCAGTTGTCAGACTGCTAATTTATGTGCTTAAATGGCATTGAACATTTCATTTGAATGGTTTATTGTAAACCCAATCAGTAAGTTGCAGTAACAATTTAATCAGTCTGACTGAAAGAATCAAAGCTAGGCCAGAACAGGCAGGACAATTAATGGAATGAATTGTAACTTTTTCCTTTATGAAGTAACGCTGAATACGAAATATGAAAAAAAATAAAATATATATATATATATACACAGTACATATATATAGCTTAACTTTGCATAAGTTGAACTCTCCATTTGCTACATGTCAGAGGAATGGGAGATTCATTGGAAACAGAACATCCTGTTTACGTTCTTTTCCTTTGAGTGGTTTCCTGTTTCACTGTACATGATTTTCTCGTGCCTGTATAAAATTTCATGAATAAGCCTTGGGGTTTAAATCAATTATGTTATTCTATTAAAGGAGGGTCAAATAGCAGTAACTTAAACATGAAAATTAGATCAAGTGATGTCCTCAAAAGGGTCATATGTTTCACTGGAAAAGTAGTATATATTTATGAAATGATAGAGAAAAAGCCAATACAACAGTCTATTTTATGCAGGCCACATATCATGAAGTATCAATCAATCACAAAGCAGTTTTAACAATGACTGATGTAATATGTAATAACACAGTGGTCTCCAACTTGTGATCCCTGAAGATCTCCATTACAGCCTTCATACAGTTGGCTGAAATGCTCATCAAATCCTGTACCAAGGCGCCACAGAGGGATGTGAACTGAGCATCCCTGGTTCCCATTCACTGTTCTGCTCATTAGTCTACACCTCTGCTTTGATTTAGTTTGATATGTAATGTATATTCCACAATTTCCATAGTAAGTCCACTCATTCGATGTGGATTCCAGGTTTTGAGGCAATGTATTATATACGAAATCTGGAACAGATGGGGGCAGGATTCACTGTACAAATACAGCAGTTCTTCTCAGTACAGATCAAGGCTGAGTAGAATAATATGATTATTTGCTGGAAAAAGCACATCCAATAAAAGGATAATTATCCTGGTCCCAAATAGTATCCACTTAAGGAGGGAAGTTATTAATATAGGCTACTGTTATTTTACCAAGGAGATCTTGTGCTACAATAGCATGACTTGGGGTAAAATAACCCTTCTTAAGAGCAGCTAATATGGGCAGCAGATGTGGAGGGGCATTTTCAATATGATATTGAAATCCAAGTTTGGACATTTTGTGGAACACACTTAAAAATCCAGTAGCGAACATGACCATTTTCAGAACAGAAAAATGTCTATCTTTTTGTTTCAAAAATGGCCATTTCTCAGATGTGCTTGTCCCCAGTGCTTCAATCTTTTTGAACCATTTTTGAAAGACACCCCCCCCCAACATATCCAAAAGAAAAACATACAAAACAAGCCATTGGGATGTAGGAGGGGTCAGCGTTATTAGTAGACTGGCCACACAGATATCACAGCAGAGCAGTGGGGCACCTCGGTGGGTACTGCAGTTAGCATCACATAAAAGGCCCAGGTCCACATCTCACCATACCCCATTTTAGTGTATGGCGAGTTCTCCAAAATCCACCTAAAAATATACTGGACCCAACTGTATATCACACCAACTGCATTTATGCCTGCAGGTGTCACCTATATGCCGATATAGTAGGCGCTGAGTGGGTTTTAGAGGACTTATAATTTCCACCACAGATGTAATAGTTAGAGTGGGATATGGGCCTGAGCCTTCTTCTCTGCAGTCCAATGACCTGCCTATTAAGCTACTCCAGGAAACTGCTTGCTGCTTTCCATAGCATCTGATACAGATATATACTGGACCTATCATTCACATCTTTGGAAGTTGGGAGAGGGAGTGTGGGGGATCACACTTTCATCCCTCTAGTGGTCATCTGGTCAGTTTGGGCACCTTTTTGGCACTTATTCTTTGTTAAAATAGGTCTAGCCCCAAATATCCAAATTGTGCCTTGGGCATTTTTTAAAATATTTGATTTTTGCAGAAAAACATCCAAATCACAAGTCCGCCCTTGTCTCGCCCATACCACATCTCTAGTATGCCCCCTTGAGATTTAGACAAACTGCAGATGAACAGCATAGCAATCTGTCTAGAAAATAGTGAATTTGAAGGGTTTGGCAAAAATAGTGAATGTCCACCTGCCCCTTTATACCATAGTAAAATTGTTTTGGAACAATTCCTAACCATTCTATCTTCAGTGGCAAGGACTAAAGATGATAGAGAAAGCCATGACCCTAGTTGAACATTATTTAGAAAATGAAGGAATGGGGAATGGGAAGCAGGGGGAATCTTCCTCCAGAAAAGTTATTTCCCCTGTGAGACCCTGGGACTCATAGAAATTTTCCAAGGAAGAGATGGGAAATCCCCACAAGAGAAATGAGGAGTAATTCCCAGGGCCATAGGAAAGGGGCAGTGGGAACTCGCAAATAGTGACTCTTGTCAAGAAGTCAGACCTCCTTTAAGGTGTTATAGACCTAGGGAAGAAGGCCCTTTTAAGAGAGAATGTCCATGTTAATTCTCTGGTATGAGCACTGGCTCCTTTTAAACAGAGAGGGTGTTGGATCAGGTAGATGGCTGGCCCAGAACGTCCTCTCCGATGTTAGAATTGACGTCGAGTGGCGAGAGTTGGTCGGCCCCGTGGGGAAGAGAAGCAGGGTGAACCCGGCGCCGGCCTGTTCCCGATAGCGGCGGTGGCAGCCTATTCCCCAGTGGTGGTGGCAGCATTTTCCCAATGGTGGTGGCATAGGGGAGGGCAAGGAGAAAGAAAGAAAGGGGGGGACAGGGAGCCAAAAAAAAAAAAGAAAGAGGGCTGGGTGAAACAAAGAAAAATGGGGCACGGAGAGAGAGAGAAAGACAGACATACAGAATGAAAGGGGGTATGGAGAGAGAGAAAAAGAAAGAAGGGGGCAGGGTGAAACAAAGAAAAAGTTTGGGGAGGGAATGAGGTCTGGAGGAGAGAAAGCATACAGGAGGCTGAAAAAAGGGAAGAAATATTGGATGCACAGTCAGAAGAATAAAGTGCAACCAGAGACTGATGAAATTACCAAAGGTAGGAAAATGATTTTATTTTCAATTTAGTGATCAAAATGTGTCCGTTTTGAGAATTTATATATGCTGTCTATATTTTGCACTATGGCCCCCTTTTACTAAACCGCAATAGTGTTTTTTAGCGCAGGGAGCCTATGAGCTTCAAGAGCAGCGTGGGGCATTCAGCGCAGGTCCCTGCGCTAAAAACCGCTATCGCGGTTTAGTAAAAAGGGAGGGGGAATATTTATCTATTTTTGTATAGTTGTTACTGAGGTGACATTGCATAAAGTCATCTGCCTTGACCTCTTTGAAAACCCGCGGAATATAAATGATAATTAACATTTTCTCTGCGTACAGCGTGCTTTGTGTTTTTAAAATTTTATTGTTGGTAGATCATTTTGACTTGGCCACAAAGGTAATGGGGAGGGAGGGGAGCTGCTGAAAGAGTCTACCTTGACGTGGTTGCAAGCTTACAAATCTTTTGGTCAAAGAGTGCGGCGACAGAGAAAAGTATGTGTGTATTCGGCCCATGAATGAAATCATTAAAACATTATAAATTGCCAATAAATTGAAATGAAAACCAAAGGATTGTGAATCAAATTGATTCTCTGACAATACAAAGATTCCAACCTTTAAAAATGATGTTACATAGTTCAGGCAACTTTATAAAGAGTTTTTAGATACTAAAATCTTGTTATTAAGGTTTAATTGACGTGCTGGCACTTTGAGGAAATTCTTTGGTTTTGTGCGGCCGTTTGGGCACTCGGGCTCAAAAAGGTTAGCCATCACTGGTCTAGGGGATTCTGGAGGTGGTTTGGGAGGCTCACCATGACCTATAAGGAAGCTGTAGTGAGCAGAAGACATGGCACCCTTTTTGTGAAGTTCACAGCAGTGTCCTGTAAGGTACCCTACTATTTAGGTGGCATGTCTGTGTGTTCAGTCCATCACTTTGCAGACCCCTCACACATCCAACAGGGCTTGTTCTAGGTATTTTTAACTTGGACGAAAAGTTGGACGAAAAGGTGGTATAAAGATGGACGTTTTAGCGACTTGGACAATCAGATCGGCAGGACGTATAGTTAGACGATTTTCAAAAGGAAAAAAATATTGGACATATTTTTCGAAAATGTGTCCTAGGCTGTTTTTTACTTTGGACGACTTGTGACTTGGGTGTAAACGGACTTAGACGTCCCTTTCGATTATGCCTCTCTTTGCCTTCTTCTGTGAGGTTACAGAAAAATATGGAGGCATTTAAAATAGTTTTAAAATTGTATTGTTTCAGTGTGCATTCAATGAGAAATGAGCAAATGCCAGAGTTTAAATGCAATTACGTTTCTGATGAAATAGAAATATATTTAAAATATGCCCCCCCCCCCATGAATATCAAAGCTGTTACCACCATGGCCGGCGCTAAAAACTACACTATGGTTTTGTAAAAGTGGGGGATAAATTTTAATAGTTGATTATTTTCTAATTAACTATGATGTCATTCTTTATTAATTAGGACAATCGGTTTTCTAAACTGTATTTTCTTACAAGGTGCTATTAATTGTTTCCCTAAGGTGATATTGTGAATCACCCTTAATACCTTGTAACTAAGGTGTGTCAATCAACTTTTCATGGCCCTCAGAGATGTCACCCAGGGATCAACACGATCATATCCCTCGGCTTTACACACCCAATCGTCATCGGGTCAAAACTAATGTGCAAATAGTGTATAAATTTTAACGTTGCTTTTTCTTTTTCTTTTTTCCTATGTATTAAACTCTTATTACTAATCTTAAAACAATAAATATGACTGTGAGTTTTAAAGTAGATACTTAGCTTCACCGGGATGGTAAGTAGCAGTTGGTAAGGGATACATATGCCAACATGTTTCACCCCTAAAAAGGGGGTTTCTTCAGGGCTACTATCCCTTTTATGCTAGTTGTACACGGCTGGCCACCCGATCTAAGTTTTTTTTCAAGAAAAAAAACTTAGATCGGGTGGCCAGCCGTGTACAACTAGCATAAAAGGGATAGTAGCCCTGAAGAAACCCCCTTTTTAGGGGTGAAACATGTTGGCATATGTATCCCTTACCAACTGCTACTTACCATCCCGGTGAAGCTAAGTATCTACTTTAAAACTCACAGTCATATTTATTGTTTTAAGATTAGTAATAAGAGTTTAATACATAGGAAAAAAGAAAAAGAAAAAGCAACGTTAAAATTTATACACTATTTGCACATTAGTTTTGACCCGATGACGATTGGGTGTGTAAAGCCGAGGGATATGATCGTGTTGATCCCTGGGTGACATCTCTGAGGGCCATGAAAAGTTGATTGACACACCTTAGTTACAAGGTATTAAGGGTGATTCACAATGTCATTCTTTATTATGCATGTTAGTCTCTTTTGTTATCCCTTCTGTTTTTGATTGCTAGTCTATTACTCTGCACATTTGATTGCAATCGTCCAAAGATAATAGATTGTATGGAATATAATTTTTTGAATAAAATAAATAAATTGAGGTTTCAAGGTTGTACACTTAGGATTAATATCAGGGAATACTTTTTTTATAGAAAAGTTGGTGGGTACCTTATATACCTTCCAAAGGGAGATGGTGGAGACAAAAATAGTGATATAATTTTTAAAAAATGAGTGGGATAAGAAGATAATGTCAAACACCAATAAAGAAAGAGATGGAAATTGAAGATGATCCCTATACAGAAAGGCTATAGAATCAAAGCAAAATGTAAATCAACAGCATGGAATCTACTTACCTTCTGGGATCTGCCATGTTCTTGTGAACTGCATTTGTCATTGCTAGATTATATGTGCTATAGATAATTAATGTATCTCGCTGTTTATTTCTACCATACCAAAGTTACCTAGTGTATCTCAGATATTCTCTTCGCCATAACTCAGTCATTGTACCACTATCTTTCCAAATATGTCTTGTCCATGTTTGTCTTGAATATACTGGGTATGTTCTCCTGTAACCCGTTCTGGGCTCTATTGGGAGGACAGGCTAAATGAATGAATAAATAAATAAATAAAACACTGGGCTAAATGGATCTTTGGCTTATCTCAGTGTAGCAAATCTTATGTTCCTATATTCTTAAACATACATCCCTAGAATGCTATGAATGGAACAGGACTGGAGATGAGGAAGAAGAAAAATAAAGGTAAAAGTGGACAGTAGAAGGATTGTGGGTGCTTTTTCTTTCTTGTTTTCCCAAAATTAATTCTTTGTCACTCCTTTTTCCTTCTCCATTGCCTACAAGCCAAGTTTCTCTTTTTTTTCTCTCTCCTTCCCCTAAGCTGTCTTGCTTGTTACATTACATTACATTAGTGATTTCTATTCCGCCATTACCTTGCGGTTCAAGGCGGATTATATAGGAAGGTATTTGGACATTTCCAGAGTAATTATAGAGTAGAGCAGGTTGCTTCAGGGAATTGAGATGATACCTGTGGTGATTAGTTTGTTTTCAAGGATTTCTTGAATAGCAGGGTTTTTATTTCTTTTCTGAAAGTTTTGTACTCTGGGGTTGTGATCAGTAAATTGGAGAGTTGGTGGTCTAGTTTTGCCGCTAGTAGGCTATCGTACAGGTTTTTTTTTCGTTTGACGTCTCTGATTGGAGGGTGCGTGAATGGTGTGTAGACTTGAGCATCATGCTAGGGTTGGCCACCTCTATATTTCCTTCTAGAGTGGCTGGCGGTACACTTTTGGATTTAGCTCACAACCTTTCAGTGGTATCTTAGAACAGTGATTTTCAATTCAGTCCTCAGGGACCACTTGGCCAGTTGGGTTTTCAGGATATCCATATTGAATATTGTAAAGGAGGTGCATACCTAATACACACTCACTCTATAGCAGGCTTTTGCCCCTGGCGCTGCTTAAGTTTCAAGTTTCAAGTTTATTAAAATTTTTGATTAATCGCTTAATCTTACTTCAAAGCGATGAACATACATACAAAGAAACAATTAAAATTACAATATTAAAAAATAAAACATTAATTTAAACATAACCATTAAAATAAACTAGACTATATACAGACTTAACAAAACAAGAGTGAAGAGGAAAAGGAGAATTGAACTACAAAATTTTATAGAAAAGGAGGTCAGGCAAAAACACAAGGTTGGGGATTAAAAAGAATAGTCAAATACAGCATTAATGAATTCGAGAGTAAGACTTATTGATCAAAAGCGTCTTTGAAAAGGAATGTTTTTAAATTGGTCTTGAATTTATCAATATTATGTTCTTCTCTTAAATAAATTGGCAGGGAGTTCCAAATTTGTGGAGCAGTAACAGAGAAGATAAATTGTCTTCTGGTATTAATGATCTTAAGAGATGGAATTGTCAATAAATGCTGTTCGTTTGACCGCAATATTCTATTTGTGGAGTAAGGGATCAGTGATCTAAAAATGAATGCAGGTGTTTTAAAAAGCATTGCTTTAAAGGTGAGTAGGCATATTTTATATGTTATTCTATGCGATACCGGAAGCCAGTGAGCGTTCTTGAGAAGTGGTGTTACATGATCAAATTTTTTTGTCTTTGTTATAAGTTTAATGGAAGTATAGTGTGTATAGGAAGTCACTCCCTCCCTCTTTTACTAAAGTGTGCTAACCGATTAGCGCACGCTAATCAACGCACTTTAGTAAAAGAGGGCCTAAGGCTCAGGGCAAGAAGCGAGAAGCTTGTGATTTACCAAAACAAGTTATCAGTGAAACAATATTATGATCCCCAAGGTGGGAAATTTCCCTGCAACACTTTGTAATCCACAAGAGGAGAAATTTCACGGCAACCAGTTTGCAATCCGCAAGATGACCAAGGAGAGAAAAAAAAAGTGGGGCAAATCCATTTGTAATCCCCACATTTATTCCCCGCTGCTGTTTAAAACGGAGCTATGTCGGCTTCGTGGTGGGAGGGTCGTCGGGGTTCTTTTGCATGAGGGAATGGCTTTTTATTCTCTGTTCCACAAAGATCTCAAGACTTTTTTTTATTTCAGAAATGTTATGACATCTGAAATTCAGTTTAAGGATAATCTGTAATTTGTTTATTTGTTAACCATTTAAAGCTCTATTTTATAGGGAAGATGTGGCATGCAAGAACAGTGCTTAGATTAGATCTAACGTAAAACAATGAAATTGCTTTCGGGGTTCTGCTGCACAGGGGGATGGGAGGGAAGGATAGAAAGAAGCTGCACAAAGGGATGGGTGAGAGATGATCGTTGTATACACACATAAAAAAGACATCCCCGAAAATAAGCCCTAGTGCGTTTTTTGGACTCAAAATTAATATAAGACATATATAAGAACATAAGAACATAAGAAGTTGCCTCCGCTGAGGCAGACCCTTGGTCCATCCTGCTCAGCGGTCCGCTCCCGCGGTGGCCCATAAGGCCCATTGCCTGAGCAATGGTCTATACCTATCTATACCCCTCAATCCCTTTTTCTTCTAGGAATCTATCCAAACCTTCTTTGAAACCATTTAATGTTTTCTTGTCTACAACAGCCTCTGGAAGCGCGTTCCATGTATCTACCACCCTCTGAGTGAAAAAGAACTTCCTAGCATTTGTTCTAAACTTGTCCCCTTTCAATTTCTCCGAGTGCCCCCTTGTACTTGTGGCGCCCCTTAATTTGAAAAATCTGCCCCTGTCTACTTTTTCTATGCCCTTCAGGATCTTGAAGGTTTCTATCATGTCTCCTCTAAGTCTTCGTTTCTCCAGGGAGAAAAGTCCCAACTGCTTCAATCTTTCGGTATATGGGAGATTTTCCATTCCCTTTATCAGTCTAGTTGCTCTTCTTTGTACTCCCTCAAGTACCGCCATGTCTTTCTTGAGGTACGGTGACCAGTACTGGACGTAGTACTCCAGATGCGGCCGCACCATTGCACGATACAGCGGCATGATGACTTCTTTCGTCCTGGTTGTAATACCCTTCTTAATGATACCCAGCATTCTGTTTGCTTTCCTAGAGGCTTTGGTGCATTGCGCCGATGCCTTCAGTGTTGCATCTACCATCACTCCCAGGTCTCTCTCCAGGTTGCTGACCCCTAGTGGTGTTCCCCCCATTTTGTATGTGAACATCGCGTTCTTTTTCCACACGTGCATGACCTTGCATTTCCCCACGTTGAAGCTCATCTGCCATTTTTCGGCCCACTTTTCCAGCTGTGTTAGATCCTTTTGAAGATCTTCGCAGTCTTCCCTGGTTTGAGCCCTGCTGTATAGTTTGGTGTCATCTGCAAATTTAATGACCTCACACTTGGTTCCCGCCTCTAGGTCGTTTATGTAGATATTGAACAGGAGCGGTCCCAGCACTGACCCCTGCGGAACTCCGCTCATGACCCCTTTCCAGTCTGAGTAGTGGCCCTTTACGCCAACCCTCTGTTTCCTGTTTGCCAACCAGATTTTGATCCATCGGTGGACCTCCCCTTGTACCCCGTGGTTCCATATCTTTTTAAGCAGTCTCTCGTGTGGCACCTTGTCGAAGGCTTTTTGGAAGTCAAGGTAAATGATGTCTATAGATTCCCCTTTATCAATCTGGCTGCTCACCCCCTCAAAGAAGTACAATAAGTTAGTGAGGCATGACCTACCCTTACAGAAGCCGTGTTGACTCGGTTTTAGCTGCCCATTTTTTATATAAGTAATAATAATAATAATATAAGTAATATATATAATAATATAAATAATATGATCTGGTTTTTTTTAATGCATATGATATTTTAGATTCATGTGGGTTTTTATTTATGGGTTTGGTTGTTGTGTTTTGTTTGATGGTATATCAATGTATATTGTATGTCATCTTGGAACCCGATTAGCATTGTTGGATATGCAGGATATAAATATATTAAATAAATAAATAAAATAAAAATACCTTCCTCAGGGTTCTTCTGGGATCCTTGGCTGTCTTAAATATAAAAACATAAAAGCTACAAAGAAACTGTTGGGTCATTTGTATTTTTTACATTATTTGTTTTTTTTCTTGTGGGTCACTTGTGACTGCATACACCCTTTGTGGATTGTTTTTAAGATTATTATTTCTAAGTTATTTGGATGCTTATTAAACTACCAATGGATATAAATGGGGGCCAGATAGCTTCCGATTGTGAATACTGGCCCCTTTAAGGAGCAATTGGATGTATCAGGCCACATTTTTTGCAGGCCGATGCTCCCTCCACAGAAAAATACAACCGGTATTTTGCTGGCAGCATTTTTCCAGGAATAACACAACTTGTGGTGTATACTGCAAACTGCATTGCTCAATCTATATGATAATGAACTTGTGAGGATATATATATACAGAACACTGCCCCTTACCTTTAACAATAGTCCCTCATGCAGTCTGGGCCACCTTACAACTCCTAGTTCTGCCTAGAGAGGAAGTGAGATGGGAAGGGTGGAGCCAAAAGAACAGGAACCAAGAATTAAAAAGGGCAGGGCCAGAGTAGGATTAAGGAGGTCCAACAAAGGAAGAAGTGACCCCAGTATGCCTTGACTACATGCATCTAACACACTGCCTGGCTAAGTCAACCTCTTCTATTGAACATTTAATAGCCCAGAGAGATAGACTTTACAGACTGTGTTTAGGGTATGGCAATCATGAACCACAGACAGTGTTTTGGGCCCTGTCAACCAAAGGCCTATCTCAAGATATTTTCCTCTGAATTAAAAAACTGCCTCCTTTTATTCTTGACCTTGTGAAGTAATTGCACAAAGTACAGTGAGCTGCCGCAAGATATTGTGGCAGCCATTTTGAATGCTCCTGCCCCTGAAGACACCGCTGGATCACCAAGTACTTAAGTAGACTCAAGGGGGTCCTATCTACTTTAGGAAATATGGGCAGGTGGGGTCCAGCCTGGTGGAGTGGGGAAGAGGGCATCCTTGGGGTAAGGGGGGAAGGAAGTTTGGGGCTCAAGTTTTTTCTTTCTTTTACACTGCAAAATACTTATGTGGGCCCCTGTCTGATATTCATTTCGGGGGTCTGCCCAGAATTATGCCCAAATATTCAGTGCTGGTGGCTGTATATGGCCCGGCATTGAATATTGCGGCATAATTTAGCCAGTGATGGTAAGTGTTTAGAAAAATGCTGACTGTTGCCAGCTAAATATCGGGGTATATAACGGGTAGGGGGGCTCTCCCATGGCAGCTGATGTGACCGGGTGTCTTATATAGAACCAGACCCTATGTGTGTTTACACATGTGGAAGGCTGTCTCTAACTAGGGGTGCTAGTAATCTAGCATAAAGGATAAGAATCATGTTCATTTTGTTAACTTCATTTTATTTCCACAGTATTTAAATAAAAACCTACTGCTGAATACTTGCAGATGCTGTTACTAAGCTGTGGTAAAAAGTAATATTTTATCACAGCAAAATGGATTGCTTGAGTTACTAACCTTACATTGTTAGGGGATAATTCCATAGAAATACAGAATATGACAGGAGATAAAGACCATATGGCCTCTCCAGTATGCCTGCCCATATTATCTACCATCATTTCCTCTCATGTAGACATCCTATGTGCTTGTGTCATGCTTTCTTGAATTTGGATATAATCTTTGTCTCCAATTTTAATTATTACTCACTGTTCCATCATTCAAACATATTAGAATGGAGGATTACAGATTGCAGATGTTTATGGAACATACTTCCAGATTTTTTATATCATTCAAATAATTACTGTTTTGGAAGCTATTAAAGCCCTATCTGTTTCAGCAAGTCTATAATTGAAAGTTAAAAGTTAATTCAAAATTTTTTATGGATATTATAATTTCAGATTTCGTAAACTGTATTTGAACCTTTTTAAGATGTTTGTTGAAACTTTAGTTTTTAGTGGCTTTGCTTTGTTGTGAATGGCCTAGTACACTGGACAGTGCAGTATAAAACTTGTGATCTAAAGTACAATCACACTAAATACACACATACATACCCCCTCTTTTACAAAACTGCAATAGCAGTTTCTAGCGCAGAAAGCCGCGCTGAATGGCCCGTGCTGCTCCCGACACTCATAAGAACTCAATAAGCGTCGGGAGCAGTGCGGGCCATTGAGCGGAGCTCCCCACGCTAGAAACTGCTATCGCAGATTCATAAAAGGAGGCCATAGTGAATATATATCTACCTACTACTACCACTATTACTATTAATTATTTATATAGCGCTACCAGACGTACTATGCCCTGTTTTTTAAATACATGTTTATGTTTATGGATTTATGGACAGGCCTTTTCTATTCTGAAATAAACCATCATCCTTGATTCCCTTTTTAAAGAACCAACTCCCCAAACCCCTTCTCCACCCCCTCCCCACAACCACCTAATACACACTTTAGCTATTAGAGCATCCCTGATGCCTAATGTAGAGGGGTAGGGGTGGGGTGGTGGGTAGGACTAATCCCTGGTTGCTCCTGTTTTTACAGCTCACAGGTTTAAAATGGCTACCTCCACCCCCAAGTAGTTGTCTTGTGGTAAAAATACATAGGGCTAGATTCACTAAGGGCATGGATTGAATTTGATCTATGAGGGATCCGATCTGATCCATGTCCAGGGGGCTGATTCACGAATCGCCCTCATACAAATGAGGTCAATCGGAATCACGCCCCTAACCGAGCGCCCGGTTCGCTCTATAGCCTCTCTCCCCTCCCAACAAAGGAGGGGGGGGGGAGCAAGATATAACATCAGAGGGAGAGCTGAAGTCAGCGTGAGCAGTATAGATTCCAGGTATAAGGGCGAATCATGTCCTCAGGACCGGATAATCAATAGGCCCAGTAGGCACGTGCCTAGGGCCCGAAACTGTGAGGGGGGCCCGCTGAAGGAGGACGATTCACCATGCTATTTTTTGCAACGGCAACAGGCCCCCCGCGGCAACGGCAACAGACCATCCCACAGCAACAGCAATGGTAACGCGGCCGGATCTGTTACTGAAAGTTCCTACGATGACTGCTTCTGCCGGTCCATCCCCCTCCGACGTCACTTACTGGCTCTGGAAGGAAAACAAATGTTAAGTTGCTAGCAAGCACAACAGTTAGCAACATTTAACAGCGCTGGGATCACGCACTGTTATATACAGCATACAAATCCCATGAGGTTGTGCAGCTTCTTTCTGCCGTGAAGTACAAAGCAAACAAAGGCACGTGACAATCTAGCTGGAAAGAAAGGGGGAGGGATAGATGGCCCTAAAAAGAAAGGATACACAAACTTTTTAGCTGAATTTTTTCGATTGTTATATTAACTGTCCAATTCACATGGAAAGGATGGGGTTAATCCACGATTTTCTCACAATGCGCATTCAACTCGCAATGCGCATTCAACATCCGTGTTTTACTCCCGTGCTCACAATGCACATTCGAAAAAATATAAAACATTTTTTCTTATGTACAGTTATTTTATAGGTTTATCTAATATAATAAAACGTTAGGCCGCGCATGCGCAGTTCCATCACGTGGGTCCGTTTTCCGTGAGATGTACAGCATCTCAGATGGGAGTGGCATGCGCCCGAAACACTCTCTCTCCTCCCCCGAGACGGATGTCGGACACGGCGGCTGTCGTCCCGTGCTGTTTTTTTGATCTGCCCTGCTCCTTGCCTGAAGTCCTCTCTCCTCCCCCGAAGCTGATGTCGGATGCGACGTTTGTCTCCCCCGAGGCGAATGATCTTATGGGAATCAATGTTCTTTGCTTTGCCCTGCTCCTTGCCTTACTATATTTTTAAGTTGAAAGACCAGGCAGCGGCTCCTCTCAGGATCCCCACCTGCGTCCGAAGTCCAATGCAGTCGGGGATCTTGAGAGGAGCCGCCGCCGCCGTGTCTTTCAACTTAAAAATATACTAAGACAAGGAGCAGGGCAGAACGATCTTCAAAATGGCGGCAAATCGATCTCCATTCCTCCAGGGGGGGGGTCTGGGAGTAGAGCGATCGCGGCCACACCGAGGAGCCCAGCAACTTTCCGCTGTCCGGGACCCGACTCATTTGCCGCCCTCCCCTCCTTCCCTTACCGCGGGCCCGACTGGCGATTTAAGCAGCGTGTCAGCACTCTTCACACGCTGCTTCGGGCCCTTCTACTGCCCTGATTTACTCTGGCACATCCGGAGCAAATCAGGGCAGTAGAAGGGCCCGAAGCAGCGTGTGAAGAGTGCTGACACGCTGCTTAAATCGCCAAGTG
The DNA here is from genome assembly GCF_902459505.1 of Geotrypetes seraphini. Taxonomy (NCBI): domain Eukaryota; kingdom Metazoa; phylum Chordata; class Amphibia; order Gymnophiona; family Dermophiidae; genus Geotrypetes; species Geotrypetes seraphini. The sequence continues at coordinate 424,608,340 of NC_047084.1, forward strand.
TAGTCGGGCCCGCGGGAAGAAACGCAGGCGGGGATCATGAGAGGAGCCACCGCCGCGTCTTTCAACTAAAAAAAGAACAAAAAACAAGGCGGATGTCGGCCCGATGGCTGGAGTTCACCGCTGAGTCCGGTGAAAAGTGCTTCCCTCAACAGGAACCGTCGGGTCTAATTCAAATACTCCCGGCAGGTCAGGAGGGGGTGGAGCAGGCTCGCACGCCTGGCGGGGACCGGACAGGAACTAGACTCCCTGCAGGAGCCAGCCTGATGGCTGGAGATCACCGGACTGGACAGGGGGAGCAGGTAAGGGGGTGCTGCAGTACAGGAGGAGCAGGGAAGAGGTGATTCTGGACAGGGGGGGAGGTAAAAGGAAGGGAGGCCTTTATAGGGGAAGCCTGTATAGGGGAAGCCTGTATAGGGGAGGCCTGTATAGGGGAAGCAGGGAAGAGGTGCTGCTAGACGGGGGGTGGGGGGAGGTAAAAGGAAGGGAGAAGGGCTCCTGCAAAGGAGAAGAGCTACTGCTGGATATGGGGAGCTAGAAATGGGGTGATGCTGAACAGGGGGAGATAAAAGGAGAAGGGCTACTGCTATATAGGGGGAGCAGGGAATGGGTGGGGGTGCTGCTGGACAGGGAGGAGGTAAAAGTAAGGGAGAAGGGCTGCTAGCACCCGTTAATGTAACGGGCTAAACAACTAGTATATATATATTTTTTTATATATTAATTTTTACAGTGGTTTAATATGGGGTTCTAAACCTCCATATGGCTATTGCTAGGCAGGAGAGTAAAGGCTAATACAGGCAGCAGAGTAAAGACTAGGATAATAAATTGACTGGCAGTCGCAACTTTTTGGATTGGAAAGCCCAGTCGGTGTAGCTGAAATTGTTTCATGAATCGATGCCTTCACAAATTTGCATGCTATTTTACTCATTTGCATACGCTGATCGGATTGGGTGCAGATCGGATATGGATGAAGGTTAGTGAATCGGGCCGAGGTCACAAAGTGATCGCAAACCAATCGGTAGACAATCAGTTTGCTTAGTGAATCTAGTCCTATGGGCTCCTTTTACAAAGCTGCGCTAGGGCCTTAATGCATGGAATAGCGCATGCTAAATTGCTGAACGCGCTAGCCGCTACCGCCTCCTTTGGAGCAGGTGGTAGATTTCCGGCTAGCGCACACTAATCTGGTGCGTGCGTTAAAACCGTTAGCGCGGCTTTGTAAAAGGAGCCCTATGTGTTATTTGCCCATATTGGTCAGTCAAAACAGTATAGTGAATACCCATTAAATAAATAAAAAGAAGGAGAGAGCAAAAGAATTCTCTAAAGCACAGTTCTTCAACCGCCGGTCCGCGGACCGGTGCCGGTCCGCAAACAAAATCTTGCCGGTCCGCGAAGGATTCGGTCCCCGCCGCAACGAAAGGCCGGTGTCAGCTGACTTGCAACTTCCTGTTGCAGTCGCTGTGCCGGTACTCCTGCCTTCCACCGCGTTTGCCTCCTACCTTGTCTTCGCACCTCCAGACCAGCAGCGGCAGCTCTGTATGCTTTTAACTTCGGCACATAGCTGCCCCTAATCAATAGTTTAGCGCGGTTTCATAAGGCAGCCTCGGGGCCTTTGCTAGGCCGGCAAACATCGCATCATCGAAGCGGGCCGGCTATCAAAGGCCCCGAGGCTGCCTCATGAAACCGCGCTAAACTATTGATTAGGGGCAGCTCTGTGCCGAAGTTAAAAGCATGCAGAGCTGCCGCTGCTGGTCTGAACTCTTGGGCCGCTGAAGGAGGGCAAAGAGCAGCTGTCCTGGAGGTTTCCCTTCCTCTCGCCTTTGCAGGTCCCTTTTTTCCACCTTTTTTTTTTTTTCCTTCAAACGGCAACGGGCCCCAGCATCGACATCAATCAAGTAAGTTCCACTGTCAATCAAGCGGTTCTGCTTGGCCAAAGCTTCCCCTGTGACATGAGCCACCCTCAGGGGAAAGAAAGTGACCCACAAAGGTGAGGGGAAGGGGGGCAGATGAAGGAAGTTGGGGGGGAGAGAGAGAGAGAGAAGGGGCAGATGATGGAATGGAGGAGATGAGAGAGAGAGAGAAGGGGACAGATGATGGAAGTGAGAAGAAGGTAGAGAGAGCAGAAGGCAGATGGATGTCAGTTGAGAGGGGAGAGCAGATGCTGAATGGAAGTGGGGAAAGAACACATACTGGATGGAAGGAGGAGATAAATAAAGGGGGAAGAAAATAGTAAGATAATGGAGGGGTGAGGGAAAGGGGTGACAAGCTGTGCGTAGACACAGTGAAAAGAGGGAAACGGGACTAAATAGTAATAAAGAATTTAATTTAGATGGAGGCAGAAAATAGAGAAGGAAGACCAGAGAAGAAAAGGGAAGAGAGAGCAGAGAATGATCAGATCTGAGTGGAGGAAATGAGAAGAGAGATATGCTAAAAACCACAGGGGGGAGGGAAGGATAGAGATGCCAGACCATGAGGGGAACAGAAGGAAGATGATGGATGCTAGACCAAATTGGGGGATGGGGGGGGGGGCAGGAGGAGAGATGGCAGGGAAAGACAGACAGTGAATGGAAGGGGCAGATGCTGGACTGAAGAGACAGAGAAGGTTATCATGCTGCTGTACCGGGCCATGGTACGCCCTCACCTGGAGTACTGCGTCCAGCACTGGTACTTGAAGAAGGACACGGTACTACTCGAAAGGATCCAGAGAAGAGCAACTAAAATGGTTAAGGGGCTGGAGGAGTTGCCGTACAGCGAAAGATTAGAGAAACTGGGCCTCTTCTCCCTTGAGCAGGGGAGATTGAGAGGGGACATGATAGAAACATTCAAGGTACTGAAGGGAATAGACTTAGTAGCTAAGGCAGGGAGAACGAGAGGGCACTCTCTAAAGTTGAAAGGGGATAGATTCCATACAAACGTAAGGAAGTTCTGTGGTAGAAAGCTGGAACGCTCTTCCAGAGGCTGTTATAGGGGAAAACACCCTCCAAGGATTCAAGACAAAGTTAGACAAGTTCCTGCTGAACAAGAACGTGCGCTGGTAGGGCTAGTCTCCGTTAGGGTGCTGGTCTTAGACCAGAGGGCTGCGGCTGCCGCGTGAGCGGACTGCTTGTCATGATGGACCTCTGGTCTGACCCAGCAGTGGCAATTCTTATGTTCTTAGGGCAGACACTGGCTGGAAGAGAGTGAAAAGGCAATGAAAGCAGAAATCAGAGACGACAAAAGGTAGAAAAAAATAATTTTATTTCTATCTTGTGATTCAAATATATCAGATTTGAAATATGTATCTTGCTAGACATAATTGGGGAGTGCAAAGCCCAGGCAGTGCTTCTTTAGCTTCCAGCTGGCTTAGGGCTCTCTCTGACCAGGGGGCAGTTGCCCTAGTTCCACTCCCCTAACACCATTCCTGTCATGTGTGACTGTGGTATTCTGTTACTTGATATTTGTGTAGCATTCTGTAATAATTTGGCTTATTCAGTTTTCTTGATAGTAGAGGGGATATATGTGAAGAGGAGGGGAGGCAGGGGTTTTGTTGATTTTGCCCTGTATTATTTGTATTTATAAAATGACAATTGTATAGAATATTGTTTCTTTTTATACTTTAATAAAATATGTTCAATATAAAATTATAACTATTTGAGGCTTGTGCGGATGGGATCAGATGGTTTGTGGGACCGAGCTTGCGGGGACGGGGCGGCGATGGTTTTTAAAAAAAAATTTCAGTCTTAGTAGTTTGCCGGTCCACGAAATAATTATTTTATTTCCGCCGGTCCATAGGTGTAAAAAGGTTGAAGAACACTGCTCTAAAGCAGTGGATTTCAATCCTTGTCCTAGAGGACCACCAGCCAGTCGGGTTTTCAGGATAGCCCTAATGAATATGCATGAGAGAGATTTGCATATAATGGAGGTGATAGGCATGCAAATCTGCACCATGCATATTCATTAGGGCTATCCTGAAAACCCGACTGGCTGGTGGTCCTCTAGGACAGGATTGGGACCCCTTGCTCTAGAGGGAGGGCAACTCTAGAAATAGGTTAATTGTTCATTGCTTATGATCACAAGCTGAGTACCTTTCATGGAGTCAACTATAAAAACAAATATTATTCTCAGAGATGCCAAGTTACTCAGTTCCAGGCTGGAGATTTGGGAACAGTCCTGGATTTCTGACTACTCCACCCTGGTACACTGTGGAAATCACAGCAGTGATTTAAATGGGCAGAATCAGGCACTGCAAATTCCACGCTGCTTTGGGATATAAGATCAAAACCAGGACTGTCACAAAAATCTCCAGCCTGGAACTGGATAACTTGGCATCCCTGTATTCTTCAAAAAAGATTAAGGTTTGAAATTAGTTTTGTTTTGATCTCATTTCACACTTAATTTAATGTCCCTGGCACTCACTCCACATTTTATTTGCTATACTTGAGTAGAATTAAGTTTATGGACATCACTATGTACAGCATTAAGTTAATGAGTTCTGTCAATTTTAGCGTCCCTGGCCCTCTATCCCTATTTTGTTTGTAGTTGATGTAATGTACTGATAGCATCATTTACTTATTCTTTGATAATCGGCATGCACCAATTTTTGGATATTCTCATTTTCCTAACATGACTTGTAATTAATTACTTTATCGTAAAATTTAAATTTGTATTCTTTATTTTTTGTTCATTTTATATTTTATGTATGTGCTGTAAGTATATTTGTATGATTTAACCCTTTAATTGGCAGATGGTGAAACGGCTGCTTTATGCAACTTAATGTTGAACGAGAGCCAAGTATCAGGCATTTGGAGATGCTGGTGTGGCAGTGGATAGAAGCTTGTTTCAACAAAATTATTGTGTTCTGTTATTCATTGAATCACTGTTGGTACAATAAAGTTATTCAACAATGACGCTGTTGGGCTGTTTTTAAAGCATTTTGCATCTCCGCCCTTCTGACTCGCTGGTGGCAGTTGGAGATTGCTCACTCGGTTTGTTCTCCTTGCAGCATGGCATGTCGGCCACACAGAAGCTCCTGAGGAAGGATTTTTATACCTGAAACTGGGCCGGTTAAGCTGTAAAACGTGGACAAGTTTCTACATTACCAGGGCCGAGCTTAACACTGCTGAACATTGCTATAAAGATCTATAGAATATCTGAAGATAAGTACTGAGTAACTCGCCAGTTTTTGAGCAGCATTTTAGATAAGTTGATAACATTATTATTGTTTAAGGCACATTTGAAAACCTTCACTTTATGGTCACTATGGTCACGCATTTAATTTAGTGCACATATGTGGGCCCATGATGGTGCACAGTGGGGCTTGAAAAATAGCTCCTTCTAAGTTGTTGAAGCCTGGAACCCTGGTTCGCCAAGTGTTCATTAGCTTTCACTTATGGACTGAGGCCACATATATAATTATAATTATTAATTAGATATATATCCCTATTGGGAGTATGTTAATGTTATTAACTTATCCAGAATTGCATTAGGGGATTACATTGTATTAGCATTTACCAATATTCCCATTAGGGTCTTTCTTACTGTGTGAGATCTCCCATAAGAGCCATAGAAAACACAAATGTTGCTTCTGAGCAACAGTGTCAAATAAAGGGTTAATTGTCTTATGACCCAAAAGCAGGCATATGTTGTGTCAGGTCAATGAATAAAGTTTAAATCCCCAGTACAGCTTATATAATCATGTTACACATCTTCTGGGCCATCTCTGCTCTTTTCTGGACTTTTCTGGACATTGTTTTTTGATTTTGTTCCTGTGTAGGGATCTGTAGAACTCTAGTTTGTTATAATTTTCAAATAGTAGCTGTATTGTTGCTATAGGGCCTGGTGTAACAGAACAGTGTTATCCTACATCCTAAGACAATGAAAGTAATAATAATAATAACTTTATTTCTTCTATACCGCCATAATCTTACGACTTCTAGGCGGTTCACAGTGAAGAGAGCTGGACAGTCAGCGAATTACAGAATACAATTAGTAAAATACGATACAATTCAGTTAGTACAGTACACATATTTCTCAAGTTATCAGCATGGAGTTAATCGTTTAGAACTGGTAACTGATTAGGAGATAAATCTGTTGAATATTGCTGTCTTGATTTCTTTCTGAAATGCAACGTAGGTCAGCCTAGCTCTGTTGATGTAGTTGCCTAACCAGGTCTGCTGTTTGCTAACTTGAGACTTCAAAGTTCTGTCCATAAAGGACCTGTATTTGCAATCAGTGATCCTTGGGTAGGCAAAAAGATTGGAGTTTCTGGTTGTCCTACTGGGAATTTGTAGCTCGAAATGTGGTAAGAGATAGGTAGGGGCCATTCCCCACACCAGTTTAAAGCATAGGCAAGAGAACTTGAACATTATTCACGCCAGTGTAGCAGTTTATAGTAGGGGCTAACAAGACTGACAGGGAAGCTAAGGTAAAAGAAAAGTTGTGAAAGGATATAATTGGCAATATAATGGAAATAGTTATTTGTAGTTTTCATACATTTCTGTTTCATCAGCGTAAATAAGGTTATTTTCTAGAATGCCTATATATATATATATATATATCTTATGGAGTGGTCTAAGTAACCCATATAATATCAATGATAGATAATCTACTCTAACAGGGAAGTCTACATGCTACATCCGGCATCAACTAGCCAATTTATTCAATTTTATTTCAGGAATAAGGCCTCAGAATAGGGACTATGCTGATATCAGCAGTCGGTGATACGACTTGCATAGTGCTCCCTATTCTGAGGCCTTTTTACTGAAATAAAATTGAATAAATCGGCTAGTTGATACCGGATGTAACGTGTAGACTTCCCTGTTAGAGTAGATTATCTATCATCGATATTGTATTGGTTATTTTCTAGAATGACCATAGGATTGATGTATGCCAGGGTGGAGTCAGACACAGAGTGGGTGATGCTGAGGGTGGGGGGGGGTGGGTGGGACCAGGATTAGAGAATGACACGGGGACAAATTTGCCCCCGTCCCCGCAGGAACTCAATTTCCCTGTCCCTTCCCCGCAAGTTTTGTCGCTGTCCTATTCCTGCCCCATTCCTCTAAGCTCTGCTTTAACCGCACAAGCCTCAAACACTTATGATTTTAAAATGTTTGAGGCTTATGCAGATGAGGACAGAGCTTGCTGGAATGGGGTAGGGACAGGAAAAGAACTCTCCAGGATGGGACGGGCAAATGAGTTCCCATGGAGATGGGGAAAAATTTATCCCCGTGTCATTCTCTAACCAGGATGGTGTGGGGAAGGGCTGGAGGTGCATCTTAAAATATCCCTTTTTGAAAAATTGAGCCTCCTTGGCAGCTCTTAGAAAAGAACAAAAGTTGAAGTTGTTGACCTCTGTTAAGTCCCAACTGGGGAAGAGATAGAAGGCTGAAGAAAGCTGAAAAAAGTGGAATCAGTGAGTTTCAATTTCTTATCTGTATAAAGAGATAGTTCACCGACTCTGGGATTTATTCCTTTACAGTCTGTTGTGAGTTAAAGTTAAGAGGGAAGGAGAGTATATTTGGCTTTCAGCGTTGGTCAAAGTACTTAAGTAAAAGTTAAAATAAATGTATATTTTAATGCTTAAGTATAAGTAAAAGTACAGTGAGAAACATTAAAAATTAATTTAATTGAAAGTTAAAAAGTTGTTGCCTAATATAAGGTTTCTTTAATCAAGTTGCGCTAGCGAGTGCCATGTGGTAAATGCACCAAAGCCCTTTAAATCCCTATCTGCATTTACCACACCTGTCCATGCTATTCGGCATGATAAAAGAGGTTCATAATACTTTTCATTTGAAAAATAAAAGTACTGCAACTACTGTGAATGCATCTATTCTTAACATTTCTATTTCAATATGTGGGGTTGTTTTAACCACTAAGGACCAGATTCAATGAAGCTGTCTGCGCAATGTGCGACAGCGGCAAAAAGGGCAAATAGAATGCTAGGAATGATTAAGAAGGGGATCACGAACAGATCGAAGAAGGTTATCATGCCGCTGTACTGGGCCATGGTACGCCCCCCACCTGGAATACTGCGTTCAGCACTGGTCGCCGTACATGAAGAAGGAAACAGTACTACTCGAAAGGGTCCAGAGATGAGCGACTAAAATGGTTAAGGGACTGGAGGAGTTGCCATACAGTGAGAGATTAGAGAAACTGGGCCTCTTCTCCCTTGAAAAGAGGAGACTGAGAGGGGACATGATCGAAACATTCAAGATAATGAAGGGAACAGACTTAGTAGATAAAGACAGGTTGTTCACCCTCTCCAAGATAGAGAGAACGAGAGGGCACTCTCTAAAGTTAAAAGGGGATAGATTCCGTAGAAATGTAAGGAAGTTCTTCTACACCCAGAGAGTGGTAGAAAACTGGAACGCTCTTCCGGAGGCTGTTATAGGGGAAAACACCCTCCAGGCAGGGCAGGATTAATTCATCGAGGGACCCTAGGCACACAAGTACACTGGGCCCCCCCACCCCATCCCACCCCACCATGTGCCCAGACTGAAACAGGAAGCTGCGTCAGAGGGAAGCTTTGGGCAAGCAGCACCACTTGCACAATTACAGTTCCTGCTGCCTTTCTTACCCACGTTGCTTGCTTGTCTTACTTTCCGTCAATTGGGGGGGGCCACGTTGCCGATCGGGGTTGGGCCCGCGTTACCAATCAATGCTGGATGGGCCCATTGCCGTTTGGAAAAAGCCCTCCTTCATCGGACCTCCCTGACCATTTTGGGCCCTAGGCACGTGCCTACTTGGCCTATTGGTTAATCCGATTCAAGATAAAGTTAGACAAGTTCCTGCTGAAGCAGAACGTACGCAGGTAAGGCTAGTCTCAGTTAGGGCACTGGTCTTTGACCTAAGGGCTGCCGCATGAGCGGACTGGTGGGCATGTTGGACCACTGGTCTGACCCAGCAGCGGCAATTCTTATGTTGTTATGTTCACTCTGCTTTTAGTAAAACTACATTTTTGAAAATGACTGTTACTCATGTGAGTGTGCTTGTGAGTCATTAATCCTGCACAACTAACAAGGTGTTCAACTCAGTGGCATGCGGTCAGGGCCTTCAGGGGATTCACCCAACCCTTCCAAAGGCCCTGAGAGCACTGCTCTGAATTTGATTGAGCAGGCAACAGTCAGAAGCTGCTCAACCAATCAAATTCAAATCAGCATTGTCGAGGCCTTTAGGGGGTTGGGTGAATTCCCAGCCCTGGTTTTTTATTATTATTATTTTGTTTACTTGTTCTTGATGTAGTTTGGTTGAGCAGGCTGCCTGCTCAACAAATCAAACTGCATCAAGCATAAAGTAAACAAAAAAAAATCAGGACTGTAGAGCTGCCTGAAAGGCCTGAATTCATACCATTGCAACAACTGCAGAAGCAGAAAGTGGATTGTTCAGTCTGATAAAAAGTTCCTTCAGATTAGGCCAGATTGCAATATTACTACCGTATTTCCTCATGTATAGGCCACCCCTCTATATAGGCTGCACCCATATATACGCCGTAGAAAAGGGGGACCTATGTTTAAAAAACGGAAGATAAGCCACCCCAAGGTATTAGCTGCAGCTTATCTTCTGGTACCTCTCCTGCCTTTTTCAGTCATCCCCCCCGGTACCTCCTACAAAATCCCCTCACTGGACGGCGGACGGCACACTGCTCGAATCTCCAGCGGTGCAGGGCAGCCGCGATCTCATGAGCATCCGGCCTGCCCCCGCACCACCCGCTGAATGATTGACATGGGACTTGCGAGAACTGACGTCAGGCATTCAGCAAGCAGTGCGGGGGCAGTCCGGATGCCGAAGAGATCGTGGCTGCCCTGTACCGTTGGAGATTTGAGCAGTGCATCATCCGCCATCTAGCAAGGGGCTCCGAAAAAGCTATGATTTAAAAGCAATACATAGGCCACCCCATTTAACTAGGCCGCGCCCCATACACGGAATTGTACATGGCCTATACATGGGGAAATACAGTAATGCCTTCTCACTAGGTCTGCATGTTTTGATCAAGGGAATCTTTGAATCACTTGACTTCTGTATTTCAAAGAATACTTTATCATCATTATTGTCATTATCATTTGCATTAGAAGTAGTGCTGTCTAATTCATCACTCGCATCTTCATATTTATCTTTGTTATCATTGTCATTCTGTCCAGTTACAAAGAAGGAATTTACAAAGTTGGAATCATTGTACAAGACATGCACTTAGCTAGAGATGCCATAAAAGACAGGGCTATAAAGGCCTACGTTTCCAGCACCTACCTTTGACATGAATACCACCTCCAAAGGCGCCTTCCAGGCATTACACAATTTCTACAGTGGCATTAGGTGCCCGTAGGCTCCTCTGGAGGCATGATTCAAGCACCGTTTTCAGGCGCTTTGAAAATTGTTTAAAGTTCCATTTGAAACAGCATTTCCCTCTTAACTTAGGTGCCGGTAGGGTGCCCACCGGTGCCTAAGTTAAGGTACTGTTTATAGAATATGGGCCATAAGTATCATCTGCCCATTCAGCACTATTCTATAAATGACATACACAACTTACTTAGCATGTAAATCCAAGGAAGCATTCACAGGAGGTAGAATATGGGCAGGTCAAGCACAACATACAGAATACTGTAAGTTACGCACTATGGGAAATTCTATATAGGACACCAGTTTCTGCAGCTGCCTAAGAAGCGGCTGAAAATTGCACACCGGCGTCCTAAACAGAATTGCGTCTGCTCTAAGGGACAGATGCCCCACGCTGCTGAATCAGCACGATTCTCTAACCAGTGCCCATGTCACAGGTGCTGCTAAGAGAATTGCCCCTGATCCCTTGCCATGATCAGCTGAGTGGCTGCAGCAGGGAACCTCCAACACCCTCTTCCCCCCCCCCCGTGAACTCAGCCGGCAGGATGGATGCCCACTCCCTCCTGCCCAAGACCTCTCCTGAAGCAAGCTGGACAGGAGGGATGCCCACTCCTTCTTGCTTTAAACACCTAAATGCCCACCTATGAACTGGCAGGAGGGGTGCCCACTCCCTCATGCCCCAGAGTCACCATGCCCTCTCAGGGCAATCTGGGCAGGAGGGATGCCCATTCCCTTCAGCTGCCATCCCAAAGAACCCAACACCACCAACATCCCCCCCAAGACTCAGGCTCCCAACCCCTAACTCTACCCCCAACCCCACTACCTTTCGCTTGAATATCCAGCCGAAGGGATGCTCACATCCTCTGGCCGGCCATCTCACCACTCCCAAATGGCAGGCCCTCCCCTTCCAGATGCATTCTTGGATGAACCATGGAAGGACCTAAGGCTCTGATTGGCTCAGAGGCCTAAGGTCCTTCTCATAGGAGTCTTGAGTCTTGAGCATTGGAGCATTTACCTCACCAGCCCACAGTAGAAACCACTACTGCAACTTTGTAAAAGCCAGTGTAAGGTACTACATTAGGCATATACATTTATGCCTGTTATAGATAAAGTATAATGGATATGCTTAACTGTAGGCACATAGGTCCCTGATATTCAAGCTGTGGTGGGCAGTGTTTTTGCTGTCCGCTGCCAGCGTTAAATCCAGATATTTAATGCCAAGCCATTTCTTGCAACCAGCATTGAATATATGGGGTTGTTTTAACCACTAAGGACCGGATTCTGTAACCGGCGACCACATCGGTGGCTGTCAATCATTCGAGGGTGCCGGTTACATATTCGCACCTATTCAGTCAAGACAGGTGGCTGAAATGGAGGCCCAGAAAACCCTGGCGTACATTTCAGCCACTTATCTTTGCCATTAGACCACAGCAACCGATCACGGCAGGAGAATTCCCCCTTCCTCCATCAGCTGAGTGGCAGGGACTCCCCAAAGCTGTGATTCGGTAACTGGTGTCCAAGTTGGATTGCCTGTCAATCATTCTAGAGTGTCAGTTACAGAATTGCATCTTAGGGACATCTCTGCCGCTCAGCTGATGGGGGAGGGGTGATTCCCCTGCCCCAAATAGCTGAGTGGCTACGGCAGGGTACCCCTGAACCCCACCGCAAGTCAGTAGTAGAGATGCCCACTCCCTCCTGCCATCACCCCCGCAACATACCAAGCAGGAGGGATGCCCAATCCCTCCTGATGGAACCCCCCTCTAACTAGGTTACCATATAGCTCTAGAAAAAGAAGGATGGATTGAGACATATGGGTTTTACTTTCATTGAAAGCTATGGAAATAAGGAGGACAGACCGAGACATCTGGTTTTAATTCTGTTGAAAGCAATGGAAGTAAAACCTGGATGAAATAGAGAGGACCCATAGAGAGCTTTGGGAAAAACTCATCAATTTTCACTCTTGCTATATCCTTTAGGGCCAAATACAGTACAGTATACCCTCTGAGATGTAAGCCTTGAGTGACACCCTACATACTGTATCTAAGGCCCCATCATCACACTGCCCCCTCAAATTAGCCAGACACAATTTCAGATCTACTGTCCATTTTTGACTAAGACCAGAATCCAAGAGCTCTCTCTTTCACACTAAAATCCTGTGAAACATAACAAGCAGAATATGACAGCTGTTTGGTGTTTGATGGGCGCTTGGTTTTATCACAAATGACTGCTAACCACCTGGATTCTATGATCCACTAACAAATATTCTCACCTACACTATGATTTTCAGAAATCATACTGAATCTCTATATTTTTGTGTGCATGTGCTATTTAGATATTCAGCCAGTTCTGGCCCTGGGAAAGAACAGCAGCGCTGGCCCCCACCCCGGAAAGATCGGCAGCACTGCCCCCCCCCGGGAGATCAACAACACCGCCCTCCCCCCAGCATCAACATCAAACAACCAGAATAAGTGACGTCGGAGGGGGTGGACCATCAGACGCAGTCATCGCGGCACCTTGCAGCAACTCCTTGCATCTGCCATTCCAACCCCTCCAACGTCACTTCTTCCCTGAGCAGAGCCGGCAGACGCAGTCATCACGGGACCTTGCAGCAACTCCTTGCATCTGCCGGTCCACTCCCTCCGAGGTCACTTATTCTGGTTAGTTGATGTCGATGCCAGGGGAGGGCAGTGTTGTCGATCTCCCGGGGGGGGGGGGGAGGCAGCGCTGCAGATCTTTCCTGGGGGGCCCGCAATGCCAAAGGAAAGAGCACCTGAGTCCTCTGTTTCTTCAGCGGGCCCCCTCTGACCTAAAAGGGTGGTGGAAGGAGAGAAAGGGGCAGATGCTGATGAAACTGGTGTGCAGGGGAAGGGGAGAGATATAAGGGGGAGGATACTGAATGGAATTGAGTTGAAGGGAAAGAAAGGGGGCAGTTGCTGATGGAATTGGGGTACAAGGAAAGGGTAGAGAGACATAAGGTGGAAGGATCTTGGATGGAATTGGGTTGGAGGGAGAGAAAGAGAGCAAATGCTGATGGAAGTGGGAGGAAGGGAAAGGAGAGAGTGAAATGCCTGACCCTGGGTGTGTGGGAGAGGGAAAGAAAGGAGAGGAGAGAGATGCCAGACCATTGGAGGAGGGAAGGGAAGATGAGGGATGCCACACCAATGGGGGAGGGAAGAAGAGATGGAAGGGAGAGGCAGACAATTTCTGGAAAAGGCACAGAAGGACAAAAGATGAAAGGAAGAGAGTGACAAGAAGATGAGGAGAGCAGAAACCAGAGAAGAAAAAGATAGAAAAAAAAAAATTCTATTTATTTGCTTTAGGGGACATGCATTGCTGTTTCTGTGGTGTTGCATTGTATGCAGAGTCCAGCTTCTTGGTGGTTTTATTTAACCTTTGTCTTCGTATTTCTATTTTATCCCCCTTTCACAAAACTGTAAAGCATTTTTTTAGCGCTGGCCATGGCTAAAAACCATACTACAGTTTTGTAAAAGGGGGAGAGGTTAGTTTGTGATTACATATTCCATACTAGGCAAAGGTGTTTGCTGTGTTCTGTTTGTATGAAAGACATGGTTTTTTGTTAGCGTTGACCAGCCTTGTTTGGCGTGGCATGGTTCTTGGGAGCAGCTTGAATAAACCTGATTTGAATCTTCTTATTTTCTGCCAATCTTCTTTTGTTTCATGTTAGATTTTTGAGGGGGACTGCTTGCCTTGTTGTTTCGTTGCAAGTTAACATACATGGAGTGGAACGTACTAGAGGAGTTACAGATTTGGTTGTACTAGAGGAGTTACAGATTTGGTTGCAGTTGAAACAAGCCATTCAGAAGGGGTTCCCTGAATGGTGCAACTTAAAAAATCAGTATAGCTTACCAGGCCTATGTTTCCAGGTGGATTTGAAAGGGCACCAGGCTGCCAAATGGTACAAATTAATATCTGAATATTTGAATAAAAAACCAAAAACTAGTCTAAAAGACATTTGGAGCATTGAGACAAAGCAGCAGATTTCTGCTACTCAATGGCCACGGATTTGGACTTGGAGGATGAGATGTACAGCATCAGCATCTATGAGACAGACTTGGTTTTTTCTGTTGTATAGAATTTTTTGGACCCCTGTACGTTTGCAAAAGTTAGATAGTTCTAAGTCTAATAGATGCTGACACTGTCATCTTGATATAGAGACACTGGATTATCTGCTGTTCTATTGTCCCTTGATACTTAAATTTTGGAGATCCATATGGGGTAAAATCAATACGATATTGGAAGTTTCAATGTCACTGTCATATGACATAGTGTTATTTGGAACTCTCTTAATACCCAAGAGTCCAATCAACGCAAATAAGAATAGGTTACTTCTTATCATGACAGGAGCTGCTATGCAGCAAATTACGAAAAACTGGGATAGAATAAATCATAATTTTTGGTGGGAAACCTTGTGCCAATTTTATAAGTTTGAGTGAATGAACTCGATACAATTGGGACAGTATAATAAATTCAAAGAGTCTTGGGGTCCATTAGCGAAATTTTGTAAGAATTGATCATTAGTATTACCTTTTGATTTCTGATAGAGTGTCATAGACATCCAAGGTGGGTGGGAGGGAGGGGCGGGGGTGGTATGTATTTATCTTATTATTTGAAAGGTGGTGCTGTCTATTGTACCAATTGTTTGTTAATCTGTTGCACTTTGTGTTGACTTACAAAAATGAGTAAAGAATTGAAGAAGGTTACTGCTTGGTTGGACTGCTTTACTAAAGTAAATTTAAAAGCAGACACCAGAATGGCTCGTTTTGGAGCCATGTAATGAACTTTGCTGCTGCTGAGGGCTGACACGTGGGAAGTAGTGAACCACAAGCAGAGAGAACTCCACCTCGTGGTTCATCACAACTGACATATATGTGACACTTTCAGGCATAAGGAATATTGGTGAGGTATTCAATTGGGTACAGTAGGTTCTGGATGAGTTTTGGAAGGCTCACCATACAATGTAACGGGGTTATGGTGAAATGTGTACCTGGGACCTTTCTTGTGAAGTTCACTGCCCTGCCCCCAGTGGCATAGCAAGGGTAAGAGGTGCCTGGGGGGCGATAGTGCCCCTCCCCCACCCTCACCTCCACATGCTCCTTCCCTGCGTATGCTGTTTCCCTTCCCCCATACCTCTGTAACATTCCTGGCACAAGCAGCATCCCCCAAGCTGCTGTCGCACCAGCATCAGCCCTTCCTCTGACATCACTTTCTAGCTACGGGTCCATGAAGTGAAGTCAAAGAAAGAGCCGATGCTGGTGTGACAGCAGGTTGGGCTTTGCTGCTCGCCCCAGGAACGTTACAGAAGTATGGGGGAAGGGAAGCGGCACATACACGTGGCACTGGGGGGGGGGAGCAGCGGGGAGTAGAGAGGAGTATGGATGCCTGCGCCCTCACAAAGATAGCACCCAGGTCAGACCTTTCCCCCTGCCACACCCTTACTACACCACTGGGTGCTCCCCTGCTCTGGGAAGTCTGTGTGGCCAGTCTACTAAGAATGTTAGCCCCTCCTGTGGTTGTTTTTAGTGCATTTTACATTTGGACTTTTTATTTTCAAAAATGGTTTGCATCTGGGAAAAGAGGATGGCTGACCCTGCCCTGGCCCCGCCCCCCAGCCCATGCAAACTTCATCTCTTTGATCTCAACAGTCCTCTAATCCTAGTTCAAAAAGATGAACACACTGAGGACAAACACATCTAGAAATGACCACTTAAAAAAAAGAAAACAGGTAGACATTTTTATAGTTCTAATCTTGTTCTGGTTTAATATAAGGGCTGATTACAGAAAGCTGTGCTGTGATGTAACAGGCCAGAATGAAACCATGATCTGGCTTTCTGATGTCCATCATAACTGATTTGCTGTATGAGCAGTTAATCTGAATGTTTCAGTCATTACCCTTTGTGATCTCTGTAATTTAGAAGAAAGAATCATTTAAAGTTCCTGAGAGATTTACTTGTAAGTTGAACTCTCGGCCAACTGTATTCTTTCAAAATGAAATCTTTTGTGACAGAGACACATATTTTTGTTGGGGCATTATATATATTTTTTAAATATCTATGCTGTTATCCTATAGTTTTCAGAAGTTCTGGAAACATCAAGTCTAGTAGCCCTAGAGAGGCATAATCATAAGTATCCTTGTGGCCCAAGTCCCTAGGTGCAGAAAGTAGGCAGCAGGGGAATATACATTCTCAAAAAAAAGTCCAAAATGAGGTTTTTCTAAGAGGGTTAGATGAGTACCCTATGACAGCGTTCACCAAAGGGAGGACGATAGGTCAGATACTTAACAAATGAGGGGTCTCCATCCAAGAACAGGGTGCCCACACAAAATGTTCACACTGTCAATGGTGTGATAAAACCATTGAAGGAGGATCCTGGCTTGACCCCCAAACGGGGCAAATTATCCGGGCTCGAAAAGATACAAACTGTAAAACAGACTGGGTAATTTATATTATAATATATATTATAATTTATATTATAATTTGCCCCTGTTCTCTTATATACGTAGGCCGTATGAAACGTCCAGTGCAGTTAAGATTGAACGAGCATAAGTCCCGGATCTCTACGGAAACCTTGTCAGCCTCACTTGTACAACATTGGATTTCCAAAAAACACACATTAGATCAAATCAAGTGGAGGGTGATTGACAGCCTGATAACACAGGGGGGAGGAGGGGAATATGGAAGCAAAATTGAATTATTTAGAGCAGAAGTGGATTTACCGCCTGAATACAATCATTCCCTTTGGGCTTAATCTGGAATTAAAGTGGTTGTCTCTTTTATGAGGTTTCCCTGGAGTGAGTGTTCCCGCCTTTAATTCAATAGTAAGAATCAGGAGTGATTGAATGTTTAACATTTCACTTTTTGGAGTTTCAGTAGCTATACTCCTGGCCGACGGTCAGTGCCGGATTTGTGACGTCATCCATTGATGACGTTGCCTGCAGTGGAAAGCTCGATCCTGCGGCGTCACTAATGGCTGAGTCGGGTAGTATTTAATGAGAGTAGTAGCACGGCGCGGCCATCTTGATAACAGTTACTGGGTGGCCGTTGCGCAGAATAAACTTCAGTTAAGGTAAGAAATATAACTAAAAGAATAGGTTGGACTTTCAACAGGAGCTTTTACTAGTACTAAGATCAGTTTTTCTGTGTTAGGGATTGTAGCCCTGAGCAAACCCCCTAAGGGTGAAACATGTTGGCGTACTCGTCCCTTACCATTCACCACCTAAGTTAAGTATGAATGTGGTAGTTACATTATATAAACTTGAAAGTTGAAGGTTTAATCCAGTTTAACACAGCTAAAGTTAAGCACAGTAAACAGTGTTAAAAGTTATAAGTGACCCGGTGAAGACTGAATGCATAAAGCCAGTTGTTATGAGATATTGTTGAACACCTGGTGGCATTTCTGAGGGTCTGAAGATCAATATCTAATAGAAGGTTATTAAGGGGTGACCGAAGGGGACCACCCCGAATATTGGTTTGATACATACCCTCTATTTATCTTAATATTTTGAAACGCAAGATATCAATTTTTAATGTTTAAAAGCATCTGCATGAATAAAACAGTGCTTTACCCATCAAAATAGACTCTCACAAAATTGTCCACTTAATATGAGAGAAAATTTTTCTATGTATAGCTCATGCATGATGTGATTTTATCTACTGAGAGTAAGACATTCCCAGTTGGAGGACTGAGGAATTTTCAGTTTATATATATATCTTTGAAGATGTGAGCATTTCATTGTAAATGAACCTTAGACATTTTTCTGTGCCAAAGAGTACATATAAATGTGTCAACATAGTTTCCCTAGGATAAATTTCAAAGCATATGTTTGAGTCCTTTTGCTTCATAGTTGTGTCCCGCAATGAGCACAGCAAAAGTATACGCATACTTGTTCTACATATGCAAATGGGCAAAAGCTTCCAGATAAGGAATAAACTGTAAGCTCCCTGAACAATAGTATTAAAATTAAAAATAATCAGGAAAAGAACTACAATAAACAAATGGAGGGGCCTTTTTATTAAAAATAGAGCTAGATTTACTAACTCCCGATTCCGTGTCCGATCCGTTCCCAATTGCATGCAGGCCGACGAATTCACAAAAGGCTTGCATGCAAATGGGGACAATAGTTGACACGTCCCCCAACCAAGGCACGGATCGCTAGAAAGCGATCCTTCAGCATGCGCAGACTCCTCCCTAAGGAAGTCCCTGGTTGGCTGAGGCACTCCAGGCCCCTCCAAAGGGAGGAGCCCAAGGCGCCTCAGCCAATCAGGGCCTTATGCTCCTCTCCTTGCATCACATGATGCATCAGGGCATGGCCTAAGTCCGCAGTTGGTGTCAGAGGAGGCCTGGAGCAGGAGGGACTGAGCACTCCTCCTGCTCCCAATGATTTTGAAGGTATGGGGAGGGGTGGCCGAGCCGGCCGGCCTAGCTAAAGGTACGGGGAGGGAGGTGGGCTGTGCCCGGCCAGGCTGGGTTTGCGATGAAAGGAGGGAGTTGGCATCCCTCCTGCCATATTCATATGCGTGCGGGGTGGGTGGGCAGCAGTGGCGGATATCAGTGGGGGGAATTATTATTTTTTTGGTTCAGGGAGGGGGGTCAGTGTCGGGTTAAAACCATGGGCTTCCAATGCATTTTGCACAATATATAAAAATGAAAAAATTATTTTTTATATATGTTCTGCTAAAAGCATTGCGAGCCTGTGGTTTTAAAGAGCAGGAGAGTCAGCAAGGATAGAAGTGACTGGTCTTCAGCAGTCGCTTCTTATCTGATCGGCAAGCTCAATTGGTGTTGGGGAAATTGTTTAGTGAATCGCTGCCTTCCAAAATTTGCATGCCATTTCCCTCATTTGCATGCATGGATCGGATCGGGTGCTGATCGGATTGGGAGGAAGGTTAGTGAATTGGGTCGGAGAACAATCGGGTCGCAAAGGGATCGCACACCAATCGGTACATGATCGGTTTGGTTAGTGAATCTAGCCCATAGTTAAGCACTTATCTCCTAATTCTGTATAGGGAATTCAAAACTGCATGCACAAATTTGGGTGTGCAGCCTAATTTGTGCGACAATTTAATTGAACAACCAAATAGCGGTGCTAATTGGGTACGAACAATCAGTTATCAGTGCTAATTGGCAGTAATTTGAATATGTGTGCATCTTTGTAGTCGGTTTTCTATAAAGATGTGCATGTTAAATTTTACATATGGATCCAAACAGGGCCGGTTTTAGACATGCTAGCGTCCACGGCAGAAATTAAGGAGGGGGGCCCTGATTCCCTCTCCTTGATCTCTTCAACAGCCATTACTACCGTATATAAAACAACTTTAAATGACTTCTTCACACACAAAAACACAGACAGACCTTTACCAAATACAGTTTTGTTGCAAAGATATAGGATTCTGTACTGAAGCTGTCCCTTTCCATGCCTTTATTATCTCAAGGATCCACTGTGTCCTTGGATAATTTAGGGTCCCTGTCCGGAGTTGAAGGTCAGGAGGATATGGCTGCACTCGATCAGAGTGATGATGCCTCAGTACACCGTCTTTTCAAGTCCGCAATTGTTTCACATATTATTTTGGACACTGTGAGTTGAAGTTGGACCCACATCAGCCCGCCATCTCCTAGTGTTCCGTTATGAGCAACACAAATGCACAGACTACCTTTTTTCCAGCCCTTCTGGACATTACCTCGTTAGTCACTGACCAATGGGACTCCTCAGAAGGCTCCCTAAAGATGGCAAAAGCTATATCCAGGCTTTATCCTATGGTTCTGGAATTCCAACAGCTGTTTGTCAGCCAAAGGTGGATTCTGCGATAACTCTAGTTACCAAGGGCTCCTTTTACTAGTTTCAAGTTTCAAATTTCAAGTTTAATTAAAATTTCTTATACCGCCCAATCAACCTTCTAGGCGATAGCAATTTTAGCGCGTGTTTAACACACGCAGAATTGCCGCACTCACTAGACGCTAACGCCAGCATTGAGCTGGCGTTAGTTCTAGCCGCATAGCGCGGGTTTATCATGCGCTAAAATTCTGCGCATGCTAAAAACGCTATCACAGCTTAGTAAAAGGAGCCCCAAGTGTACCTCCCTCCTTGAAGGGCTGATGGCTGCTGAGTGAGCTTCCCTGACTGCGAGGCCCCCTGAAGCTGTGGGGCCCAGGGCAGCTGCCGTGTTTGCTGCTCCCCTAATGCCAGCCCTGGATCCAAAAAGGGGACACTGCCATGGGAGGGGCATAGGCACATCAGGGGTGCTCCTGCAATCTGTGTGTAGTATTGGAGAATGGCAGATCCATGCCTAATTTAGGCACAAGAACACACATCATGTTTCAGTTGGTGTGAATCCTCTGGGTATGGATTCCGGGGTTAAGTGCTATTTTATAAACAGAGCCCAACATTGTGCACTGTTTATATAATTTTTATGCAGAAACATGAGTGCCATTTATAGCTTTTTGACCTTGACACACAATTAAGGGCTGATTCGGGAAGTGATGCCTGACACAGCAGGTGCCCAGAAAAATAATGCCTGCCCTGTGTCAGTCATGTTTGTCTAAGGCGAGAAGTTTAATTCTTAATGATTTATACTGAAACTATGATGATTTATTTAAATTTCCAGTTCCTTATTTTATTATTCTTTATTTTTGTCAACTTCCATATGGGTCGGGGGGTTTAGTTTTTAGATTATTTTATTTCTTTGATAAAAGGTTTACACATAATTAAGGGGGGGTTTGGGAAGGGAGGAGGAGGGAATTGAGGAATTAAAAAGGGGTTTAAATTTGAGAATGTATTGAGGTTTATAGTAGAAAATATATTTTGGAGGAATAATAGAACAATGTTTGACTAATATTTTTATGAATTTAATTGTTATGAGTTAATATGTATCATATTTTTGTAAACTTGTTTGTTTGTATAATTCCTTTAATAAAATGTTATTCATTGAAAAGGGGAGGGAAGGAGGAAGGGAGGTGAGGGGTAGTAGGGGGGTTGATTGGGATCATAAGAAAATTTATTTTGAAGGAATGCTAGAAATATTTATGTAAATATGATATTTTTAATTTTAATTGAAATGAAATCTATTTATATTATATTATTTCCTTCAACAAAATGTTATAAATTAAAGATGATACCTGCAGGCATAAGGCCTATTGTTGTGGTGTACATGTGAGTAATATAATTTTTGAGAGGGTTATGGAGGACTAGCCGTACAATATAAGTAGGTTATGGTGAAATGTGTACTTGGGACATTTTAATGTGATGTTCACTGCAGTTCCCCCTAGAGTGCTCCTCTGCTCTGCTCAAATGTCTGTGTGGCCAATTTGCTAAGAATGCTGGCTGCTTGTACTGTATGTCCCAATGGGTTGTTTGTGTGCAATTTTTGTTTGAACATTTTCATATTCAAAAATGGCCAAAAAAAGATAGACACATTAAGGGCCAAAATGTCAAGATAAGTCTTTTTTTTTTTTTTTTTTTTGGGGGGGGGGGGGAAAGATGTCTTGTGGTTTCAAAAATGATTTATTTAAATTTCCAGTTCATTATTTTATTATTCTTTATATTTGTCAACTTCCATATGGGTCGGGGGGTTTAGTTTTTGGATTATTTTATTATTTTCATATTCAAAAATAACCAAAATGTCAAGATAGGTCATTTTTTTTTGGGGGGGGGGGGAAAGATGTCTTGTGGTTTCAAAAATGGACATTTTCTCTACTGAATATTTGGATGTCTTCCCCAAAATGTCTAAACTCAGTGAATAATTTCCTTTGGATTCAGATAAGTTGAATTTCTAGTTTTGGACTCTGTTTTGAGCAGTGAAAGGAAATTTGAATGATAATAGTTGTCAAATGAGGGGAGTATTTTGTTGAAAAAACCTTTTTTCACGTTAAACATTTTTCACTTTATTTTTTGCACCTAATTAGCATTACTTTGCACACAGAGGAGCCATTATGATGTACGGGGCAAACTCATTTAAGTTCCAAATCCCAAGTAGAATATGAGTTGTCTGCCCGGGGGTATACTGCTGGGGTTCTCCAGTACTGAGGTCTTCCTCTTTCTTTCTAGTAGTCTTAAATTTTCTGTAATACTTCCTCTCTTTTGGCTTTAATGGACAGAGCTTATCGGCCTTTCCACTTTCTAGATATATATTTTTTGCCAAATATTTTTGTGGAATTCTGTGAATTAGTGTTTGGTAATTTTAGAGTTTTAGATTAAGACATCTATCGAAAATGATCCTCCACATTATGTAGAATGACAAATTGAAGCGTACACTGAACTGTTCCATTACTACCTATGGACAGACAAGCTAAGGTGCCCTGTCATAAATAAAAATACATTTTATTTATGCACGTTGAGCTTTATTTTCAACAAGATACCTACGTTATTGACTGATTTACTTATTTTTATTTATTTTAAAAACTTATAGTCCACCTACGCCTAGGTGTATTATATAAAAACACAAAATAATAACACATGAAAAACACATAATAAAAACAATGAACAATAAAACAAAATAGCACATCACATCAAATTCCTCATATTCCAGAACAGCTGACCACTTTTAAACTGCCCATAAGCTAACACAGTTGAAAGTGCCTGCACAAATAGGTTTTAAAAGCTTTTTGAAACAAAAATGCTCATGTGCCTTTGTAAAATAGGCTTCCAGATCCAGCACTAATAACATACAGTTCCAATATACAAATTTACACCAGCTCTAAAGAAGTATAGATGTATACATGTACTCTATGGGGCTCACAATCTAAATGGAAATACGTCTAAAATCCCGTCTAAATCGGCACTTGGACGATTAATAAGACAAGTTGTCCAAGTGCCAATAACCGAAGCGGGTTTTAGACGTAGTTAAAAACAGCTTAGGCCTCTTCAGTGCTGCTGTATGCCAAGAACTGAAAGGGGTGTTTTAGGAGGAGTGGTGAGGGCGGGATCTGGGCAGGATGTGGGCTGACCTAAACTTAGTTGTACTGCAAGTATAACTGAAAGTGTAACGAGGCTGCCTGGACGGAACTTGTACGTTATGACGTAGGCAATGTAAAAGCAGGTCTAAGTGCCCAGAAGGTATCCAAAGTGACCAGATAACCACTGCAATCACAAAGTACAGATCCTCCACATACTCCCCCAGTGATCACTGACCTCCCCCAATATCATAAAAATTGGAATAAAAATGTACATGCCTGCCTCCAGAACATCAGCACCTGGTATAGGAAAGCCTAATAGAGCAGCACAAAGGTGGCTTAAGTAGTCTGGGGCTATTGGGGTTGTAGACAGGTGGGTCTAGTAGGTTTTGGGGGTGTTTTGGGGGGCTCACCATGACCAATAAGGGAGTTCTGTTGAGATGTTTATATGGCACCCTTTTTGTGAAGTTCACAGCAGTGCCCTGTGAGATGCACCACTACTGTGTTGCTATGTATGGGTGCCCAGTCCATCACTTTTCTGGCTCCTCCCACATCCAAAAGGTCTTGTTCTAGGTATTTTTTGACTTGGCAGTCTGGATGATCAAATGGCTGGACATATACTTAGACGTTTTTCCAAAAAAACAAATTATTATGGATGTATTTTTTGGGAATGGACTTTAGACACTGCCAACTTTGTGTGACTAGCGATTTAGGCCCAAAACAAACTTAGATGTATATTTTGATTATGCTCCTCCTTGAGGATGCTTCTGTGTCCGGAAAGATATGGAGACAAGTGTTCAAGGTCTGTCTTTACCGATTTTTGTTTTTTCCCTTTCCTCTGAAGCCAGGTACTTGAGTGAAATTCTACCCTTTAGGGCTGGGGTGAGGAGTCAGCCTTCCTCATCTAATATAATAAAATGCTAGGCCGCGCATGCGCACTAAAAAAAACGTGTTCCCTGAGCTGTCCCGTTTTTTTTAGTGCGCATGCGCGGGTTGTACGTCACCAAACTCGGCAACGCAAGCCATGTCCGCCGTCGGCCTCGAGCTCCTGGGGGCCGGCGGCTCCAGTCGCCCAGCCGGTGCTGAGTCCCCCCCACTCCCACTTCAGCTGGCACGGACGGTTTGAGAATGAGGGAGAGAACAACGCAGCCAGACGGACCGCGGGAAGGGAAAGGGGGGGAGGGTTTCGAGGGAGCCGGCTGGCCGCATAAATTATTTTAATTTGAAATCTGCCGCCGTCGCCGCGGCTCCTCTCTCATCTTCCGACATAATATAAGTGCAGCTCATGAGAGGAGCCGCGGCGGCGGCTTTGAAAACGGCTCCCTTAGTTCGCTGCATTTTTTTTTTAAGTTTAAAACTGCCGCCGTGGCTCCTCTCACGATCCCGGCCTGTGTCAGAGAAGGCTTCCGACGCAGGCCGGATCGTGAGAGGAGCCGCGTAGGCATCTTTAAACTTAAAAAAAAATCCAGCAAAGAACTAAGGGAGCCGTTTTATCTCCATGCTGCTATGAAGGAACAGGTGAGGGGGAGGGAAATGCTGATGCTGATGCACAGGGAGCAGGCAGGCATGGCAGGCAAGCAGGGGAAGAGGGAAAGGGGCTGCTTTGGGGGTAGGGGTGTGCTGGGGGCACATAGCAGTCATGGGCAGGGGATCACAGAACAGGCAGGCATGGCTCAACAAGGGGAGAGGGAAAGGGGGCTACTTTGGGGTGAGGGGTTTCCTGGGCCAGACAGCAATCATAGGGGGAAACAGAAAGGGGCCACGGAGCAGGCAGGCATGGCACAAAAGGGGGCAGGGGCATTGGGAAACGGGGCTGCTTTGGGGGGAAGGGTGTTCTGGGGGCACACACCAATCATGCCGGGGAAGAGAAGGGGGCCACAGAGAGATAGGCAGGCATGGCGCAAGACAGAGACACAGACAGAAAGAATGACAGACAGACAGACAGCATCCAAGCACAGAGAGAGAAAGGAAAAAAAAAACAGTCGTCTACTCTAGCACCTGTTGCACAGGGGGAGAACGAAAGAGATGCTGATGGACAAGGGGTTGAAGAAAAGGAACGGAGGACTAATGTTGGACAGGGGGAGAAGGAAAGAGGTGCTGCTGGACAGGGGGGAGGTAAAACAAAGGGAGAAGGGCTGCTGCTGCATAAGGAGAGCAGTGAAGGGGTGGTGGTGGACACAGGGGAGGTAAAAGGAAGGGAAAATGGACAGGGGGAGCAGGCAAGGGGTGGTGATGGACAGCCAAGGAAAAAGAAAGGCAGAAAGAAAAAAAGCGGCTAAGGAGAGAGAGAGAAAGAAATAAAGACAGACACACACACATATGTTCTAGCACCCGTTAATGTAACGGGCTTAAAGACTAGTGAATATATATTTTCTTACCTTTCAACCTTGAATAATATTATTATTTATATGAACATAAGAATAACCTTACTGCATCAGACCAATGGTCCATCTAGCCCAGTATCCTGTCTTCATGGTGGCCAATTCAGGTCACTAGTACCTGGCAAAAACTCAAATAGTACAACATTCCATGCTACCAATCCAGGGCAAGCAGTGGCTTCCCCTATGTCTGTCTCAATAAGAGACTGTGGACTTTTGCTCCAGGAAATTGTCCAAACCTTTCTTAAAACCAGCTACGTTAATCACTATTACTACAATTTCTGACAACACATTCCAGAGCTTCCTGCATGTCTGTCTCAATAGCAGTCAAAAAACAAAAGGAATTGACCCCAAAATATCCACAGAGAAGAAAATCCAGAGAAAACCAAAAAAAATTCTGTGGAGTGACGATGTTCCTAAATGGACTTTATTTGAAGGTGTCAAAGTTCCAAAGGTACACTGAAATCATCCACATAAAATAATTTCATCCACATAAAAATCAGTTATCCACATAAAAGCCTTAAAGGACCTAGTCCGCTAGGGATACAGGACCCAACACAGTCCGTGTTTCAACAGAAAGTCTTCTTCAGGGGTCCCTGGGGGTCCTATAAAGGTGAATATGTGGGAAACAATTGTGTGGTGATCCAGAAGTGAGACATACTTGCATTTGCAATAGAAAGGGCAAGCAATGTCTCACTTCTGGATGAAATTATTTTATGTGGATGATTTCAGTGTACCTTTGGAACTTTGACACCTTCAAATAAAGTCCATTTAGGAACATCGTCACTCCACAGAATTTTTTTTAGTTGTCTCAATAGCAATGCCATTTATCTCAACATGCTTATGTCTTGTACTGGGCGTTTTTTTGTTGTAAATGGTTTGGTTTTTTTTTGCGTATTTTCAAATGTTGGAAAATGTTTATTTAACTTTTTCATTATAGACCTTGGTTTTTTTGTACACAGATGTTTTGTCTAGCATTCAGATATCATATTGAAATGTCCCGCCATGTTATACCAGTGTTTAATCATGAAGAAGTGGAACCTGTGTAGAGTGCTAGATTCAACTCTGGCTATACTGTGGGGGAGATTAGATGAACCATGAAAATCTTTATCTGCCAACATTTGCCATGTTACTATGTTCTACTGTATACAACTTTCAGAAAGCTTATAAAACTCATTTATTTAAGCAAATTATAAATTCTTAATTTAATACTCTACCCTGCAGTTTTAAGAATTCGCTCTTTTTGACTGAGGATCTTTTTGGCTAGTCTCTGAGTTCTTAGCGACAAGGGCTTCTATAAGTAGGAGGTGGAAAGAATGCTGGCTCTGGCCTAACTCCCAGCCAACCTGCTTGTGAGCAGAGGAGCAAGCATCTACATCCCTATAAATCATTCAAAACTTAGGCTCCTTTTACAAAGGTGCGTTAGGGCTTTAGCGCACTGAATTGCCGCGCGTGCTAGACCTTAACACCAGCATTGAGCTGGCATTAGTTCTAGAAGCGTAGTGTGGGTTTAGCACACGCTAAAATCCTGCGTAAGCTAAAAACGCTAGCGCACCTTAGTAAAAGGAGCTCTTGGTACTTGTGCACAGGACTCCCTATGCACATTAAGGGCCATATTCTATATACAGTGCCCCCACTCCCCAAGTCAGTGCAGCCAAGAATGGTGCTTAGTGTGATTTTATAAAAAGTACATGCACCTTATGCTAAGCGTTAGTGCGCATTACAACTTTTAGGTGCACCCTTATAGGCCAGAGAAAACCAGGCCTAAATCCCTCCACCTAATTTGTGTGTACATCAGGCGTATTCTATAACAGTGTGCATAAATTCAAGTAACACCCATGATTTGCCCATTCTCTTCCTTTGGCCATGCCTTTTCAGATTCACATACTAGAACTGGTATGCAACACTTTATAGAATACTCCTACCTAGTTGTGTACATAACTTTTTATTAGTGCCAATTCGCTTTAATTATGAGCTGATGTCAATTATTAGCACCCATTAGACTTATCAAACAATTAAGTTGTGTGCACCAATTGGCTGTACACACCAATTTGCTCGCACAGCACAAGGCACCATACCCAGAATTTGAGGGTAATAGTATGCAGTAGAGAATGACATGGGGAAAAAATTTGTCCCCGTCACCATCCCACCCCTGCGACCACAATCCCTGTCCCTGACCCATCTCCGCGACCACTGCCCCGTCCCCGCGACTACTGTCCACTCCCTCCTTCCTAGTGTGAGGGAACATGCGTGATCATGGATCGTGCAGTCCTGAAGCCCCCTCCCGCCCGATCGCCGCGTCCTGCCATCTCCCTCCCTCCACCTCACCTTAGGTGCCTGCCGAGTCTGACTTTAATTCTTCTCCCAGCCGCACACTTTGGTAAGCCAAGCGCGCGGCTGCTTGAGCTGTTGAATCTTCTTCTCTGACCCAACTTCCTGTTTCCAGTTGCGTCAGAGGAGGCGATTCAACAATTCAAGCAGCCGAGCACGCGCGGCTTATTGAAAGCATGCGGCTAGAAGAATTAAAGTCGGACTCGGCAGGCACCTAAGGTGAGGTGGAGGGAGGGAGATGGCAGGATGTGGGATGCGGCAATCGTGTGGGGATGCTGGGCCGTGCAATCCGTGCTAGCTTCACTGCAGAGACAAGACCATTTACTGCTCCACGGAGCGGTGAATGACCTTGTCCCCGTCCCCGCAGCGACCACTAATTTTTCTCTCCCCATTTCAGCAGGTTATCCGGGCTAGCTGCCGGTAACAACCATCGAGTCATTCTCTATCATGCAGCTTAGACTCTTTCTGTATTTATTGCTGAATCAAAAGTTGTAGTCATTTAATTTTATTTGCATTATTTTGTTTTTGAGCTGACCATGTCTGAATATAAGTTAGATCAGTGGTAGGGATCCATGCAGTACATCTCATCTCTACAAAAGCATAATGTACAGTCTAGATTCTTGGCCTTTATTTCTCTAACCAGAATATAGCATGCAGGAGGGATGAACCCATGACACAGCGCTCTAAAGACAGGGGCTTGAGTCTGGTAACAGCCTCCATTCCCAGGCCCTGGGTTAGCTTTGTAGAGGTGGGAGTGAAGGGGGGTTCTATGGTGAGGGCGTCAAGGGGAGGGACACATTATGAAGCAGATGCTCTGTCCCCCAAGGAAATCCACTATAATCAGCATAAAGCATTCTGTCAGACAAAGCCCAGCTTTTCTCGCTTCCAAATAGAGCACTTAGATCAGTGTATACTGTAACAGCATTGTCAAAAGTGGCATGACTGCATGCACAGGAATCTACTATGTTTAAAAATATGTTTTGCACATTTTAACCAATGCTTTATGTAGATTTTAGTCACAAGGATAGAATCTAAAGAACAGAAGCTGCGTTGGTGTGGGTTTTTTTGTTCTTTGATTCATTTCCCTGTCTCCCACCCCCCTCCCCCCAGTTCTGCACCTGCCTCTCTTTTTGGCTTACTGTTGATGCTCATAGAGGCATCAGCTGGCAGTGGCAAACTGTAAGAGCTCCCCTGCCATACAACTTTGCAAATGCCAACCATTCATTGTGTTGTGCATGCCAGCTCACTCATAATGTGAGACTCCCTGGATCTCTTTTTCTCTCCCTCTCTCTCAGGATTCACTTCAAATGTTCCCACCAGTGCTCGGCCTCAGAGCAGCTCTGTGAGAAACTCTTGAATGTAGCTGTTCTCCCCCTCCCCTTGTTTCTAGCATTTGATGGAGACGGTAATGCTGAGGTTGGAGATTTTAACTTGCAGTCAGCAGCACACTTTAATTAATGGAGAGAACGTCTCCTGGCAAATAATGGCAGGCTGGGGGAGAGCGGGCTACTGTATGTGTGCCGAAGGCCATTAACCTGACCAATCATTCTCGAATAGGAAACGCCTGACTCACAAGTTGGAAACTGCTCTGTTAACACAGATAATAAAAACAAGTTCAGTTTTGAATATGGTGATAGATGTTCACTACTATCTAGACTACAGGATTTCTGTCCAACACTCATAATCTTTCAGTAATTCTGGACATTTTTTTTCATTAGATTGAGATAAAATATATCTATCTATTTATTTAAATATATATATTTTTTATCTCTACTATTAGGTCCCCTTTTTCTAAACCACGCTAGCGTTTTTATAGCGCCGGGAGCCGCGCTGAATGCTCCACGCTGCTCCCAACGCTCATAGGAACTCTATGAGCGTCGGGAGCAGCACACAGCATTCAGCGCGGCTCTCAGCGCTAAAAAACGCTAGCGCGGTTTAGTAAAAGGGGGCCTAAAATTGCAGCCAGAGTACAATATAGTGGCCCTTTTACTAAAACGTAGAATGCACTAAAATACCAAGAAACCCATTTTATCCAAAAGGCTTATTAGCATTTTGTGCATACTAATTCTATTAGCGTGCGCTACGCTTTAGTAAAATGAGATGCTTAAGAATTAAAAAGTTGCAAAATCAAATAGAACAGGCTGACCTAGTCCTGGTTTTACCCCCTCTGCATGCATTGAGAGGTAAATCTGGGACAGTCATGACCATATCAGAATTAATGTGTAATAATAATAACGTGCAATGAGGTCAAACTGAGCCAGGATCAGCCTCTTTGCAGCCGTTTCCGTGTTTTATATTTATTTTCCCTCTTCCTGATTTTAGTCTCCTGATATTAATGTGAACAGATGAGTCAGCGAGTATTGCAGGAGGATATACATTATGCAGGAGACCCGACCTCGCATGTAATCAGATGTTAAAATCCTGAGATTACTGGAATGCAGGTTGTTTTCTTTCACACAGAGTGCTCTTGACTGGCACCATCCCTAATGCATTCTAATCAATCTACAACAGACCGATGTAATACCTAATGACCTGATATAAAACATTTTGCAAATCATTGGAGCACAATGCTCATTAAAAGTGAATAATCCAACTGCTTATCCTGCATCTGTAGCTTCATGTGAGACAAGAAGGAAACTGTTAGAAAAATAGGCAGAGACGGGTGACATAAAGTAACACAGCAAAAAATCTGTCCAGAAGAAAAATTTCACCAAAATAAGGCAGGTTAGGCATTCTTAACTAAGAAAAAATATAGTATCTCTGTGAAATAGAATTTGGGTTATTACTGTGTGACAGGATCTACAAAGACTAGGGGGGACACTCGATGAAGTTACAGGGAAATACTTTTAAAACCAATAGGAGGAATTTTTCTTCACAAAGAGCCCTGGAACATATTGCCAGAGGTTGTGGTAAGAGCAGATAGTGCAGCTGGTTTTAAGAAAGGTTTGGACAATTTCCTGAAGTGAAAGGTCCATAGTCTGTTATTGAGAAAAACATGGGGGAAGCCACTTTTTGCTCTGGATTAGTAGCATGGAATGTTGCTACTCCTTGGGTTTTGGCCAGGTACTAGTGACCTGGATTGGCCACCGTGAGAACGGGCTACTGGCCTTGATGGACCACTGGTCTGACCCAGTAAGGCTATTCTTATGTTCTTATGACAGCCAATCCAGGTACATGAATAGATCAGAAGTGACCAATGTTCCCTCTAAGCTGAGCGCATGAGCAATCGCTCACTATTTTCATTGGTGTCGCTCATAATATATCTGCTGTCTATATTTTGCACTATGGCCCCCTTTTACTAAACCGCAATAGCAGTTTTTAGTGCAGGGAGCCTATGAGCATCAGGAGCAGCTCTGGGCACTCAGCGCAGCTCCCTGCGCTAAAAACTGCTATTGTGGTTTAGTAAAAAGGGAGGGGGTATATTTGTCTATTTTTGTATGGTTGTTACTGAAGTGACAGTGCATAGAGTCATCTGCCTTTGACCTCTTTGAAAAAATCCCAGAATAGGAATGATAATTAATATTTTCTCAGCGTACAGTGTGCTTTGTGGTTTTTTTAAATTTTATTATTGGTAGATCATTTTGACTTGGTCATTTTAAAAGTAGCTTGCAAGCCCAAAAAGTGTGGGCACCCCTGAGCTAGAGCGTTGAAGCTGCGTGTGGCTGCTGTAAAGGTCATCTCTGACACAACCGGAAGTTGCATCAGAGACGACCTTTACGGCAGCCATATGCAACTACAATGCTCCCGCTGCTGTAAGAAGGCAGTTTAGACATCGCCGGCCACAGGGCAGGGAGGTTTGTCGGACCGGGCCTGTTGTCAGGGGGGGGAAGCATTGTAGATCTTGTTGCCAAAATCAGAAAGGTGAGGAAGGGAGAAAGATGGGCCTGTGGTGGATGGAGAGATTGAGAGAAGAGGGCAGATGATGGAAATGGGTAGAAAGGGGAGAGAAAAGAGGTCAGATGATAGAAGTGGGGAGACGGGAGAGCAAATGCTGAATGGAAGGGGAGAAAGAGAACACATACTGGATGGAAGGAGGGATAAAGAAAAAGGTCATATGATGGATGGGGGAAGAAGATAGAGTTAATGAGATAGTGGAGGGATGAAGGAAAGGGGTGGCATGCTGTGGGTAGACATAGTGAAAAGAGGGAAACTGAGGACTGCATAGTAAAAAAGAATTTAATTTAAATGGAGGCAGAAAATAAAGAAGGAAGACCAGAGAAGGAAAGGGAAGAGAGAGAGAAGAGAGAGATGCCAGAGAATGGGGAAGGAGACAGAGATATCAGATCTGAGCAGAGGAAATGAGAAGAGAGAGATGCTAAAAATCACAGGGGGGAGGGAAAGAGAGATGAAAGGCGAAAGATGCCAGACCATGAGGGAACAGAGGGAAGATGATGGATGCCAGACCAAAGGGGGGGGGGGGTGTCTAGAGGAGAGATGGAAGGGAGAGGCATATAGTTTCTGGAAGGGGCATAGAAGGAGAGAAGATGCCATATAGGGAGGGGTAGAGAGATGGCAGACAGTGGATGGAAGGAAGACAGTAACAAGAAGATGAGGAAAGCTGAAACCAGAGAAGACAAAGGTAGAACAAAAAGTTTCTATTTATTTATTGCTTTAGGAGACATATGTCACTGTTTCTGTGGTGTTGCATTTTATGCAGAGTCCAGCTTCTTGTTGGTTCAATTTAACCTTTGTCTGTGTATTTCTATTTTAACCCCCCCCACACACACTTTTTACAAAACTGTGGAGCGTTTTTTAGCGCCAGCCGTGGTGGTAGCAGCTCTGATGCTCAGAATTCTATGAGCGTCAGAGCTGTTACCACTGTGGCTAAAATCCACACTACAGTTTTGTAAAAGGGGGAGGGGTTAGTATGTGATTACATATTCCATACTAGGCAAAGGTGTTTTCTGTGTTCTGTGTGTTCGAAAGACATGGTTTTCTGTTAGGATTGACAGTGTAGGATTGATCTGTGCTGGTCTGGCTTGTTTAGTTTTACAATGGGTGTATTGATGTACTGCTCACTGCAATATGTAAGATGCTGTCTTTTCCTAGGTACTCATGTGTGACGTGTGGCTTGTTACTAAAAATCATGTTTTTCGTACAGATGGGGGGGGCGGCAAAAAATGATGGGCCCCGGGTGTTACATATGCTAGGTACGCCACTGTATGTAAAGATACCAGAAAGCTGGCGAAGCAAAAACTTTAAGTAAATTGTTATTCTTCTAAGTTTTGAGTATTTACCCCTCCCACAATCTCACGGGCACTCGTCGTCCGCGCCTGCTCATAAATTTGTGGAGTATGTAACTTGTCGCTCATGCATATTTTTTTTGCACACACCTCATCAATCCTTAGAGGGAACATTGGAAGTGACCCAGCTAGACTCACCCTTTCAAACAATTATAGGACTCTGGGGCATGCCATGAAACTAAGTTGATGTCCCAGTCTATTCTCTTTACATCAGTCACCTTTCTATATCCAACAGTTTAATGACTGATGTCTCCCCACCTCTATAATAACTATTGGTGTTCAATTTTTTCACATTTTTTAACGGGTTTCAGACATGCCATTATTGTACGCCCACATTTTTTGGCGATACAAAATCTTCCTTAGTGGCTATGGCTGTTGGCTTCTTCATTCACCCATGTTTTTAATACATTTTTTTATATATACGTTTTTTTTAAAGTGCATGATGTCTTCATAAATATTTGTGAATAAAAGTATTCTTGCTATAAAATTCAACTTATCTTAAGCATTCTTTAGTTCCTTTATAGGATCAAATATCGGGTAGGGGCTTGTCACATCGACATGTTTCGCCGTGAAGGCTTTATCAAGATATATACCCCTATAAGAACAAAAGAAAACATAATAAATCCCATCGTTTTTCACACAAAACATCATCTTTTCTTAACTTTAAGGGGACCAGCTAGTATAATACTTTCAAAACTATGCGCTCACCCTTTTTTTTGTTTGTTTTAACCGACCATCCCGATGTCAAAGTTTTTCTGCTCTACCAAAGATGGCCGCGGCGTCTTTTTTTACAACTTTATACCACCCCCACTCAATGACGTCACTCCTTCAACTAACGAATCAGGAGCATACATTATAACAGGGAATTCCATTCCACTTCTTGATTTAACCCTCCCGGTGTCACCGTGTTTAACCTATAGATCCATTTTTGTTCTAACCAGTTTAATCTTTTCCATATAAACTGAAATACAATCTACCGGTAGGGCAGTTTCTTAGGTTGCGGCGTTTGTGCTCAGAAGATCAGGACTTTGTTTACCAATCTAGATTGCTGGAGAATCGTATTAAAGCAAGAGGGTATCCAAACCGAGCCATACGTAAAGCTTTCCTTAGAGCTAAATACGCCAACCGGGAGCTACTACTACAACCGTCATGGAATAACCAAATGGAGGAAGGAGAAGATCAAAAGAAATGTGATGAAAAAAAACTCTAGAATGGTGTGTGTACTGCCTTTCCATACGGGATCGAACTATTTAGTCAACAGTATGAAGAAATACTGGTATATTTTGAAAACTGTTCCTAATGTTTTTGAGGATTTTCCCACAATAACCTATCGTCGGGGAAAAAATATTGGCGAATGCCTGGCACGACATAGATATTTTACAGAAACATACGAAGCACAAACTGTCTTGGGTCACCAAAGCTGTCAACATTGTCAATGGTGCAAAAGCACCATAGAAGGGCTTGAATGGCGGCCCCCACATAGGGAGATCAAGATCACAGCGACCACGACTACCACATGTAAAACCCATAATGTAGTTTACATTATATTATGCCCTTGTGATCTACTATATGTGGGTAGAACTAGCCGACAGATGAACATTAGACTAAATGAGCATAAATCAAGAATAGTGAATAAAGTGATGGAGGCCCCTTTAGTAGAACATTGGGAGGCCGTAGGGCATCGGAGCACGGATATAAGATGGCGGATTATAGCTCACATCAAGGAGGGGTGGGAGGGTGGAAACTACAGGAAAAGATTAAACTGGTTAGAACAAAAATGGATCTATAGGTTAAACACGGTGACACCGGGAGGGTTAAATCAAGAAGTGGAATGGAATTCCCTGTTATAATGTATGCTCCTGATTCGTTAGTTGAAGGAGTGACGTCATTGAGTGGGGGTGGTATAAAGTTGTAAAAAAAGACGCCGCGGCCATCTTTGGTAGAGCAGAAAAACTTTGACATCGGGATGGTCGGTTAAAACAAACAAAAAAAAAAAGGGTGAGCGCATAGTTTTGAAAGTATTATACTAGCTGGTCCCCTTAAAGTTAAGAAAAGATGATGTTTTGTGTGAAAAACGATGGGATTTATTATGTTTTCTTTTGTTCTTATAGGGGTATATATCTTGATAAAGCCTTCACGGCGAAACATGTCGATGTGACAAGCCCCTACCCGATATTTGATCCTATAAAGGAACTAAAGAATGCTTAAGATAAGTTGAATTTTATAGCAAGAATACTTTTATTCACAAATATTTATGAAGACATCATGCACTTTAAAAAAAACGTATATATAAAAAAATGTATTAAAAACATGGGTGAATGAAGAAGCCAACAGCCATAGCCACTAAGGAAGATTTTGTATCGCCAAAAAATGTGGGCGTACAATAATGGCATGTCTGAAACCCGTTAAAAAATGTGAAAAAATTGAACACCAATAGTTATTATAGAGGTGGGGAGACATCAGTCATTAAACTGTTGGATATAGAAAGGTGACTGATGTAAAGAGAATAGACTGGGACATTTACTTATGCGGTGTGAGTTTTAGTTTAAAAGAGATTTTCAAATTAGTTACTATAAATTTTGAAGCCAAATATGGCAGAGTTTATAGGATATACGGAGGAGTATGTTCAAAATTTACTGTTAAGACCAGCCCTGCTTGAGGACAATAGCGAAGCTGGATCACATACATTTTGGGAAGACTGGGAGAGTGTCCAGAAAAGAAAAATAAGGGCTGAATTACATGGGAGTACTCTCATACAGTACTTGAAGAAAGCAATGATACCCCGGGGGTTGAGGATGTTAAAAGAACCGCGATTATTTAACAACGATAAAAGCTTCTTGGAGAAATGGATTGCCATTTTAAATCGCTGTAGTCGTGATTTAATGGTATTAATAGTCGAAACTACAACTAAAGTAGAGGAGGAGTTAAAGACTAAGCTAGACAAGATGGAACAAGAACTAAAAGTAAAATTCCCTACTGAAGAATTTGAAAAGAATCTAAATGATTTCCAACAATCTTTGACTACATTTAGAGACTCTTTGAAACAATCAAAAATAAAAAAATTCAGAAGAGACGAATTTGATTACATCAATGAAAAAGTTTATACGTGGAATAGGAAGGATATTCGTCAGACTAAACAGAAGAAGATAGCATTTGACAAGTCGTCAGATGATTCTGAATATTCAAGTGAAGGAGGGAATGAAGCTGGACAATCTAATATAAATAATGAAACAGCCAAACCTTTTTTAGGGGTGACAAGAGGCAGATCGAGAGGGGGAAAAAGAGGGCGGAATGTAAGTACGAGGGGCCAAGTGGGTCCGGTGACACGGAACAGCCAACAGTGATAAATTTAACTGAAGTTGTCCTGAATAAAGACCAAGAGGAAGTTCTTCAATTGGGTCTAAATTTCATTCCTACCATCTTTTATGACCCTTTTGGTATGAGAGTGGCTTTCTTTAAATTTCTACGGAAATGACCCTCCCAGTATTGATAGGTCGATAAAAAAACCTCCCAGTAAATGGTTACCTCCGGGAAATATTCCTCACATGATCCTTACTTTCCAACAATTGGTATTATTGGATTTAGAAAAGCAAGAACGAGAAAATGTTGGCCGTTTTGTCCAGGGGAATATGGATAAAAACCAGAGACAGGCTTTGGGGGAATTGGTGGAAAATAAACAGTTGATAATTTTGAAGGCGGATAAGGGGGGGGCCACGGTATTACAGAGTAGAGAAAAATATAATCAGGAAGCTCATAAACAGTTGAGTAATAATGTGGCATATAGAAAATTGGAGGCCGATCCGAGGGTCCCCCTTATGGAAAAGATAAACGATATAGTAGAGCTGGCCTTAAAAAATGGTATGCTGACTAATAAAGAGGCCAGTTTCCTAAGGGAGCAATGGCCCACTACTCCAAAACTCTATCTGGTCCCGAAAGTACATAAGGATTTGAGATCTCCCCCGGGCAGACCAATAGTTTCCACAAAAGGCTCAGTTTTGGAGCCATTGTCACAATTTGTGGACTATTTTTTACAACCATTTGTCACCAAGGTTCCTTCCTTTATTAAAGACTCCTCTCATTTCATTACTATGTTAAATGAGGTTGAATCATTTGAAGATATCCCCGTGCTTGCCTCCTTGGATATAACATCCTTGTACACCATGATACCACAACAAGCAGCGCTGGACATCATTAAAGATGTCTTGGAAAAACGGACTGAAAATCCTAGAATACACACCAGCTTTCTATTGGATTTAGCAGAACTTGTTATATCAGCCAATTACTTTTGGTTTAATGGAGAATATTATCTTCAAATTCAGGGTGTGGCAATGGGGGCGACGCTGGCACCCTCGGTGGCAACATTATATTTGGCCAGCATGGAGGACAATTTGATTTACACTATGCAAAATTTTGATAAAGTATTGATGTGGAGGAGGTTTTTAGACGATGTTTTCATCATCTGGAGAGATACTGAGGAGGCCTTGCTAACATTTGTCCAAGCCCTGAATGGTCTAAATCAATATATAAAGTTTACAGCAGATTATAGTTTTGGAAAGATAAATTTTTTGGATCTTGTAATAAGTTTTGAACAAGGAAGATTCATTACGTCATTATATCGTAAACCAGTATCCAGAAACACTCTTCTAAAGTTTCACAGCCACCATCCATATAAACTGAAATACAATCTACCGGTAGGGCAGTTTCTTAGGTTGCGGCGTTTGTGCTCAGAAGATCAGGACTTTGTTTACCAATCTAGATTGCTGGAGAATCGTATTAAAGCAAGAGGGTATCCAAACCGAGCCATATGTAAAGCTTTCCTTAGAGCTAAATACGCCAACCGGGAGCTACTACTACAACCGTCATGGAATAACCAAATGGAGGAAGGAGAAGATCAAAAGAAATGTGATGAAAAAAACTCTAGAATGGTGTGTGTACTGCCTTTCCATACGGGATCGAACTATTTAGTCAACAGTATGAAGAAATACTGGTATATTTTGAAAACTGTTCCTAATGTTTTTGAGGATTTTCCCACAATAACCTATCGTCGGGGAAAAAATATTGGCGAATGCCTGGCACGACATAGATATTTTACAGAAACATACGAAGCACAAACTGTCTTGGGTCACCAAAGCTGTCAACATTGTCAATGGTGCAAAAGCACCATAGAAGGGCTTGAATGGCGGCCCCCACATAGGGAGATCAAGATCACAGCGACCACGACTACCACATGTAAAACCCATAATGTAGTTTACATTATATTATGCCCTTGTGATCTACTATATGTGGGTAGAACTAGCCGACAGATGAACATTAGACTAAATGAGCATAAATCAAGAATAGTGAATAAAGTGATGGAGGCCCCTTTAGTAGAACATTGGGAGGCCGTAGGGCATCGGAGCACGGATATAAGATGGCGGATTATAGCTCACATCAAGGAGGGGTGGGAGGGTGGAAACTACAGGAAAAGATTAAACTGGTTAGAACAAAAATGGATCTATAGGTTAAACACGGTGACACCGGGAGGGTTAAATCAAGAAGTGGAATGGAATTCCCTGTTATAATGTATGCTCCTGATTCGTTAGTTGAAGGAGTGACGTCATTGAGTGGGGGTGGTATAAAGTTGTAAAAAAAGACACCGCGGCCATCTTTGGTAGAGCAGAAAAACTTTGACATCGGGATGGTCGGTTAAAACAAACAAAAAAAAGGGTGAGCGCATAGTTTTGAAAGTATTATACTAGCTGGTCCCCTTAAAGTTAAGAAAAGATGATGTTTTGTGTGAAAAACGATGGGATTTATTATGTTTTCTTTTGTTCTTATAGGGGTATATATCTTGATAAAGCCTTCACGGCGAAACATGTCGATGTGACAAGCCCCTACCCGATATTTGATCCTATAAAGGAACTAAAGAATGCTTAAGATAAGTTGAATTTTATAGCAAGAATACTTTTATTCACAAATATTTATGAAGACATCATGCACTTTAAAAAAAACGTATATATAAAAAAATGTATTAAAAACATGGGTGAATGAAGAAGCCAACAGCCATAGCCACTAAGGAAGATTTTGTATCGCCAAAAAATGTGGGCGTACAATAATGGCATGTCTGAAACCCGTTAAAAAATGTGAAAAAATTGAACACCAATAGTTATTATAGAGGTGGGGAGACATCAGTCATTAAACTGATGAAACTAAGTTGAAGCATATTTTGAATAAAAGATATTTACAAGTCCATTTTCAAAAGAATATGTATCTGGATAGGTTGATAACTGCTGCTTACCTTGGTTTTCAGAGACACTGTCCCCTGGATTCTATAAATAGTGCCCAAAGTTGCACACAATCCCAAGATCCACATGCAAATAAATTAGATAATGAGCTGTTAACATAACAATGACTTTATATACTACATAAACCTCACTGGTCGACGCAGTTAGCAAAGAAAACCGAATAGGTGTCTTTTAGATTATGTCTAAAATGCATATAAAAGGAAGAATCCCTGATCTTAGAGGGGGGGAGGGAAATCTAGCCCATACCAGGTAGCATTAAAAATGATCAGGCATTCCACAACAGCTAATCGTTTCCGGCCCTTAATAATTGGGTAAGCAAAAGGATTGACTGGCTTAATTGAATAACAAGACACTGGGAAGTCAAAATGGGCCAGAAGATAATCAGGAACTTGACCATTTAGTACCTTATACAAAAAAACAGGCAAGTTTCAAAAGCATTTGAGACTCCACAGGAAGCCAGTGATATGATTTTGCTTCCGCAATGAAAAAAAAGAGACGTATAACTGTATTCTGAATGACACGAAGGCGTTTAAAATGTTTCTTGGGGCAGCCCAGATACATGATGTTAACAATCAATAACTGTCTATTAGCAATCAATTATTGACATTAATTGGCAGTAATTTGAATTTGAATGTGGGATGTGGCTGCTTGTGATTCTATAAAGATCTGCGCCCAAATACTCTTGCATGTAACCCCAAAGGGGGCATTCACAAAAGATGTGTGCAGTGTTACAGAATTCCAGGGATCTGTGCCCAACCTGTATACCATGGTTCACTTGGTATAAGTCCTTGTGCCCAAAGCTGGGTGCGGATTATTTCGGCAATATTCATTAAATCCAGCCCTCTCTAGATAGTGCTTCGGGATTATGCCTCTGCCTTACAGATTGCCTTGGTACTGTCCAAATAAAGGGCAATTCTATAAATGGATGCCTGCATTTGTGTTCCTTCATAAATTACAAGAGATCACAGAACGAGGAAGACAGGCAATAATATCTAGAAAAGCTAAGAGAAGCCGATAAAGTAGTCAAGAAAGCACAGACACAAATGGAAGAAAAAAATAGTCAATAAGATAAAATGGGGGACAAGGCTCTTTGTACCTTATTGACTATCAGGAGACCCCAGATAGTTTGAATAGCATGAGGAGGGATTTACTGTATCTTGGAGAATGATCCAGAAGTAGCCCTTATCTGCAGTTATTTTCTAAGTGTTATACTACAAAAGTACACATAAGCTCCAAATTCTCGAAAGAGCGCTATAAGTTAGGTGGTGGTAGCCACCTAATATAATTGGTTTACTTGTTTTTAATTAGCACGGTAATTGACCACATCATTTAAAAACAATTAAAGAGTAATTATTTTTTAAAAAAGTAGGTACCTACTGGCACTTACAAAAACAGCACTTTGATGGCATCTACGTAGGCACTTAAGGTGCCTTCCGTAGACACAATTTGTGTCACACATAGGCACTGGACATGTAGGCCTTCAAAACCCTTGCCTACATTTCTGTCGCCTATGTTTGTCGTTGGCTGCGATTCTACAAATGAAACTGTTGTGTGATTGAAATGCAACTGGCACTGTTTTTGGAGATGTTGGCCAATAATGGCCATTTGTAGAATCTATCCTAAGTGGCATACAGCATAAATGGGCAGAGCCAAGGAGGGACAAAAACATGTCTCCCAATTACACATATAACTTACAGAATGTTGTACGTTACACATGACCCTTCTGCATTTATGTGATCACAGTTATGCCAGGTGTGCGGCTGATGTAATTGAGGGTATAGAGATGTAAAGTGTGGTAATACTGGTTTATGTTAATATTCCATAATGGAATTTGGGCATTCAAATAACTAATATACCTGATTGTAACTTACCTTGAGTTACTACTGCAAAAGATGTGAACAAAATCCAAAATAATAATAAATTTACATAACAAACTCTTACCACATGGCATAGGACATCTAAATAGCAATTGAATGATGCCTCTACTTATTTCTGAGCATGTCAAAGAAGGTTTGAATTCCAGGTTTTTGACTAGTATGGAAGCATTTTTTAATGTCTAGAATTCCCTGTGATTCCAGTGTTGTACTCTTTGTCAAAAAATTTGCCATAGGTCCTGGACGGCCAATTATTTAATCTCAAGGATCAGTCCCAATTTGTTGATCTCTTTTTACGTCCTATGGTGCCTTCAGCTGATTCTGATGTGAAGGACACCACTCATCTTCTGAATAGCCTTGCAAATATTTTGATCCCAGTAGTTGATTTTTTCACGGTGACCCTAGATATCAGGTCCCTATATATGTTGATTCCTCAAAATGAGGCTTTAAACATTATGTGGGAATGTCTGGAATCTAGACCCAGACCAATGGACATTCACTCTGTCTTTTTATTCAAGCTGGCAAGAATAGTCTTGAAAGAACCTTTCTTTTTATTAGCAGATGAGTTGTTTTTGCAGTCATCTGAGGTGGCCATGGGTGCTACCTTTGCACTGTACGTTACCAGTCTTTATATGACCAAATTTTTAAATGAGTGGATTGCTAGCTCTCTTGTGATGAAAACCCATCCGTGTTTTCATCACAATAAGGAACACGAGTATAGAATGTCAGGAGCAACTCTTGGTAAGAGCGAACAAGAAAGGGACCTGGGTGTACTGATAGATAGGACCCTGAAGCCGTCGGCACAATGCGCGGCAGCGGCAAAGAAAGCGAACAGAATGTTAGGAATGATAAAGAAAGGAATCATGAGCAGATCGGAGAAAGTCATAATGCCGCTTTATAGAGCAATGGTCAGACCACACTTGGAATACTGTGTCCAACATTGGTCTCCCAAACTAAAGAGGGATATAAAACTGCTGGAGAGGGTGCAGAGACGAGCAACGAAGCTAATAAGAGGTATGGAGAACTTGGAATATGAGGAACGACTCAAGAAACTAGGACTGTTCTCCCTTGAGAAGAGGAGGCTGCGAGGGGACATGATAGAGACGTTCAAAATACTGAAAGACATCGATAAAATAGAGCAGAAAAACAAATTATTTACACTGTCCAACGTGACACGGACAAGAGGACATGGTTTAAAGCTAAGGGGGGACAAGTCCAGGACAAATGTCAGGAGGTTCTGCTTTACGCAGCGAGTGGTGAACGCCTGGAATGCTCTTCCACAGGAGGTTATTAAGGAATCCACTGTGCTAGGATTCAAAGGCAAATTAGATGCACATCTCCTTATGAGAGGCATAGAGGGATATGGGTGGTAAAACTACATCAGGTGTATACCTGACTGGGCCTCCGCGTGTGCGGATCGCCGGACTCGATGGACCATGGGTCTGATCCGGAGATGGCAGTTCTTATGTTCTTATGTTCTTATTATGTTCTTATGTTCAGTAATTATAATCTCCAGATAGCTTTTTCATGTGGGAGAAATTTTAAAGAATTACTGAACTCTGCCATGTTACCATTGGAACAAATATTTACACTGGTTAGATGCAGGAATTGACATGACTGAAGAATGTACTTTCTTTATAAATCCAGTTGATAATTGAACATACACTTTGAAAGTGTTTACTTCATATAAGACCAATAATGTTGGCCAATAATATTTTGAAATGTACATACAACAAGGTCTGTGGTGGAAAGATAACACATACATGGCACATTAAATTTAATGAACATAGATCAGCTGCTTTGAATTCCCACCATTTCCAGGCAGGAGATGGTTTCAGTGCTTTCATCGGATTTGCGATTGATCAAGTTTTTGTGGGACGAAGGGGTGGTGATGTCAATAAACAGCTGATTCTGTGAGAACAGCAGTAGATACACCACCTGGAATCTTTTGAACCGACCAGTCTAAACCAAGCTGTGGAATTTAAGGCTTGTTGTGATTAATAAATTCATTTTCATTTTTATGAACCAATCTAGAAGATGTCACTGTTTTTTTTTTTTGTTGTTTTTTTTTGAATGGATGCATGTCCTGGTTTTTGACAGACGTAGTTTTTGATTGGGCTTTTGGAAATGATGTAAGCAGTTTTTGATTGGCAACTTGGGAGGCAGCGCTGTGATTGGCTGGTGTGTGTTGGCATTTTTGTTATAAGGTGATGCCATTTTCACCTATAGTGCTTAATGGGCAGAGAGTAAGACCAAATACGAGTGGTATGTCTGGGAGCGTTATGATTTTTGAATTTTCATTTTTTGATTTTTGCTTGTTATAGTTTGGACAGATTGCTGACGTGTTGGCTTTTTTTTTTTTTTTGGCAGGCACTATAAAAACATGTCTTCTTTGGATCCCCTGATGAAGTGACTAGTGAAATGGATCCCAGTTGGGATCACGGAAGACTAAAGATTTAATGTTTCTGTCTTTGATAATTGTTTATGAAGTTCTACAGGTTTTTTTTTTTAATGACCTATGATTATACTGACTCCAGTTGGATGGTGCAGAAGTAATATTAGACACCCTGGTGAAAGGGTATCTGAGGTCTTTTTCCCTTGGTTATTAGCTAATGATTGTTGGCAATACTATATTTATTTATATAGAGAGAGTTGATTTATATAAATTGATTTCCTTCACTGTTGTTTTTTGATCTATAGATATCTCATTAACCCCCGCTTTTACAAAACCGTGCAAGAG
This sequence comes from Geotrypetes seraphini, assembly GCF_902459505.1. Taxonomy (NCBI): domain Eukaryota; kingdom Metazoa; phylum Chordata; class Amphibia; order Gymnophiona; family Dermophiidae; genus Geotrypetes; species Geotrypetes seraphini. Next base: position 424,652,395 of record NC_047084.1, read on the forward strand.
AATTTTAACGCTAGCCAGCGCACTGAATGCTCTGTGCTGCTTTTCCGGTCATAGAGTTCCTGTGAGCGTTAGAGCAGCGCAGAGCATTCAGTGCGCCAGCCAGCACTAAAAGCTTCTTGCATGGTTTTAGTAAAAGGGGAGGTGTGGGGGAGTGGGGGAGTGAAGTGAGTGTGAACTTTTTTTTTCTGGAGAATTAATGTTGATTCATTACCTCCATTCACATTTTAGACACTGACCCTTGTTAAATGAATGTACATAGATGTCCAGTTCTACATGCATTTTAGAAAAGTTTTGTGTATCCAGGAGATCTTTTACTAAGATACTAGCTGAACTTTAAGCATCCCAGCCTAGACATCAAAGATGCAGACGTTGATACCTGCTCATGGGCAGGTGTAAATATCTGTGCCTGCAATATAGGGATGATTTCTGATGCTTACACTCTGTACAGACAAGTAGGAACCTACTTGTCTTTATATAAAATTGACCTAAAATACGTGCCTGAAAATGTGATTGCAGGTGGCACCCCTTTATAAATTTACCCTTCAGTTGTGCAAAGTCTGCTTGCCTATGATGAAAATTGCTATCCACTGTTGCAGGTTTTGCAAGGTGAAGGTGGAGACAATGTAATTATCCTTGTGGCAAATAAATAGAAAGCAGCAAATAATAAACCGCTTTTACATTATTATAGTAATTACGAGACTTAACTATGCTGTGATATATTTATATTATTTTCAGGAATGTAAAAGGTAGATTTAAATAAAGCGATTCTCAGTACTGGAGTGAGCATGTTAATTGTGTATATAATGCAGACAAAATGGAGGCAATTCCGTAACATAGATGTTAATGCATGTAAATGTTTAGAATAATAGCATTAACATGGATATGTGGGCATAAGAATAGCCTTACTGGGTTAGATCCATGGTCCATCAAGTCCAGTAGCCCGTTCTCACGGTGGCCAATCCAGGTCACTAGTAGTTGGCCGACACCCAAGGTGTAGCAATATTCCATGCTACACTCTGGGCAATCAGTGGCTTCCCCCATGTCTTTCTCAATAACAGACTATGAACTTTTCCTCCAGGAACTTGTCTAAACCTTTCTTAAAGCCAGCTACGCTATCCGCTCTTACCACATCCTCTGGCAACGCGTTCCAGAGCTTAACTATTCTTTGAGTGAAAAAGAAATTGCCTCCTATTGGCTTTAAGAGCACTTCTCTGTAAATCATCGAGTGTCCCCTAGTCTTTGTAATTTTTGACGGAGTGAAAAATCGATCCACTTGCACCCGTTCTACTCCGCTCCGCTTCTGTAGACTTCAATATGCACCTAAATGACAAAATTATGAGAAAGTGCTAAGTTGGGTGCATAACTTACATAGCTTATAATTGTAAGGAAAACATTCAGATGGGTGAAGCCTGGGTGGGTCTCCCACTTACATGCATAACTTAAAGAATACTGTACAGTAGTTACTACTACAACTACTACTAATTATTTCTATAATGCTACCAGACATATGCAGCGCTGTACAGAGTAACGAAGAAGACAGTCCCTGCTTGAATGAGCTTACGATTTAAACCAGTGTATTGCAAACAGTGTTCCACGGCACACTATTCCAAGTGTGCCGCGAGACGCTGGCAAGCAGGAGAGGTACCGGCTGAATGCTTACAGGTTGTGCCTCTTGCGGCTAGAGGCATAGTCCTGAAGGCAGTGAGCTGGCACTGATGACTCTCCTCCTCTCCCTACACCTCCTCCAGTATCCCCCCTCCAGTGAAGTGATAGGTTCAGAATCACGACCAGAGGGCTTCCATGCATGCACGGACGTTGACATGATAACATCACGCATGCAGGTAACATCATCGCATCGACATCTGCACACTTCTGGATGCCTTCTGGCTGCGGCACCAGGTTTAGTGTGCTGTGGCGCCGAGAAGTTTGCGAGACTCTGATCTAAACAGACACGACAAACAAATAGGAAGCCACAGATACAGTTAAGAGGAATGGTTATGTGTTTATCTCTGGTAGTTAGAGGTGAATGCTTCTACCAGCTCTATGGCATTCAAGCCAAATATATCAACCATTAGATTAGAGGTCTATAAAGAAAAGCAGGCGTATGTACTCTTTTATAGAGTAGACTCATACCGTATGAGTATTATAGAATTGTCTTGCTTGGGGGTAATTTTATAGAGCCTTTTTTACTCATATATGCCTAACCAGAAGCAGAATGTTACATCATAGAAAAGGTCTTCAGGGTTGGGGCATGCAGGATGTATATATCTCTGCTTGCTGCTGCTAACTGATAGAGGCAGGAAAACTTTTAAAGGTTAATGACCCTCAACTCCTGTGGCACACTTGTGGACTAGCTTTGGCATACCAGTTGAAAATGCTGCTCTAAACATTTATGCGTGTAACTGAAGCATAACTGTTAGCACCCACTTTATAGAATTTTTTTCATAGTGCTAAGGCAGTCTGTAAGGATTTGCAATGGCAATATCCATGTGAATATTTGCTTCTGACTATCAGGCCCACAATTATTATCGTATAACCTAAAACTAATCACCCCAGCAGTATATAAAAATATAGTAGAAAACAAACCTAAATACTGCTAATAACCAGCAATGCACATCAGTGTGGTTAGCCCAACAGATTTGAAGGACTATGGCCTCAGAATCGGAGCCTACGCACAGCAGTGTGAATCACAGACTGAGAATGATCTGCGTAGTGAAATCGCTCCTGCTCCAATCATTGGCCAACACGCATTAATTTTTTAGAGAATTTTTCAAAAGCATTTAAATGAAGCTATAAATACAACCTCTACAGGGTTACATTGTGTAAGTGCAAGCCAGAATATGAAAAACATAGACCAGAAAAAGACTTAGCTTTGTAGCTGACTTGTCTTTATAGGAAAATACAGTCACTAGTGTTTGTTTGCAAAGGCTCTTTCCGCTCTACTGTGGGATTTAAATGGCTCCCCCCCACATACCCTTTTTATCAAGCTGCGTTAGAGGATTTTAGTGTAGGCCAGCGAGGTAAGTGCTCCAATGTTCATAGGAATTCTATGAGTGTTGGAGGATTTAACTCACCAACCCGTGCTAAAACCCTCTTGCACAGCTTGGTGTGAGGGGAGTGTTCTTTAGGGGAATCGATAACTTCCTTCATACTTCATCACTTTGGGGTATTATACCATTTGAGGTTTCAATACAACAATCAAGTTAACCACATTCAAGGAAGACTTGCTTAATTGAGGGTTTGATTGAGGAGCTTTATCCTGCATTCCGGGTTCCTGCAGTGGACTTTTCTTTTTGTTTGCTTCCTTGCTGGACTAATGCTGAATCCATTGCAGACACCAGAGGAGATAGACGGATTATGTCATCTGGGTCAGTCTCCTCCGACTTAAAAGGACATCGCAGGGTGTGGCCGAAAGGGTGTGCTCTAAGGAGCATGCAAGGCCCCATGGAGCCACGAGGAGCTGTAATAGTTAAGAATTTGGATTGCTTATTTTTGGGTAAGATTATTTTCTGTCATGGGCAAGAGAAAAGTTAAACCAAAAAGTTCAACACCTGCAATGTCAGAACCTATGGATAAACATTTTAAGTCAGCTAATATGATGTTAGAAGTAGAGAATGACAAATTTGTCCCGATCCCCGCAGGAACTCAATTTCACCATCCCACCCCTGCGAGTTTTGTCACTGTCCCTGCCCTATTCCCATAAGCTCTGCCTTAACCACACAAGCCTTTAACACTTATTATTTTAAATTGTTTGAGGCTTGTGCAGATGAGGATGGAGCTTGCAGGAATGGGGCAGGGACAGGAAAAGAACTTGCGAGGATGGGGCGGGAAAATGAGTTCCTGCGGAGATGGGGAAAAATTTGTCTCCGTGTAATTCTCTAGTTAGAAGCTAACATAATTCCTGATTCGCTCTCCAGAGCCTCTTTAACCTTTTCCTATCGTAATAAATTTTACGTTATGCTGGTTCCAATCATAATTATCGCTACAGACCGCTACATTTTCTGCATCAAAGTCCGAATCATTATCCAACTCAGACTCCGAACAACTTGGTAATAAATAGATGGGACAAATGATAGGTAGAAGGGGACATACGATGGCAATGACATTTTTGGAATGTCCCATCATCTGGGACACACGATAGGAAAAGGTTAAGCTAGCGCACCTTAGTAAAAGGAGCCCATAATTACTGCTGATTATAATGAGGTGTAAAGTTTGGAAATAACCTATTTGTAAATGGTCACAAATGTCCATTTGATATTTCCTTATTGAACATTTTTGTTAAAAACGTAAGCTGGTTTTCTGATTATTGTGGGCTAGAAAGGAACTTTTTGTAAGATGTTTATTATTGAAAATGATTTAAATTGTCTCCTTTTCTTCATTTTCCTTGAAAAATGTACAGTTTATATGAAAATTGATAAATAATAATAAAAAAGTTAACCACATTCAGATCCTCTGACTAATTTAAAATCAAAGGCAACAACCTATTACCAAAGTCAAATTCTTTAAGCGCACATTTTCATCCTCAGCTGGAGCTAGCTCTTGCATTATTTAAGCCGCTTAGCACTGCAGACATCTGTTTCCAGACCCAGAAATGAAGCACTTTCACTTGATATTTTGACTCTAAAATATTTTATTGAAACCGAGTACATAGAAAAATGATGGCAGTGAAAGATCATATGTCGTTTCTGCCTAAACTATAATCTTCATCTAATACATATACTGTATAAGAAATAATGCATAAATGAGGAAAGCAAAACCATATATACTGTATATATATATTACCAGATGAACAGTAAACCAAGCAATCACATCAGTCACAGGATGCCCTACTAAAATTAAGCCCCATTCCAAAACTCTCACCTTCACCCCAAGAAAATACTAAATTTCAAACAAATGAGGGCTCCTTCTACTAAGCTGCGGTAGTGTTTTTAGGGCACACAGCAGATTAGCGCGCGCTACGCAGCTAGAACTAACGCAAGCTCAACGCTGGCATTAGCATCTAGCGTGCACGGCATTGTAACGCACGCTACTCCGCGCATTAATGCCCTAACGCACCTTAGTAAAAGAAGCCCTGAGAAACATAGCCTGAAAAAAGTAAGTATCAAGACATGAAATTTCAGTTAACATCATATCAGACGAGACTCTCAACCATTTGTATAATGAAAAAAGGGTGCCCATACAGTAGTGCAGTAAGGATGAGTGGTGCCCCTCCCCCACCCTCCTGCCATGCACGCGCCCCCTTCCCTTTCCCCGTACCTTTTAAACTTCTCCAGCATGAACAGCATGCCCATGTCAGTGTCGGCAGGGCCCTTTGATGTTACTTCCTAGGCGTGGGCCCTGGAAGTGACATCAGAGAGTGCGCCAATGTGGGCAGCAACCTCATTCTGGGAAGTAAAAATGGCACAGGGGAAGGGAGGGGAGTGGAGAGGAGGAGGAAGACTGCGCACCCTTAGGAAGACTGCACCTGGGGCAGACCGCACCCCCACGCCCCCCTTACTATGCCACTGTGCCCATACCAGCACAAAAATAGTTGCAACCTTTTCATAATATGCATGAACGTATCCATAGCAACAATGCTCCCTACCTTCTGCATCCAATCAGATGGCAGCCACTCACCTTTTCCAATTTCTCACAAAAGCAATTCTTGTGCCTAGTCGAAACAGTGTCTAGTTGAAGTGCTGAAACAGCTGCTTTATTTCTTTGGGGCAACATTTACTTGGTTTGCACACATGCTTGGTGAAAAATAAAGTTGACCAAATTTAAGATTTATTGTTTGAACAATGGCCAAATATTTGTTGTATCACAACATCATGGCATAGCGTTGCTAATATATTAATTTTGGATCAGCTGTGCTTAACTGTTTATGTGTTCATCAGTCAGCCAAGGCTTGCCAAATAGGTGTTATTTTAATTTAAAAAAAAAACCCTCTGAAAATTGATAACATCTGTAGCCAACTTGAGATAAATTGTGAGAGGTTTGAAGCACTCTTTTCGGGATTTAGTATTTTTGAATCTGTAGTCTCTTAGGGCCATTGGCCTTTGACTCTCTAGATTTGATATGGCTGAGAGCTTTCTTCTCAGTTGACCTTGAAGTCTTAGGCCCCCTTTTATCAAGATGCATTAGGGTTTTTTATCGCAAGCCGCTGTGGTAAAAGCTCCTATGCTCATAGAATTCCTATGAGCGTTGGGGCTTTTACCACAGTGACCTGCATTAAAAGAAACCTAATGCAGCTTGATAATAAGGGGTCTTAATTTTGGTGGGTGATTTTAACTAACAACAAAAAAAGGGGGGTAGGGGGTAGGGAAGAGAGATCCATTCCATAACACAAAAGTCATAAAAAGACAGTAGACAAAAAATATAGAGCACCTGGATAGATGTAGGACGAATTAAAACTAAATAAACAAACTATAAGTGGTAAAAAGCATTTATTAATAATTAAAAAGGCTGTGTTGTGTCATAAGAGATGATAAAGAGACCCAACACATTCTGTGTTTTGGCACTAGGCCTTCCTCAGAAGTCCAAACGCATATAAGGCAAACAGAACCATAGAACTGTAAGTCGATAAACTAACAAATAAATATTCATTGCTGTCCAAAGAAAAAAGTGATTTGCACATTGCGAATACCAGTGTCTTTCATTGAGGCATTTTTATTCTCCATACTGGCTATAGGATTTGAGGTGCTAAATACTTGTATCTAGCCTTTATATATGAACAAAGACTTTATTGATAGAAATTAAGTGGTCTAAAAAAGACAGCAGAATCATGGTCGGATTGCAATTTACTATTTTTTAATTGTAGTCTAGGGGCTTTATTAGATCAAATTTCCCCAATTGAAAGAAGTTACTAAATTGACACCCTGTATAAAGCCAATGCTCTGAAACACTACTGAACATAAATGAAGGGAGAATCTAGAATGGTGGAAAAACAGCGGCACACCCATTTGGATCTAACAATCAGGTCCTCTTCTCATGAAGCATATAAAGCATTAGGAAAGATGACTAGGAGAACTTTAGCAATAAACCGAGGCTGGCTGTGAATCAACCTCATGAATTATTTTGCTTTGTAAAGTCAAGGTGGAGGCTTTTGCAGACTTTTCGAGAATAAGTGCATTATTCTGGTTTGGGTGCAGGTGGTGATCACTTGGAGGCTCATGAGTCTACAACATAGTTTGGAGGTTAACATAAGGAGGTAGATAATCAAACTGACTTTCTGGACGTATCCAGGGACATTTTAGGCCTCTAAATGCCACTGTATGTCAAGAGCTAAAAGGGGCATATCTGGAGGAGTGGTTAGGGCAATATTTAGGTGGGATGTGAACTGACCCTAGGCTTAGTCATCCTGCAGGGATAATCGAATGTTTCACGAGTCTTCCTGGACAAAACTTATACGCTGTGATTTAGAAGATGTAAAAGCGGGTATAAGTGTCAAAAAGGTATCCAAAGTGACCAGATAACTACTGCAGAGACAATGTAAAGACCCACACACACTCCTTCAGTGATCACTGACTCCTCACACTGCCACAAATATCAGATTAAAAATGTACATACCTGTCTCCAGAACATCAGCACCTGCTATAGGAAAACTGAGTAGAACTGCATACAGGTGTCTTAAGTAGCCTGAGGGTGGGATAGTGAATCATAGAAAGGAAGACCCAGGCTCATAAACTACTCTAACCACTACATTCATGGTGGAAAATGTGAGCTCACCAAAAAAACCCAGAACCCTACTCTACTGCCACATAGGTGCCACCTGCAGCCATAAGGGCTTTTGAGGTTATAGACAAGTGGGTATAGTGTGTTTTGGAAGTGCTTTGTGGGGTCACCATATCCTATAAGGGAGTTCTGGTGAGATGTTTATGTGGCACCCTTTTTGTGAAGTTCACAGCAGTGTTCGTAAGGTGCCCCACTGCTCTGTTGCCATATCTGGGTGGCCAGTCCATCACAATGCTGGCACCTCTCACGTCCAAATGGTCTTGTTCTGGGTATTTGGAACTTGGACAAATTTTTAGTCGAAAATGTGGTATAAAGATAGACATACTGGCGGTCTGGACAATCAATGGCCTGGACGTCTAGATAGATGATTTTTGAAAAAAAACCATTCTAGATGTATTTTTCGAGAATGGACATTTATACAACTGCCAACGTTGTGCTTTTAGTGCCATACGTCCAAATCAGACTTAGACGTTTCTTTTGATTATGCCCCTCCATCCAATTAGTACTATTATTATTATGGGGTGGGGTTAGAGGTGGAGCTTGGGTGGATTCGGGGGGCGGAAATTTTGGGCCCCGCAAACTAAAACATGTTCCGCTGCCTATGAGTTACACTTTTGGTGAAACATGTTGCAAAATATGATGCTGTTACAGACTGATTGAGCGAACACATTAAGACAGAGTTATTCTTCTGGATCCCAAGACAAACATCGGAAACTGCAGCTAAGATGAGTTACATAATATTTAAAGCTTTAGCTAAGAAAGGGAAGCCACTTCGAGAAGGCAAATTTATTAAAGATTGTTTGGAAATATTCACAAATGCCATTTTTCCTGAGAAAATATCTTTGATAGAAAGCATCAGCCTTTCACATCAGACTGTTGGTCAAAGGGTTGATGATCTTGCCTCCAACATCCAGGGAGCTCTAAGTTGGAGGCTTTGCCATTGTGAGTTTTTTTAGCCTGTGCCCAGATGAGAGTAGTGATCTTGGTGACACAGCTCAGCGAAGGTAAGGGGGAGGGAGATAGTTTCAGTAGGTAGGGAGGGGGCCATGCGCAATTAGTGACTGAGCACGTTCCCTCCCTTAAATGTGGGGACAAGGCCATTCACTTCTCCACAGGGCAGTGGATGGCCTTTTCCTTGTGCCCGCAGTGAGATCTTCCCCCCCCCCCCTCACCGTTTTGGCAAGTTATCTGCGGCTAGCTGCGGGTAACAACCACCGTGTCATTCTCTAATGTCAAGGCAGATGACTTTAAAAATATGCAATGCCACCTCAGTAACAACTATAGAAAAATAGACAAACATAGTGCAAAATATAGACAGCAGATATAAATTCTCAAAACTGACACATTTTAATCACTAAATTAACAATAAAATCATTTTTCCTACCTTTGTTGTCTGGTGATTTCTTGAGTCTCTAGTTGCACTTCCTTCTGACTGTACATCCTTTCTTTCTTTCTGCACTCAGGCCCAACAATTGTCCCTTTCTATTCCCTCCCTCCTTCCTATGCCCCAAGTTAGTGCCCCTTCCTCCCTCCCTCCATCCCCCACAGCTGCGCCGAAGCCTGCCTGCCCCCAAGATGACCTGACACCACCAGCCACCCACCTGCTCCATTTAATTACCTCCCGCCCTCTCCCGATGAAGCCCTGAAGCCTGCCTGCCCCCAAGCTGACCCACCGCCGATTCCTCCTCCCCCCTGGTCCACCACTGCCCCTGCCCGCTACATTTAATTACAGCCCCACTGGTGCCGCAACTAAAGGAAGGGAAGGGCCAAACGCGTGCATCAATTGTACACCGTCGGCCCACAAGCCTTCTCCCCCCCCAAACATCAATTCTAGCAGCATGCAATCAGTGCGTGTGCCTGGCTCTTCCCTTCCTGTAGTTGCCGCACCAGAAGTAATTAAATGCAGCAGGTGGGCGGTGAGCGGACAGGTGTGAGTGGGCAGCGGTCAGCTTGCATATCCTTGAGTGGCCTGCGTATCCCCTGGAGTATGCATACCATGCATTGGGAAACCCTGGCTTAGTAGAGCAGCAATGATTGCAAGATTCTGGTCTCTGAAAGATGAAATTAAATCTTTCTTGGAAGAAAAATGGAAAGATGCTTCATTTCTGGAGACCTATGTCTAAGTGACCTGGCCTTTTTGGTAGATATAACTAAGTACTTGGCTGACCTGAATGTCAAACCTCAAGGAAAGGTGCATAAAATGTATGCAAATATTTCTGCTTTCATAGGTAAATTAGAACTGTTGAAGGACCTTATGGGTAATAAAAAATTAGTTCATTTCCCAGCACTAACTACAAGACTCACTGGTGCAATTAATCATGAAAAGTATGTACATATGATTACTAAACTGATTGAAAAATTCAATGAAAGGTTTCTGGATTTCAGGAAGAATGCTGCCAGCCTGAATATTTTTGGAAATCCTTGCTTGGTTGAAGTTGATAGTGCTCCAGATTTTCTTCAGATGGAAGTTACTGATATTCAAAGTCAATCTGACTTGAAGTCAGCATTTCACAGTTCTAACCTACTTACTTTTAACTCTCCGGTGATTTATTTCCTGACCTAAGTAACCTGGCACTGAAGCATATTTAACTCTTTGGTAGTGCTTATAGCTGTGAACAACTGTTCTCAAGAATGAAGCATGTCAAATGTAAATCAAGATCCCTTCTTTCAGATGAACATTTATCTGGCATAGCTCTTCAGTAGAAGCAGATACAGATCACTTTTGCACGCAGAAGCAGTTCCAGATATTTCATTAACTTGGCTAAATTCAGTTTTGTAAAAGGGGGGGGGGGGAATTGTATTTCCTAGATGTTGAATTAAAAGACTGTTTTTGTATTTCTTTCAATTTTATTGTATACCATCTAGAATGGAGCCCCAGGCCTATATCCCACGCTAACTACCAGTTCCCCGAAAATAAGGCCTAGCATGATTTTTAAAGATGCTCCTAATATAAGCCCTATCCCAAAAATAAGCCCTAGTTAAGATAGACCCCCAAAGCTCCCCCCCACCCCCCGAATGTCCCTGATACTTCCTGACTCCATCTCTGACACTAGTGCTGTCTGATTTGCTAGAAAAAAAATCAAACTCATCAATTCAGCAACCCCCACCCCTGCTGCTTTAGGAGGCCTCAGAGCGGAGGTATGTCAGTCTCATGGTCGGTGGAGTTCTGCTGCACAAGGGGATGGATGAGAGGGGAAAAATGCTGCTGCACATGGGGGAGAGAGAGAGAAAGAAACGAGGAAGCATTGGGGTAGAGGAGAAGAAGGGAGAGATGATTGTTGTACATGAAAAAATAAGACATCCCTGAAAATAAGCCCTAGTGCGTTTTTATGACCCAAAATTAATATGACACTGTCTTATTTTCGGGGAAACAAGCCTTCCAAAATCCACCCAAATCCCACTGTACCTATAAATACATAGGTGATACCAGCAGACATAAGGGCTAATGGTGTGGTGTACAATTTGATCCAGTAGGTTTTGGATGGGTTTTTAAGATCTCAACATTATTGGCATTATTAAGGAAATAATTTTGTCCTGAAATCTTAATTAAGGTGAGTTGCATATTTCACGATGAAAAAAATAATACTCTTGACAGAAGTACAATCCCACCATATTGTACAGAAAAAGAGGAACCAATCATTCCAAAATTGCTAATCCTCTTAGGGTTTAAATATGATCTTGCCCAAAATCTACAGCTAAGCCCACACTATGCACCATTCCTGGTGTTTTATCCTTCCCCCTCTTCCCTTTAATTAATTTGTTTTTTTAATGATGTAATTATTAACTTCCCCTCCCCCTTTCCCCTCAAGCTCATGTTTGTATTTATAATTTGTCTATTTAATGTTCACATTTCCTCCGCCCCCTTACAATAATTTATTTTAACCTTTCATTTTTAGCATTGTAAACTAGCCAGGTGCACGTCGATGGTCGGTATATTAAAATTAATTAAACTTGAAACTTGAACTGAAACAAAACATCAGAGAGGGTGCTTCTAAACTATAAACCAAAAATGTTCAGAATTGGTTTCCATCTCTTCATATTGTATATTGCTGAACAGAAGCAAACAAATCTTGAGCTAGAGTTTCCTATAAACATGAAATCACACCTTCACAGTGCAACTCATCAAAAAGAATCTGTTCTGATTCAAAAGGTAACCACATCAAATGCATATCAAAACAGATGAGCTGCCTGCCTGTTAGAAATCTACACAAAGAGAGAGAGAGCGAGAGAACGAGCTCATAAAATGTAACAAACATTCTTCCATCTTTTAATCACCGGCTTAAATAATGAAAGTCTAAAGCAGTCGTTTACAACATGCAGCCCCTGCAGTCCATTTCTGAGGCTCTCACAAAGGGTTACCAGATTTCCTCTTTGAAAAGAGAAGACGTTTGGCGCCGCTCCACTCTGCCCCCAGTCCTGGCTCCGCCCTGTTCCTCCCCAGCGGCCTCTGGCTCCGCCCTGTTCCTTCCCAGCGGCCTCTGGCTCCGCCCTGTTCCTCCCCAGCTCCGCCCCCCCACAAGCTTCCCTGAGCTCGAAGGCTGCATTTGGAAGCCTTCATGCATGCGTGGATGTCAACGCAATGACATCACACGCACGCACATGTGCATAGGATGCCATCACGGTGACAGCCGCGTATGCGCAAAGGCTTCCAGACACAGCCTCCGAGCTCAGGATTTCTAAAACCCAGACAAACTGCTGGGTTCTGGAAATCCCTCCGGGTGCCCGAACAGTCCTCTAAAAAGAGGACATGTCCGGGTTTTCCCAGACGTATGGTAACCCTATCCCCGCCACTACTGTGGGTAGAGGTAAAGAAGAGATCCTGCAAAGCTCTGCTGGGTCATGTGTGACTGTGTAGTCACATTGACATACATGCACAGGGAAGAGTAAATCAATCAGCATTTGTATGTGTGCGTGAGTGCACATGCGCATCAGTGTGACCATGCAATTACACATGACTCAGCGCAAATTCATGGGGCCTTTTCTCTAACCACAGTAGCGGCAAAACCTCCCAGCGGTGCACCTCTGCTCCAGCTCAGCCTCCCAAATCTAAGCAAAGTGGAATTACCGGTTGCTGGTAGAAAATAAACCTTCCATTTTAATACTGGCTTGATAGGTTTGAACATAAGAGAGAAGGTCTGTGGTACGTTGCACTAAGGTGGGCTGACAGGCAGCAATGGAATGTAGCGGCTGTGTTGTGTTAGCCCTCATCATTTGCACTCACCTGTATGATGTTGCGCTGTTGGACAATGGTATGCTTGTAGAATCAATATTAGTATTTAAAACTCCATTTTATCTATTTGTTTAATTCAATTTCTATCCCGTTGTCCCCCAGGAGCTCAGAATGGGTTACAGGTTTAGCATACATAATTTCTGTACAAGTTTACAATACAAGTTGTTATCCTAACTTGATATATACTAGGGTCTAAAATTAATATACATTAAGTTACAGTTTACTAGTTACAATGTGCAATAGTTGCCCTTACGGTGCAAGGTTTTCAGTACAACATATATCTTTAATTTGACAAACAGAAAGTTACAGTGTATGATACAAGTTATCCTTATGTGACACTGTCACGATACTGGCACTGCTTACCCGAAGGGCTAGGCTGAGTGTCCGTTCATTGCCTATCGGGGAATAGACCGAGTATCCATTCAGTGGAGCACTTGTGCTCAGAGAGGATTTTGGGCTTGCTGAGGCTCACCTAGGAGTTCCAACTATGCTCCTTTCGGTTGGGAGTCCATTAATGAAACCCCCTGACAGTTCAGGGTGAGGTCCCCCTTGACCTCCCCTCAAAATGCCCCCCCAAAGATTGAGGGGTCCCCGCCAGAGTTCCTCTCCATATCAGGAGTCCAGTTTAGGTTCTAGGAGTCTCTTTTCTTTACAAATCACCACTTTTCTCTGCCACTTGATTCTTATGCAAAATAGGATGCAAATTAGTTATTCAAGTCCAATGGCCAGGTCATTCAGACTTTACTATTGGGCAACAGAATACTCCAGAGCAATAGGGATAGCTGGTTCCTACTACCACCCACCTAGTCTTCCACTATGAATAGAATCACAGAAACTAGTTGAATCCAGCTATTCCCTGTTTAACCCTGGGTTACCTGTTACCCATGGGCACTTTGGGGAGAGGTAGACTCTGATGTAGCCTTCCTTCAGGGCGGTACTCTCTCAAATGATGGGCCAAACACCCCATCACAGACACATACTGGTTCTAGTACCAATATACAATAAGCCAAAAATCTTATGGTGCCTCCCTGAGCTTTTGTCAAGTCCACTTCATGGCCCTTTACATGGAAAAGGTTGTTGATCATTGGCCTAGAATGTTCATTTCACTTAAGCAAAGGTGAATGCCTTTCCTGTAGAATTATATTGTCTAATTTATTCTCCATCATAATTTACCTCATTGTTTAACCTGGTCTCTGTCTTGTATGTTCTTTGGGATCCTATTATACTATCATGCTCTGGAATATCATTTCCTAGAAATGAAATAACAAAATGATTCAGTCTGCTCCTCTGTTTGGAGGCACCTAGATAAGATGTTACATTCCAACAGCTATGAAAATGGATGCCTATCTGAGCGATATCTCTTCCGGTGTTTTCACATAAATCCTTGGTTAACTTCCAGGATGACCTAGAATTTCAGATATAGGGTCAATTTTAGAACCTATATATAAAGTTATTGATAAATTTTGCAACTATTTCTTTTGGAAATTAAATCCTAAGGATGAGACTGCACATAGAGGAGGTAATTTGGTAGACTTTAAATTCTGGTCACGCAAATTAAAAGGTTGGTAATTCATGTAACCTAGTGATTTTATAAACGGCTCTACTTATACTCCTAGGAGGTGATATTCAAAACCAAAGTAGGAGAGGCTCCTAAGCTGTTATATGGTGTTCAACTGTCTATCTGGGGATAGTCAGCGGCATTTACAAGGATAGTGTCGCTGAATATACCCTCTAACAAATAAAATGAAAACCAGTTATTTTCTGGATAGTCTAACTAGATAAACGCCAATATATACAGTATTCAGCCCATAACTGATTAAGTTAACTGGCCAAATAGGACCACTTAAATAGTAGGTCCTATCTTTGGCTTTGTAAGGGCTGAACAGCAGCATTTATTTGGTTAAATGCTGGCTGGTCGCACATAATTGGATTTTTCATTGGTTTACATTCATTGCTGATTTCTTTTATTTATTTATTTATATACTGCTTATATCCTAAGCGGTTTATATTGAATAATAACAAAGGTACTCTTGGGGCTGATTCTATAATCAGGCGTCCCAATTGTAGGTGGCCATAGGTGTTCTACGGCCTTCTGGCAGCCAATTGGGACATATGTTTGTTGAAAAAAAACTCCCTGAAGCAGGTTGCCTACACTGTAGGCATTTGTTGCAGGTCTAGAGAAACACATAGGGATACCTAAGCTCGCCCATGGTGTGTAGGGTTTTGCCCGGAAGTGGCCTTGGGCAAGTTTAAGCAACCTTATGTGTCTCCTTAAAGCCATGACAGACACATGAAATGTAAGCCAGCAAAATGTTGGCCTACATTTCAAAACCTAAAAGTAGATGTGGCCGGCTCAGCTAATCGTGGCAAGGGAATCCCCAATCAGCTGAACTGGCAGGACTCTCCGAACCTATAGCTTTGGGGAATCCTGATGGCGCAGCTGATCAAGGAGGTTACCCTGGAAATGATCAGCTGAGCCTACCAATGGTGGTTCAGGGGGTTCAGAGTGGCAAGTGGCAGGAGGGAGTGGGCATCCCTCCTGAAAATGGTAGTTCAGAGGTTTGTCAGGGAATCGCAGGAAGGAAATGGGGGTATCTCTCCTGCCAGCGGTAGTTTGGAGGGTTGTTGGGGGATCGTAGGAAGGATGGAGTGGGCATCCCTACTGCCGATGGTGGCTCAGGGGGTTGTTGGAGGATTGCAGGCAGGAGCAAGTGGCCTTTCTCCTGCTGATGGTGGTTCGGGGAGTTGTTGGGGGCCCATGATCTGGCAGCAGGAGGGAGTAGGCATCCTTCCTGCCGATTTTGGGGGTGGGTGTTGAAGGTTCCCTGCCACAGCCAGCTCAGCTGATCAAGGCCAGCCAGCTCCTGATCAGCTGAGCCGGCAGGACTCCCTGAAGCTGCAGTTTCAGGGAGTCCTGGTAGCTCAGCTGATTGGGGATTCCCTTGCCGCAATCAGCTGATGACAAGGAATCCCTCAGTTGGTGAGAGCAAGAAAGCAGGAAATACAATATTTGTGGGGAAGTGAAGGTGTATAAAAGCCCTGAAGAAACAGTTGTTTACTGTGAAACATTGACGACTATATCACTGTTACCTACATAATATGCAAAGCCACTAATAGCCTCAGTTCCACTAGTGTAGTAGTTATATTGCACATTCTCTCTGGAAGTTTTTTGGCCGATGATGTGGATAGAGGAGGTTTGAGCTTTTTAGCTCTGCCGTAATAATACCTGAGGCCTTTTCTTCCATTGGAATAGTGCTCTTAAGTTTGTAAGTGGAGCATTTCCTTTCATTTATTTATATACTAGCTGATGCCCCGGCGTTGCACGGGTATTTAATTATAGCAATAACACTGTAAATGGATTCAAATAAAGATACTTTATAGTGGTGAATGAAATTATTTTTTTACAGCTTAATAAAAAGTACAATATTCAAATTATAATGTGAAATATTTGACAAAATGAATACAATACAACTAACGCAAAATGTGATTATAAACAACATTTTTAGTTTCACCTCCAGGAGCAAGAACATATAAATTGTTGGGTGAACCCACCCTTGAGCAAGCAACATAGAGTTGTGGGCCGAGAGACCCCCAGAACATATCACCCCAGGTAGTGAAGGATCTGCATACCAAGTTTCGTTCAAATCGGTCAAGCCGGTTTTGAATTACTGTGAGAATGGCAGCTTTTTACATTTTTTCCATTGACATGAATGGGTGAAATCTGATATTATGTTTGTAGCTCTGCCCATGTGTGCAGGTGGGCCGCGAGACCCCCAGAACATATCATCCCAGGTAGTGAGGGATCTGCATACCAAGTTTCGTTCAAATCGGTCAAGCCGTTTTTGCGTGATCGCGGCACATACACACACACATACATACATACACACATACATACCTCCGATTTTATATATATAGATTTATTGACCCATTTCCATGGTTTTAAATAGATTACTATCCCCAATAGCTACAAGAACAACTGGGCCAACCACCTCAGGTATGAAAATTGGGATAGCCTACTTGTCTGTAAGGCCATTCATTTGATGTTAGTGCCCAAACATAGTCTGGTATTGAATATCAAGGCATAAGGCAGGTGGAGGGGAAAAAAAACTGTTGACTGCCACTGACTGACTGAATATTTTCCCTTCCGTGTTTTCTGCAGACAGCTTTCCAAAAGTTCCACAGTACAGAAACTTCACTAATAGGGATCGTCACTTACATCTATAGAGCCTTTGATAAATCAAAAAAAACGTACTCATGATATCTTTAGATCTGTCAACTGTCTGACTTCACAGACCATTCCATTCTCATTAATCCCTTGAAAGAGATAAGCATTACTGACACAACCCTGCAATGGTTCATTTCATATCTTTCAAATAGATCATACACAGTTATATATACAAATTCATCTTCAACTCTTTCAACCCTAGTACTGGTGTACCCTAGGGCTCTATTTTATCTCCTTTACTTTTAAACCTTTTTCTATCACCTCTACGTACACTAGCACAATCCGTCAGTTTATGCAGACGACACACAGATTCTATATATATATATTTGAATCCTGTGATTCTAGCAAATTAACTATGCTCAATAAAAATCTAAATCATATTACAGACTGACTAACCCAACATATTTTAAAGCTGAATCCCATAAAATCAAAATCAATCCTAATTTTTCCACGCTGGGCACGCGGAGTGTAACCAACCGCTTGCTCGAGTGGTTGTTCCTTTTGGCACGCAAATGTATTCTCCATAATTGGCATCAGCAGGAGGCCCCTTCAGTGACAGAGTAAAAGAATGATGTCTATGCCTTGTTTCGCATGGAGCGTCTGGATGTCAAAGGAGCCTCTCCGGCTGCCTGGCGGCAGTTTCTACAGATTTGGTCCCCTATGTTTGATAGCTTGTCTCCCAGAGCCCGTAGCTACTTGGTGAATATATGATTTTGTGTGGGAGGGGGGTGGAGGGAGGTGGGACAGTTGGAACTTGTTGTGCTGTTCCTGGGGCCACCGTGAAGAACTAAAGTGTGGCCCACTTTAGTCTGTATTTTTGTTAAAATGTTAATAAAAAATTATTATTAAAAAAAGATGCTGAAGGCTGAAGAAGGATGGGAGGGGGAGGGAATGGGGGATGGAAGGAGTGGGCCGAGCACCCCAAGACCACATGCACAACCCCAGCATTGCCCCCCCTCCCCTGGGCAAGTTATCCAAGCTCCCATTGCCCCAGGTACCGCAGTCAAACTGAAAGGCTACTGGGACAGATAGGGAAAATGCCTAGAGTATCTGATATCAGTGGAGGAAAGGCAGCACCTCATACATTAAATAAAATAACCATAACCACCATAACCAAGAAATGATTTGGTAGAGATGTAGTGCTGATGTTAATAGGGAACATTCATTGAGTAGGGTTATGAGCTGCAGTGAACACCATAATTTGTGTATGTGGGCTTAGGAATCAACTTTTAAAAATGATTGGGGGTGCTCAAAAGCTCTGCCCTAGACCACACCTAAGCTCCGCCCCAAAACCCACCCTCATAATAATAGTACTAATTGTAATGCCATTTTTTTCCATTCATTTTCATATACACACACAATATAATCTTATTAACAATACATAATGGTTAACCACAAAATAAAACTTAATGCTTCTCAATATTAATTTCTTCTAGAACACCTGGCCTTGGTCACACATGCAGAACACAGATAACCCCTATGCAAATACAAGACCACAAACTAAAAGTACTAATATATACAACTGAAACCCTAAGATGCCAGACTGAACATGCAGTAGAACACCAGAGAAATAGAAAGAAAATAATTTTTTCCTGAACAGTGCAAGCTATAGACAGCAAATATAAATTCTCAAAACGGACACATTTCGATCACTAAATTGAAAATAAAATCATTTTCCCTATCTTTGTTGTCTGGCAATTTTATTTTTCTATTATAGATCTCTCTATTTCTCCTCAGCCTTTTTCTTCCTAAAGCTGAAGAACCCTAACCTTTTTAGCCTTTCTTCATATGAGAAGAGCTTCAACTCCTTTACCATTTTGGTCATCCTTCTCTGTACCTTTTCTAATTCCCCTATGGGACTCATTTTTAAAAGAGAAAAAGGCAAAAAAAAAAAAGGCATAAAGCAGCATTTTTATGTTGCTAAAATATCAAAATTTCCATTTATGAAACACATTTTTAGAAGGTTTTTCTATTCTGTTTGTCTGTGGTGTGTCTAGATCTCAAGAGGGCATGTTGGAGGCAATGATGTTATAGGGGAAAACACCCTCCAGGGATTCAAGACAAAGTTGGACAAGTTCCTGCTAAACCTGAACGTATGCAGGTGAGGCTGGACTCATTTAGAGCACTGGTTTTTGACCAAAGGGCCACCGTGTGAGCGGACTACTGGGCACGAAGGACCACTGGTCTGACCCAGCAGCAGCAATTCTTATGTTCTTATGTACTTATGTAGTGAAGGAGTTTGATGCACAGGGCAGTGGCACCCAGCATCACTGTGCTGTGCACCCCCTACCCTAACCCCTCAATGCTGGGTGACTCCCTGCCCCCACCCGTGTACCTCTTTATATGTTTGCTGGCATGATCAGCATCTTCAACCTGCTGCTCATGCCAGCCTCGGCTCCCTCTTGACGTCACATTCTTATACATACAAAAGGAGCAGCAGGTGGAAGATGCTGCTCGCACAGGGGAACATTTAAAGAGGTACACAGGGGACGGAGAGGAGGAGAAGCACCAGCAGCACCCTGAAGACAGCGCCTGGGGCATGCCTACTATTTATTATTATTTTTTTATTTTAGGTATTTATATACAGGGTGCCCACAAAAACACTCCTTGATTTTAAATGGTTATAAAATCAAAATTCTTTGGAATACGTTTATAAATAAGATGATAGCACATACAATTCCCAAAAAGCACGATTAGCAAGATCTTACACAATCGCTTGCACATTCACCCTTGTAAGCTGCAATTGGTGCAGAAGTTACAATCTTCAGATAATGCAACACGACAAAATGACCAGGTGTTCTTCAACTGGCCCCCAAGATCACCGGACATTACTATTTGTGACTTTTACCTTTGGGGGTACGTACCTCCACTACCCACAGCTATGGATGATATGCAGGAACACATCACTGAAGCTATAAATGCGATCATGCCTGATATGCTTCGGAGAGTCTAATCCGACTTCGATTATCACATCGATGTTTGACGAGCAACAGGTGGGGCACACATTGAATGTATGTAGTCAACTGATACCATATGAAACTTTATGAGGTGATGAAACTGTAGCTTCAAAGGTGAAGGAATATTCCAATAAATTTT
Source organism: Geotrypetes seraphini (assembly GCF_902459505.1). Taxonomy (NCBI): domain Eukaryota; kingdom Metazoa; phylum Chordata; class Amphibia; order Gymnophiona; family Dermophiidae; genus Geotrypetes; species Geotrypetes seraphini. Next base: position 424,672,659 of record NC_047084.1, read on the forward strand.
GGTTTTGTAACTATTTAAAATCAAGGAGTGTTTTTGTAGGTTTTCTAAGTGGTTTATAATCATGTACTCAAGCATTATCCAGGCTCTGGTTGCAATTCCTTTTGTCTGTGCTCTTAACTGTGTATCCAGGGCCTTCTTATCCATATGCTGTTTTTCTCTCCTTCTTCACTTTCTGCCCTATATCCATCTTTACACAATTATTAAGATAAATTTTTCAAAAATTATTTCAAACATTTTTTTGGACCTTCAGATGGCTGTTCCACTGTTGTCAGTTCACTGGACCATATGGTTCCTCTAGGAATCAGCCTTTATCCTCATTGATCCATATAAGAACTACTGTATATGATAAATTAATATGGAATGAAGTGAAGGATTAAATATACATTAAAAAAATGGATCAATGAGGATAAAGGCTGATTCCTAGAGGAACCTAATGGTCCAGTGAACTGATAACAGTGGAACAGCCATCTGAAGATTCAAAAAAGTTTGAAAAAAAAGTTTGAAATAATTTTTGAAAAATTTATCTTAATAATTGTTTAGGGAAGAGAATTAGAAGAAGATATCCATTATGTGAAGGGACTAGTGATCTAAATCGGCGTTGCAACATCCAACTTTGGCATTATCTTTTAACATTCAACTTTCTTTTTTTTATTTTTTAATCTTTATTGATTTTCCTATCTTCATTAGTGCATTACATAAATATATCATATATAATAAGTCAATATAAGCACATTTAACTTTCAAATATACTTAGCCAACCAATTTCTCCCCCCAACCACCTAATGATAATTTAATAAAACACAACTTTCAACATTCAACTTTCTTACATTCTTCTGTTTTCTTCTCAAAATTTATCTACTTTTCCATGTCTTCCCTTCCCATCTATCCATGAGTACCATCTTTTCCCTCTTTTTTCTCCACTATTCCCATTTGTCTGTAAGAAGCATTTCTTCTATCTCTCTTCCCTTCCACACCCATTGCTGTGCACCATCTCCTCTCTTTCCTGTGGTCTGATATCTATCTCCCCCCCCCTACCGTGGTCTGGCATTTTTCTCTTTTCCTTCCCACAGCTTGGTATCTCTCTCCTCTCCCATGGTCTAGCATCTCTTTCTCCATCCATTTCCCCCTTCCCATGGTCTGGTATATCTCTCCTCTCCTTCCCGCAGTCTGGCGTATCTCTCCTCTCCTTCTCACAGTCTGGCATATCTCTCTCACCTCATTCCCTTAATTCCCTGGTCTGGCATCTCTCTCCCCTTTCTTCCATTACCCTTCTCTGGCTTATGACATTTCTACCTTTCTTGAGTCATCTCTCTTCCCTCCCAGTGTAACAATTTTCCCTCCCTTCTTTCTTTCTGCCTCTTGCAGTGAAACATCTCCCCTCCCCCCAGTCTGTATTTCCCCCTGCTCTCATCCCTCCCTACCCCCACCCCTGGGCTATCTTAAAACAGCTCCAGGGGGGCTCTGCAGTCCAGGTATCTCTTCCTCTCCTGTCCATCTCTCTCTCTCCCACTTCCCGGTCTCCTTTCAAAGTCAAAATCTTCTATTTCAGAGGAGCCCTGGCGTGGCAGCCATTCTAACAGGCTGCCGGTGCTACCCCAAAGCCTTCCCTTTGCTGTGATCTGCCCAGGTGGAAAAAGGAACTTGTGTCAGGCAAATCATGGCAGACAGTAAGCTTCGAGGCAGCGTCAGTAGCCTGTGAGAATGGCTGCCATACCAGGGTCCTCTGGAAAATATTTCAATTTTGCAAGGAGACCGGGAAGGCAGTGGCATACCTAGTATATTTTTAACAGCTTCCTCCTCTGTATATAAAAAAAGTATTTTTAGTAATAATCCATGAGTCACACAACAATGGTGCACCTAGGAAAAGGCATCATCTTAAACATTGCAGTGAGCACTAGAACATCATTACACTCATTCTAAAACTAAACAAGCCAGATTAATACACCTCAGTCCTTCACAGTCAATGCTATCAGAAAACAATATCCTTTTCATATATACGGAACACAGATACACCCTCGCCCAGTATGGGATAAGTAATCACCAATTAAAAATATAAATATGTAGATTAAAAAACTGCTCAACAACTATAACCCTAAAGAATAATCTGCCAATAAAATCAAAACTAAATTCCCAAGAAGAAACTGGACAGAATTACAGTTCTCATGGAAAAAATGTTTGGAGAATAAAGAAACAGTGAAACTGTCTTTAAATAATGGACATCAGTATGAGCCTTGGTGATACCAACATGATTTTTCTCAACTACGATAGTGCATTCTGGAACAGATCCATACAAACTTCAATGGTGACAGGAATACCCATTTACTTAAACGTGAGAACTATTTGATTTTTCAGTTGAAATCTTTTCCTCCCATGGGACTCAACGAAAATGTGGACAAATGCATTATCATTTAACATTTTTGTTTTGTCATCCTATTCATTTAAATCTTTTGATCAATTTGGTGTATATGAGTTTGTTTGCCGGTCACCCGGATGCACTTCATGACGCCATTACTTTAGCTTTTGGGTACTGCCCTCATTGGGCTCTCCAAGCATCTTAAAATCCCCAAGACGCCATTACAATTTTTTTCCCCTAGGTGATAGCTTCATTTACACATGCCCTGGTGGACGATGCTGACAGCCTGCAATAGTGGCCTGTCGCCCGACGCTTCAATAGTGGCTTGTCGTCTTTACTATTCATCAGTATTAATCTCACTCCTGAGGAAGGTGTCGAAACGGAGCTCTGTCGAGTGGAGACTTATACAGACTACACAGTTCCAAACGAAGCTAAGTATTTTGAGTTTAAAGACTTTGTATGTGCAAACAGCCCTTGGACAAATCTTAATGAATTTCCATATGAATTGCCAAAGAAGACACAATCTTTAATCAATGGAACTATTGCTTTTGTCATGAACTATATTTATTAACTTTTTCCATTTTTGATGTTTTATTGTATGATTCATTTTTGAGGTTTCACTGCATGATCAATTCTCACATGGACTTTTCATGCTTATAGGTTTTCATGGGAATAAGACATAATTCATGAACTGGGTTCAACCTGATAGTTTTTTAAGTGTTTGCACCTGCACTTTATAACTTTTTCCAAGCTTTTTCATGCATTTTTTTTAGCACTTTATTTTCTAGCACCCTAGCACTTTATATTTTTTCAGTCTTGGGAGATATTTAATGGTCAGTTCCACTGGAGAAAATGTTTGTTGAAATTTATATATACATGGACAATGTGATGTATGAGGCAGTCCTTATTTAGACTTAAGGTCTAGTGCTAGTCACTAATGAGTTTCTGCCAGAGCCAAATAATCTCTCGTGTGGTATCACCAAGGCTCATACTGATATCCATTATTTAAAGACAGTTTCACTGTTTCTTTATTCTCCAAACATTTTTTCCATGAGAACTGGAATTCTGTCCAGATTAAAAAACTGAACAACCAAGAAGCCAGGATCTGCATACAGTGAAACACCATAGAAACAGTGATATATGGCCCCTAATACTCTGCAAAATATAAAGATAGATGTAAATTTGAAAAAGATGATAAATAACAAGCACTACTTTAACAAATTAACAAACAGAAATAAAACAAAAATGGAAAATAAGAAAATACCATTTTATTGGACTAATCCATTTTTCAATTAGTTTTAAGAGGACAAAACCTGCTTCATCAGGTCAGTACAGTATCCTGTCCTGATCTGAGGAAGGGGATTTGGACTCAGAAAGTTAGTAAAAAATAAAAATGTATTAAAATGAGTCCAATACAAAGATTACTTTATTTCCATTTTCTGTTTGTAAATATTTATTAATACAACTACAATACAATTTTATTCTAAAACATCAAAAAAATATTTTTTCTACTTTTTGTCGTTTAAGTTTTAATCATCTTCTCTTCACTCTCTTCCTTCTATCCAGTATCTATCCTCTCTCTCCCTTCCAAACAGCATCTGCCCCTTTCATCTAGCCTCTGCTCTCTTTCTCATTCCCTTCCATCCACTGTTTTCCCTCTCATTCTTCTATCCACTGTCCATCTCTCCCACCTTCCATATGGCATCTTCCCTCTCTCTATGTCCCTTCCAAAACTGTCTGTCCTGTGTCCCTTCTCTCTTTTATACATGATTCATTTGAGCTTCACTCCCTCTCCATTTTTCTCTGTCTCTACCCCCTCCCATATGCTCTGGCATCTCTCTCTTCTCCTTTCCTTCCTTCCCTTCTCTCCCCCCATGCCATGGCAATGGCATCTCTCTCCTCTCCTTCCCTTCCATCTCTCCCTCCATCTCCATACTCTGGCATCTCCTCTTCTTCATGACCCCTGGTCAAGTATCTGTCTTCTTCCCTTCTCTCCCCCATGCCCTGGCATCTCTCTCCTAACCTTCCCTTCCATCTCCCACTCCGTACTCTGGCATTTCCTCTCCTTCCATCTCCTTGATCAGGCATCTGTCTCCTTCCCTCTCCCCATGCCCTGGCATCTCTCTTTTCTCCTTCCCTTCCATCTCTCCCCCCTTGATCTGACATATCTGTCTCCTTTCCTTCCCTCCATGCCCTAGCATCTTCTTTCCTTCCTTCCTTATTCTCCCTTCGTCCCTTCCTCTCATCTCCCTTCCCTGGTCTTCCTTCTCCCTCCCTCTCCCCAGTCAGGTGCAGCAATTCTCTCCCCCTCCACTTCACTCCCTCCCTCCCTCTCTCACAACCTCCCCAGTTGGCAGCACAGTGTCACAATTTTCTGCTCTCGTTGGCTTTGGGCCTTCCTCTCTGCTAGGTGCTGCTTTTGCAGAACCAGAAAGTAGATGGGACCCAGCAGAGAGGAAGACCCAAAGCCAACAAGAGCAGTGAATCATGAATGCCACTGCTACTGGAAGAAATTCAAGATGCCGGCCCTCAGAGCACCCCTTTGTTAGCCGCTGTGGGAAGGTGAGGGGAAGGGAGGGAGTTGTAGTGGTCAGAAGGGAAGCGATATCCACACCTCGGGCCGGCGCTGGTCACGTGAGGTCAGAAAAATATTGAGGGTGCTTAGGCACCCACACAGCTGGTGCCTATGTGTGTGTGTATTCATGAATATAGAACTAAAGACTGTGCTTCTGATTCATTGTCTTTTTCTGCTGAAGCCACTTTCATATCTTTCATATTAATAGAGTTTCTCTATGGGAATCTGGACTGGAGAAGTCCACTATTAAAAATGCAGCTGTGTGCATAAAAAGTGAAAATAAAATTTCACTCTGGAATTTACCCAAGTAGCTAATTACTGGACTGCTTCCTTAGAAAATGTTCTAATACTGTTTCTACTCTGTCTAAATCTTTTCAGAAACACTGAAGAAAGCTAATTATAATTTTCTGTTTCTTCCAATTGTGAAGTCTTTATGACATGTCTTTCTAGATGCCTCTGACACATGGCTTGTACATCTCATTCTTTGGAGCAGTCTACTGTTGACATTTGTGGTTTATAGTAAAAGCAATTGGAAGATGAAAGTAATGACTTCCCTGGTTCTCAGTCCGCTGCTTTAACCCACTCTATTCAAGAATGTGTTTGAACAGACTCCATGCTTACTCACAACTTGTACCTTTGTACCCAGAACTGAGCCCTGGAGGGGCCTTGAGTGTTGGGCCAATTGGAGTCTTAGGCCCCTCCCAGTGCATCCCAGGATATACTTGGAAGGGCCTAAGGCCCTGATTAGCCTGGATGTCTAAGGCCCCTCCCATGGGAGTGGCCTTGGGCTCCTGAACCAATCAGAGCCTTGGGTCCCTCCCAGCGCATCCCAGGATGCACCAGGAAGGGAAATGCTTGCCATTTTGAAGAGGTGAGCCTGCTGGCAGAAAGGAGTGGCCAGTCTTCAAAAAAAAATACAGGGTGGGCAGAGGAGGGGGGTATGCTTGAGCTGTGGGGTTTCTAAGCTGACTCCCCCAGACCACCAGGGCCTTCATTTCGGTACTTGTTTGTGAGGTGGTGGACTTTGTGGGTATGGTGGTCTCGGTGACCCAATGGCCCAGATGCACTAGTGTTACCAAGGCAAGATGGAGTGGACATCCCTCCTATCTCTCTTATTTTTCAGAGGCCATTTGTCTTCTTGGGGGGGAGCATCCATCATTGTTGGGGAGATTCAGCGGCTATCATTGGGGGGTGCTGCTGTCATTGGGGAGCCTGTGGTTTTCGGGGGCCATGGCATGACTTTTTTAAAAAATGGGGACAGATATTATGCATGGGTAACATATGCACAACATCTGTGCCCACTAAAAAAAAGGAAAAAAAGGCTTGAGTAGATGCAATGAAGGTGCCATTTTTTAGGTGCCAATACACTCTTACATTTTTTTTAAATTATATGTTAATCATTTTAAAATGGCTTTTACCACTTCAGTTAGGCACAGGTAGGGCACCTACTGGCGCCTAATTTAAGGCACCGTTTATAGAATATGGGCCAAAATTACTATCTTACACCAAGCAAAAAACTAACCAAAATAATCAGGAAAAAGCCGGAGGAAAAAGTAAGGCCTTCAATTGCCTTTTAAAAACAGTTGTATCAGATAGAAACCTGAGTTCCATTGATAGTTTATTCCATTCCTGGGGTACAGGTATGGAAAATGCACAATCCTTAGGCTCAGCAAAATGAACTTTACAAATTGCTCAAATGGACAGCAATTGCTTACCATCAGATCAATGCTTGTGCAGGTCTACAAATTCTTTGGACAAGACAGGTAAAAAATAAATAAATAAATATATATATATATATATATATTTTTGTACTAATTTGAGGGGAATTTTCAAGAAAATATCTAACCCCCCCCAAAAAAATATCCTGAACATAACATCCCCAAAAATGTCCATCTCACAGCCACTGTGAAAACATGCAAAATGAAAGTGAAGTGACCAACTTCTGAATGACAAAAAAAATCAGGGACATAAACATTTGCCTGACATCATTTTCAAACATAAGTCCCTGCAGAACAGAGGAGTAGTCTAGTGGTTAGTGCAGTTGCCTGTAAACCAAGGGAGACAAGTTTAAACCCCACTAGAACATTCTCTCTCTCTTTTTAATGTAATCCCCCCCAGGACCTGAAAAATACCATTCTGTACTTGAATATGCATTTTTCTGTTTCTGGAAGACTCAGAATTATAATAATAAAAAAAAAGAATCAAAATTAGACTTGAACCTGGATCCCTTGGTTCACATCCACTGCACTAATCACTAGGATGCTTCTCTGATCTGCTTGCTGCTTTATTCAGAATGGTTATAATACCTGCAACTGACTTTCAGGGAGGTCATCAACCCAGTGGTATAGTAAGGGTGGTGCGGGGGCAGTCCGCCCTGGGTATGGTCTTCCTAAGGGTGCAGCACCCCTTCTCCTCTTCATCCCCGCTCCTCCCCTTGCCTTTCCCCGTATTTTTTTTTACTTCCCCAGCACGAGGTTGTTGCCTGTGTCAGCATTGGCATTGGCTAGCGCTAGCCGAAAAATTACCGCCTGCTCAAGAGGAGGTGGTAGCGGCTAGCACGCGCGGCATTTTAGCGTACGCTATTCTGCGCATTAAGGCCCTAACGCGCCTTCGTAAAAGGAGCCCTTAATGTTGGTCTGGAGAATATCTAAGCAGAGTAAATGACAATAATCTAGTTGTGATAGAACCAGGCTTTGCAAGAATGTTCAGAGCTCAGCAGGAGGCAACTAGTCTAAAAATAATTTTAAAAAAGAACAAAATAACCTCATTAATCTGAGCATTCATTATTAGTCAACAGTCTAAAAGGAGCCAACGGCTGGCAACTTGAGGTACAATTGAAATCTGAGTGGATTAGATTTGAAAAGCAGTTTTTGAATGTTTTAATGCCAATTTATTGGCAGCTTTCCAGGTAGAAACTACCTCCAAGCAGTTCCGCAGCTTTAGGAGTGCATCAGCAGTTGTTCCATCAAAAAAAAAGAATGTGATATCATTTACATTAATAGGAAAATGCACATTTAGATCTCATAGAACAGCACATAATGGACCAAGATATAAATTAATTAATGCGGCTGATAACTCAGAGTCTTGTGGAACACCATTTAGGAAAAGAACTGCAGCAGAACATAAATTATTTACATGTACCCTTTGGGTACGTTCATTAAGACATGATGCATACAGTACCAAAGATGCAAGTCGCCTGATAAGGGTATAATGGTCAATGGTATCAAATGCTAAGAGATGTTTAATAAAAATGGAAACAATGATCTAGACCCTGCCAAAACATCCACAGAGGAGAGTAATAAAGTTTTCATGCTATGGTATTTTCTATAGTCAGATCGAAAAGTCTTGAAAATGTTAAACTTTTCCATAAAATCAGTTGCAACAATACATCCTTCTCTAACTCCTTAATCATCATTTGAAAAGTTGACAAATAGGCTGGTAAGTACAATTAAAACCAAAGGGTCCAAGGAGCCTTTCTCCAACAGAAAGTGCACTATGGCAATCAGGAACCAAGCCTGATTCCCCATTCCCCCCCCCTTTTACAAAACCATGCAAGAGGTTTTTTACATTGGCTGGTGAGCTGAATGCTCTGTGCTGCTCTGACAGTTGTACAGTTGCTATGGGCATCAGAGCAGTGCAGAGAATTCAGTGTACCGGCCGGCACTAAAACACCCCTCTTACGTGGTTTTGTAAAAGGGGGGTTAAAAAAAGCACTCACCACAGCTGTAATGGGTGCTATAACATAAGAGCATAAGAGTTGCCATACTGGGACAAACTAAAGGTTCATCCAATCCAGAATTCTGTTTATAAAAGTGGCCAATTCATGTCACAAGTATCTGGCAAATTTCCACACAGTAAAACAGATTTTTTTTTTTGCTGCTTATGCTAGGAATAAGCAATGGTTTTTCCCAAGTCTATATAAACAGTGGTTTATGATCTTTTAGGAAATTATCCAAACTTTTTTAAAACCCTGCTAAGCTAGCTACTTACACCACATTCACTGACAACAAATTCCAGAGTTTAATTAAATGTTGAATGAAGAAATGTATTCTCCAGTTTGTTTTTAATTTACTACTTAGTAGTTTTATTGCATGCCCCCCTAATCCTAGTATTTTTGGAAAGAGTAAACAAGCAATTCACATCTACCCATTCCAGTCCACTCAATATTTTATAGATCTCTATCATATCCCCCATGAGCTGTCTCTTCACCAAGCTGAAGAGCCCTAGCCATTTTAACCTTTCCTCATAGGGAAGTTGCCCCATCCCCTTTATCATTTTTGTTGCCCTTCTCAGTACCTTTTCTAATCCCCCCTTATCTTTTTTGAGATAAAGCTACCAGAATTGCACACAGTATTTGAGGCAAGGACACATCATGGAGCGACACATTTTTACTTTCCATTTCTTTCCTGATAATTTCTAACATATTATTTGCTTTCTTAGCTGCAACTACATACTGAGTAGAGGGTTTTCTATATAAAAATAGGAAGCATGGATCTGAAAATGACATAGATGGTTTTAATGGTTTCAAAATAGAACACATGGACATGAACATGGACTGAAGCTAAGGGGAGACAAGTCCAGGATAAATATCAGGAAGTTCTGCTTCACGCAACGAGTGGTGAACACCTGGAATGATCTCCCAGAGGAGGTTATTGTGGAATCCACCATTTTAGGATTTAAAAGCAAACTAGATGTACATCTCCTTAAGAGAGGCATAGAGGGATATGGGTAACTAAAATTACGCCAGGTGTACACCTGGCTGGGCCTCCGCGTGTGCGGATCGCCGGACTTGATGGACCGAAGGTCTGATCCGGAGATGGCAGCTCTTATGTACATTTCTGTACATACATTAAGCCAGTGGTTCTCAACCCAGTTGCAGGACACACCTAGACAATCTAGTTTTCAGGATGCAAATTATCTCAAGCATATTTATTTATTTGGTTTTATAACCCATCCTCCCAGGGGATCTCAGAATGGGTTACAAGTTTACATACATATTAAAGTGTTTTTATACAAGGTGTTGGCAAACATAGCATGGGTAGTTGAGGCACAAAACAGGGGAAAACAAACCACAAATACAAATATGCAAAAAACAGAATGGAATTGTCCAAACCAGAATGATGTGCACTAATAAAAGTGTCCTCCAACTCATTTGATGGTAGGACGCCGGTTTCTTAGCTTTGTTTTTCAACATCGTCACAAGGATTTTCTGCTTGTTTTCCCCATTGGTCTCTATTGAAGTTTGGCAACATTTTTGTGAGTTGATACCACGCCTATTTTTATTGGCATTGGAAGCTCTTAAGTCATTGAGTCATTGAGTCATTGGATGAAATTTTATGTTATTGGATGAATAAAAGCTTTTACACCATCAAATAAGTTGGAGGACACTTTTATTAGTGCACATCATTCTGGTTTGGACAATTCCATTCTGTCTTTGGCAAACATAGCATGGCAGGACACTCTGACACAGATGGCAAAAGAGTCAACAAAGCATGGCAAAACACAACATAACATGGTATGGTGAGACATAGCATGATGAGCATTGTATGACAAAACATAGCATGGCAAACATTGTATTACAATGTGGTTAACATAGTTTGGCAAACCTAGCATTATGTATACACGCATAACATGGCGTGCATAGCATGGCAAATCTATTATTATATATACATGCATAGCATGGCATACATGGCATGGCATGCCCAGTATTATATATTGATTGTGGATATCCTGAAAACCTGACCTACTTTGGGTATTTGAGAATTGGAGGTATGTCCCGAGGTCTGGGTTAAGAACTCCTGCATTGACCTAATGTTTACACAAAATAAAAGTGACCAAAGGTGAGATGGCAGTCTTTCACATTAGAGGATAGTTTTTCTATGCATTCAATGCACTTGAATTCAAAAGCCATTTAGTATTGGGGAGTAGTCAAAATGGCAGACAGTCCTTGATGGAGCTCTGAATGCTCTCAACAATTCCTCAGTTCTCTTACCTCATTTTTGCTGTTGGAAGACTTTTTCTTTTGAAGATACCGCATTTGAAGAGGAAGGGAATGGTGAGAGCTGCAATGTTGCCAGTTCTTTCTTCCTCCCATATTCAACCGATACTTCCACAGATGTTTGAGCATCAGAAGCCTTGGCTAGAACTTTGGGGGCCAAGCTCCGCTGAGGAGTTGAGCGTGGGAGTGCTCTCCTATCCTTTTCAACATCTACATGTCCTCTCTGAAACTCCTCTAGCTCTCCCCCCTTGAAACTCTCTACACCTATGCCAACAACATCCTCATCCTCCTCGAGACCGACTCAAACCTCACTAACCTCGCTGGAAACATATCTGCATGTATATTGAACCTCCAATCCTGGGCCCAATCTGTACAAATGTAACTAAACGAGTCCAAAACAAAATTACTTTGGCTTGGCCCAATATTAGATCATTTACCCACCTCCATCCCACTATCTTCCGGCCCCACTCTTCATCTTGAATTTTCAAGCAAAGTCCTGGGCATTATCATAGACTCTTCTCTCTCCTTCAATAACCACCTCAACTCCTTGATAAAAAAAATGCTTCTTTAACCTTCATATGCTGAGGAAAGTGAGATCCTGCTTTCATCATTCTCACTTCGCCGTCCTTGTTCAATCCACCATCCTCTCTAGACTGGATTATTGCAACTCCATCTTTATAAGCCTAACTAAGAAAAACCTCTATAGACTTCAGCTAATTCAGAATGCCGCGGCTAAGCTCATTTTCGCAAGAGGCAAGTTCGACCACGTCTCTCCACTTCTGTCAAAGCTTCACTGGCTTCCAGTACATTCCAGAATCCTCTTTAAATGTGCCTGCTTAGCGTTCAAGATCCTACACGGCATCCTTCCTCCCGTTATTCCACTCCTTTGGAACTCCTCAAACCCTAACTCCTCCAGATCCTCCCAAAAACTGAAACTATCATTCCCTTCTACAAAAGGTATATCCCGCGCAGGAAAACTAGGAACATCTCTCCCCTTTAGAATCACAGAACTCTGGAACAACCTCACCTCCCCGCTCAGAAATTCAAACTCCCTCCAACTCTTCTGCAAACACCTGAAAACTTGGCTCTTTTCAAAAATCTAACACCTCTCGCTCTCTGGTACCTTGACCCCTCTCTACCCTCTTAGTTCCTTTCCTATTACCCTTCTTTTTCTGGAGTTCCTTTCTATCCTAATTCTGTAAACCGTGCCAAGCTCTACGCTTGCGGAGATGGCACGGTATACAAACCTAAGGTTTAGTTTAGTTAGTTTAGTTTAGAATATCTCCCTGTCGCCTCTGACAATCTCCATGCCTCCTTGTCCAGTAGAGGCATGGAGTGTTGAGTCTAGTTCTGGGAGAAAGGAGGAGAACACCTCAGAGCTGGACTTGGGTAGAGCTTCGCCTGCTGGAGTACTGCAGATTCGGGAGAATGCTGAGGGAGTTGGAGAGTCAACAGCTGGACCTGCAGTCACGCTGGAGACACTTCTTGCGACCATACAGAAGTTGGATTTGACTGTGGGAAAAACAGCACTGGACATGGAGGTATTGGTTGCTAAAGTGGATGCTTTCTCCTTAAACATTGATAAAGACAAGACTGTATAGAAAATAATTCAGTTAGAGACTACTACTTTGAAAGACTCAATTTCTATAGTTATTAAAGAACAGATTTTTGTTTCATGTAAGACTGAGGCAATAGAGAACTTTAACAGATGATTAAATCTTAGAGTACTAAATTGTCCAAAGATCTTGGTTATGTCCCCAGTTGAAGTTTTCAAAAGATTTCTATTAGAAAATTTGAATTTTCCTCAAGATAGCATACCACCTATAAATAAAGCTTATTATTTACTGGTTTCTAAGGATAAAAAATTTGAAACAGGGGACGTACCTTTGAGTGAAAATGGGACTATTGAGAATAAATTACAAAATATTACAGCAATTCTTGAAGATTCCCTTTCTGAAGTTAAGAAGCTACTTTAATAGTGAATTTTGTTTTTGAACAAGACCTTACCTCTCTTGTGAGAATTTATTTTCAAAAAGGTGCAACTCCTTTCTGTAGACAGAGAATATGGATATATCCGGATGTGACTACATCAACTCACAGAGGCGTAGAGAATTTCTTGTGATGAGAGAAGAAATGAGGAAATTAGGAGCCACTTTTTGGTTAACTTACCCCTGTAAATGTGTTGTTTAACCATCTGGGTTTAAGATATGTGTTTTATCTCCCTGAACATCTAAGATCTTTTTTGAACCTCAAGAGGTTAAACAGTAGAATAGTTTGAAGTAAGAAGATTGTAGACCAAGGGGTTTTAGCCTTTTAAGCCTTATTGCTTTGATCTCTATAATCTGAATAATCTCCCTATAAATTTTATCTTCTTTCCCCCAATTTAACATAGTGGTCTAAGGAAGAGACAAAATCCAATATTATATTATATTCTGTTATATTAATTTTCTAGTTTGGAATTTTTCAAGGTTGAAAATGGTTCTGTATTTCTAGAACAAGTGTTTGAACTTGTATTGTTTTGATGAATGAATATATTTAAAAAGAAGCCATTTGGTGTTATCAATCATCAAATGCTGGTGAACTGTGGCTTTGTGAACTCTGAGAACTCAGGCTGACTAGAAATGGTGTGATTCCAGTGACTCACTCTTTCTGAAGCTACATCACAAGAGAGACATCAAGGGAACAACGAAAGGTAGAAACAAATGTGACTTATTGCCATGAACTGATCCAAGGCCCTGCAACTAACCTCATATCCTAGACATCATTGACTTGCTTGTTTAGAAAAACATGGAAAATCCAGCAAAAAGTTATATTTGTGTCAGTGTATGCAGAATGTTGGCACTTGTTAAGTTTCATCTGGTTAAGTAACTTCATATGATTGCAGAAAAAAATCATTTCATGAAATGGTAACCTTAGAAGTAAGAGCTTTCTAATTTTTTAAAAATTGTATTTATAGCTTTAATTATAGTTTGGGTCTGGAAGTTTTCTTCTTTTACTTTTGGCTTTAAGCTCATTTGGAAACAGCCTCTCATTGGCAACAACACTGCAAGCCTTTTTTTTTTTTCTTGTACCCAACATATTTCTCCTAATTTAATATACTTCCTGGGGCCATCTATTGCAAACAGTCATTGGCTGGGAGCCACGGAGTTCAGTTCCCTTCCTCTATCCAGTACGTGTGGACCTTAGTCCCTTCTCGTAAGCATTGTTATTAAGAAATGTCTGGGATTTCCTTTACTCAGGAACTCTAAATGCAGCGTCCGTTGAATAATTAGATCTGGTCAAGTTTGGAGTGAAACCTGGGCCCAAGAATCAAATGCATGTTTTCTGCAAGCCAATGTATTGCTACAGAGCTATCAAGCTGGTCCCACAGCTATCAAGCCTCATAGGCAAAGAAGAACTAAGACCCCTTTTACCTATACCCCACTCAAAGGCACCCAGCGCAAGAAGATATTTGACAGTCTGCTGGCGACGCATGCACAAAACTGGACCACACCATCTCCAACCTGCTGATAACAACAAACGACTACAAATATTTTCGCAAAGAAATCAAAACCCACCTATTCAAAAAATTTATCCAGATGGCTTAACCCCAACCGGACCCCCCTCAACGCAACTCCCCCCTCCCCCCTTCACCACTTCTCTTCTCTTTAGCCTCAAGCATGTCAACTGCTTCCCTAATGGTATATATACTCGATCTGCACTATTTCCTATTTGTACAGCATCTTGTAGCTCTTGAAATATACAGCTCTGTTATTCTTGTAACTTCTCCTGGAAATGATCAGAATTCTCTCTGTAATTATCCTGGAAATGTCCAGTTGTCTCTTTTGTAATCCGCCCAGAACTGCAAGGTTGAGGCGGAATATAAATCAGTAATGTAATGTAATATTGCTCTCAGATTCTAATGGGTCAATATTCAATGTGATTTAACCAGCAAGAAATGGCTGGTTAAATTGCTTGTTTGGGGCTAACTGCTAATTTTCAGTGGAACTTAACAAGTTAGTGCAGCCTACAATAACTGGGTAGAACCAGACTGAAAACGGGGCATTCCGGGGAAAGAGTTGGCACTTGGCCTGTTAAGCGTGATATTCGGTATTTAACTGGTCAGGTTAACTGCTTAAATAGGACCGCATAAAATCTAGTCCTATTTTTATTAGTAACCCATTGCTGGTTAAGTGCTGAATATCGCACTTAACTGGCTATGCACTGGCAAAACTCCATAAACCCCCAAATTCAATGCCAGTACCAGACATGGCAGTCTGCAAAACACTGATTGCTGCCAGCATAATATCAGGCCCTAAGTATCCAGATTTGGATATATTTCCCTGTTCTTGAAAGTCAAATCAAAAGTAGAATTACAGTATATTGTTAACACAGAGACAGAGAAAATGATGGTAGGGGATTATATATCATACCACAGAATACGATTCTTATATCCCACAATTTTCTACATGGATTCAATGAGGTTTACAATAAGATACTAAAATATTCATAAAAATTAGAAAGAAAATTGTTTTTAACATTTTCCTAAAATGATAACATGAATCAAGTTGATACAGTTTTAATGGCAGGCTATTCCAGATTTTGGGACCTTGAAATTTTAAAGTAGAATCATATAATTTTATCTGATGAACATGCTGAGAAAAAGGAAGCACCACTTTAAGACATTTTGCTCTAGAATTATAAAAAATAAATTGTATCTTTAATATCTAAGACTAATCCATCTGAATTCTCACCTTATGAGTCATACATGCAATTTTAAATTAATTGAGTACTCTTTTTCAGTGGCAACCAGTGTAACTTTTTCAAAAGTGGATTGACCCTATCAAATTGATTTGATCGAAAAATTAATCTAGCCACTGTATTATGAAGTAATTGTAATCTCTTATACTCCTTCTCTGTCATACCACAGTATAAAGAGTTGCAATAATCCAAGTATGGAAGTAATACAGCCTGTATGACAGTCCTAAAACTAGTCTGATTTAATTGATCTTATAGTTCTTAATTGTTGTAATCTAAAGAAAAAATTCATAACTAAAGAGTTAATCTGCTCAATAAAAATAAGAATCCAGAATAACGCCCAACAGTTTTGATATTCTCTCAATCGTAATGCTTTCTATTGTATTCAACATCAAATCAATGCATGATAGTGAGTTATAACCACCAAACCACAGCACCCTAGTTTTCAGTTTATTGCATTTAAGAAAATTCATCTGTGGTCATATATTCAGATCTTCAATAATATGACCTATCCAGTCTGCCATCCCTACCATCTACTGTTTTGTGTCAGGGTGTATATTCTATCATGTGGGCCAATCCCTTTTTCCCTAATAGTGAGCAACAGGGATCCTGCCAGTGGGATGGAGCAGCAGCTACTAGGAAAGGCTATGTAAGAGATGGCAGGAACAAAACTATCCTTCTTATACTCCTGAGCAGGGAAAACCAAAATGACTCTTTATAAATCACCCTGAGAAGGCAAATTTGCATAGTAGTTTGCATAATGAAAATAACTTGGGAATGAGACTTTTCTTGATGGGAAGAAGGATCTGAATAGGGCCAAAACTTTGAAAGAGAAAGGGGGGAAGGGAGAGAGAGAGAAGGTCCAGTGGATTTGAAGGAGCTAGAGACAACTGGAATAATTAGACCTTATAGAGATGTTCTAAGGAGGACCTTGCAGATACTGAACCCAGGGAAGATCTAGGGTCTTTGCTTGTGCCTTGGAGAAAAGGACTTCCACAGGTGACCAGAGTGAACTAGAAGGGCACCCACTAATGTGTCTATTTCTCTCCCTCAGAAATACTATCTGCTTGTTCTAAGTGTTCTTGACTTCAGACAGTGTCTTCATCACTACCACTTCCACACAAAGTACTTATTCCACACAATGATTTTAATATCTCCCGTTTGCTTTAGCTGTGTTCTTAGCTTCAGTCAAACCAGCAATTTATTATTATGTGGAAATAGTGCTGCTTGTAAGCATCTAGCCCATGGCAGCCTCATCGGCTCTATGAAATACTGCCAAACAACCATTCAGCCAAATCAATGTACACTTGAAGGCAGTTCATCAATTATGTCTACTAGCACTGTTTCTGTGTTGTGAAACTTTCTGAACCCTGACTGATAGAGCCTATTGTTTTTCAATAAAATCCTGTAGTTGCATTAGGTTGTTTTTTTTTTTTCTTTCTGTGATCTTCGATATAAATGGAAGATTGAAAACAGGTCTATAATTATTTGGAAGATTGGCATCTAAAGAGGACTTCCAGTTTTTGGGTACTATACCGGATTTAAAGGATTCATTGATTAATGGTAGTATTGATTGCAAGAAAGCACCCTTGACTGACATAAGAGATCTTGAGGGATGCAATGATTCTACTATCATGCTTAGGTCATCATATGTGACAGGCTTAAATTTACTTAAGGTTTCAGTTGTGGATCTTGTATTATTGGTTGATGTTTCGATGAAAGCTGACGGCAATACTTTAATCTCTGAGTCCAAGATTACATAGAAACATTTTTTTTATATTTTGTTGAAAAAAGTCAGCTAGAATTTTTATGTCCAAATTTGTTTGCAAATATTTGAAATTCCCTTGCGGCAGAGAATAATAGGCTTTTTTCTTTGCTTCATAGGTGGCAAACTTATGTTCGGCTAACTGCTTTTTCCAAAGAAACTTGTCTTCATTTTATTTTAGTTTTACACAAAGTTCTTTTGGATTTCTTTAATTCCCACCATGAAGATGAGAACTTATAAGTGCTAGGTTTAATTTCTCTGGCATTTGCCAGTTTTTCATAGAGTTTTTGTTTTTTTTTATAAATCTTTATTGATATTTCAAACTTTATAATGTATACAATTTAAACATCAGAAAAACTATATGAAAATACATTATTATCATCAGAATTATTACATTCATCAAATTTTAATCCCCTTCTTATCCTAATTATAATCAGTAATCTTATATATTATACTATGAATAATATTAAAAGAAATAATTCACCCCCCACCCTACAACCCCCCCTGGATGTGCAAAGGAATCTACTATAATTATAATGTAACAAAGTTAGTTAATGGACCCCATATCCCATAATCTTTTCATATTTATATGTTGCACATACAGTTGCCCACCAAAAACTAAAATTAATCCTATCATGATGTCTCCAATTAGATGTGATCATTTGAACTCCTATTCCTGTTAAAATCATAAAAAGGCGACTACTATTTTTATCCAAAGTGGGCTTAACATGAAGAATAGTTCCAAATATTATTGCTTCATATGTCAAAGGGATATCAGCTTGAAGAATATTATAGAGTTTTTTGATTTTGGTATTCCTTGCCACGGACGCTGCTTCCAGGGAAGTGACAGTATGCTTAGTAATTCTTGTCAGTTTAGTGATGCCAGAGGCAAGAGACTCACAGTTGACCGAGTCTGGGTTAAATACCTTTTTACCCTGCAGTATGTGACTATCTAGGGCATCAGATACTCTTAGGTTGAGTTTGAAACTGTTGCAACCCATTTACAGCAGGATTCATATCAGATTAAACCCTTCCAGTTATGTTGCTTTCAGGAGATATGCTGTTCATATTCTGTACATTCAAGGTACTCGGAGCTAGCCGGTGGGAATGGCAGCTATTTTGAAATTTCCAAAATGCTGAAAAAATAGTTTATATTAAAAATAAGCAGTATGGATAAGGGTATGTTAGTTAAAACAGATTAGACACCAATATTTTTGATGTTACAGTGGGTGATCATCTGGCATCCAGTGATCACTGCATGGTACAGTTTAATATTAAGATGGATATAAAGAGGGCTCATTCAAAAGTAAAGGTTCTAGACTTTAAAAAAAACTAACTTTGTTTGGATTATGCCAAGGAACTGTTGTCTGGATGGGAACATCTGGAAGGAGCAGAAATGCAGTGGGCAAAACTGAAAGAGCGACAAATCTTTTTATGAGGCAAGTAAGTAAAAGTAGGATGAAAAAAAGGCCATATTGGTTCTCAAAAGTAGTAGCTGAGAAGGTAAGGAATAAGAGGTTAGATTTCATAAACTACAAAAGATCGCAGAAAGAGGAAGACAGGCAAAAAATATCAGGAAAAATTAAGAGAGGCTGGTCGAATAGTCAAGAAAGCAAAGATACAAATGGAAGAAAAAATAGCTGACATGGTAAAATGGGGAGACAAGACTTTTTTTAAAGATATATCATCGATAAGTAGAAGTTCAAAAGTGGCATTGTGAGACTCAAAAGTGAAGGGGAGAAATATGTAGAAGCTGATAAAGAAAAGGATGAATTACTTAACAAATATTTCTGTACTGTGTTAACAGATGAAGCGCCGGGAGCAGGACCACAGAGAACAAATGTGAATAGGGATGGAGTAGTGGTAGACTGATCGATTTTCAGAGGGTTGTGTTCATGAGAAGCTAGCTAAATTAAAGGTAGACAAAGCGATGAGGTCGAATGGTGTATATCCAAGGGTGTTGAAGGAACTTAGGGAAGTTCTGGTGGCTCGCTGAATGACGTTTTCAATGCTTCTCTAGAGTCATAAGTGGTATCGGAGGAGTGGCGAAGGGAAGATGTGGTCCTTCTACACAAAAGTGGAAGTAAGGAAGCAGTAGGGAATTACAGGCCAATAAGTCTGACTTATGTAGTAAGCAAATTAATGGAAACACTTTTAAAACAGAGAATGATGAAGTTTCTGGAATCCGGTGAATTACAGGTCTGGAGGCAACATGGATTCAATAGGTCAATTTCTTTGACTGGGTGACGAGAGAATTGGATAGAGGGTGTGCAATAGTTGTTGTGTATTTAGATTTTAGCAAAGCCTTTGACAGTGTTCCACACAGACGACTAATAAATAAACTGAGTGCCCTCAGGATGGTCTCAAAGTGACAGGTTGGGTCAGGAACTGGTTGAGTGGAAGACAACAGAGGGTAGTGATCAAAGGAGGCCGCTCTGAGGAAAGGAATGTTACCAGTGGTATGCCTCAAGGTTCTGTTCTTGAGCCTGGTCTTTTTTAACATTTTTATAAATGATATACCTGAAGGGCTGCCAGGTAAGAATTGACTCTTTGTGAATGATACCAAAATATGCAATAGAGCAGACACCTCCAGATGGTGTGAATAGCATGAAGAAAGACCTGGTGAAGCTTGAAGAATGGTCTGAAATTTGGTAGCTAAAATTTAATGTTAAGACATGTAAGGTCATGTATCTGGACTGCAAAAACCCAAAGGAAAAGTACAGTTTAGGGGGTGAAGAACTTATGTGCATGACAGAAGAGCGGGACTTGGGAGTGGTTGTATGTGATGATCTTAAGGTGGCCAAACAGGTTGAAAAGTTGACAGCGAAAGCTAGAAGGATGTTAAGATACATAGGAAGAGGTATGGCCAGTAGGAAAAAGGAGGTATCGATGCCCCTGTATAAGACTCTGGTGAGACTTCATTTAGAATATTGTGTATAATTCTGGAGATGTCACTTTCCAAAAGATATAAAAGGATGGAGTCGGTCCAAAGGAAGGCTACTAAAATGGTACATGGACTTCATCATAAGGCATATGGGGACAGACTTAAAGATCTCAATATGTATGCTTTGGAGAAAAGGCAGGAGAAGGGAGATATGATAGAGTCATTTAAATACTTAAATGGCATAAATACGTATGAGTTGAGTCTCTTTCATTTGAAAGGAAGCTCTGGATTTAGAAAGCATAGGATGAAATTAAGAGGTGATAGGTTCTGGAGTAATCTATGGATATACTTTTTTACAGAAAGAGTGGTAGATGCATGGAACAGTCTCCTAGAAGAGGTGGTGGATACAGAGACTGTGTATGAATTCAAGAAAGCTTGGGATAGGCATGTGGGATCTCTTAGAGAGAAGAAGAGGTAATAGTTACTGTGGATGGGCAGACTGGGTGAACCATTTGGCCTTTATCTGTCATAATGTTTCTATGTTTCCTCTTTAAGGTAAGAACCATAATGAACTCCTCTAGTTCTATAAATGCTTGTGGTAAAAATGAAATAATTTCTAGTACAAACAACATGACAATAAACTCTGGGGATCTTTAGAAAAAGATGTAATTGCTTTTGTACTTTAATTCCTACACATTCCAGTGTCTCCCCTCCCTTTGTTAGTCATCTCATTCATTACCTTTCCTGAGCAGACATGCTTCCTTTTACCCACACCAGTGTCATACAAGTAGGAGCAGCTCAAGGCAATCTGCTACCTGAGTCAAGGGATGAGCTGGTGCCCCCCGGAGCCTCTAAAATGGGGATAGAACAAAGGCTATTTGACTTTCTGCTTTTACTCTTCTCCCCCCAATCACCATTTTTCCCATGTGATAAACTTTCAAAGTTTTCAAAAAAAGATGCATTAAAACAGCTCAACAAACCTTAGACAATTTTCAGGATTCTATCCCGCTGCGGAACCTGAGCTCCATCCATTTATTCCGCAAGCAACAAAAAACCTGGCTCTTCTCTAACATGTAATTTCTTTTCCCTTACTTTTCCACTCGATTTATAAACTTATGTAAACCTTTTCCTACCCTTTCTCATTTTAAGTTCTTGTAAACCGTGCCGAGCTCTACTTCCGTGGAGATGATGCGGTATATAAACTTAAGGTTTAGTTTAGTTTAGTTTAGTAATTTGACAAATCTCTATGACTTGTATGCAGGGGCAGCCCTATAATGAGACCATCTGAGGCAGTGGCCTCAGATGGCACTGTTGATGGAGTGGCATCTTGCTGCAGCCAGCCTACTTGCTGGTTGACTCTCTCTGGCGCTCCCCTTTCTGGCATCTAATGCTTTCACCCTTTTCCCACCAATCAGCATTTTTCCCATTCTACCCCCGCCCCCACCCCTACCTGCATCTACCTTCAATTTGACATAAAAGTTGCCAGATGGTGACAGCGATTCACAGAGCTGCCCTGCTCCCAGTGTCGGCATCTTCGCTGCACTGTGGCTGTCCTCTTTGACAACTTTCTGTTTCTGCTGGGGCAGGCTGCAGTAGAGTGAAGACGCCAGGACTAGCAACATTTATGACACCCGGCAACTTTTATGACAAATTAAAGGTAGATGAGAGGGGAGGGGGTGGTGGAATGGGAAAATGCCAATTGATGGGGAGAACGGTGAAAGCATTAGATGCCAGAAAAGGGCGCAGCAGAGAGAGTCAACCAGCTGGTAGGCTGGCTGGCAAAAAGATGCTGCTCCCTGAACAATGCCGCCTGAGGCCGCTGCTTCAGTTGGCCTCATTATAGGGATGCCCCTGTATACAAATCATAGAGATTTGTCAAATTAGTGAATCCTGAAAACTGTCAAAGGTTTGTTGAGCTGCTTTTGATGCATCTTTTTTGAAAATTTTGGAAGTTTATCACATGTGCTCTAGCTAAGATCAATTACATGCTACTTTTCTGACTACATATATAGTTATTCCTCAAGTTAATTACCCTTATCATCTGTTTAATCCCTGAAATTCTATCTTTTGTTCTTTCTTTTTTGCAATTCTATGTGTATTACAAATTATTCAGGTACTCAAGCATTTTTCCCTAACTCTCACTCTATTTAATGCACCTGGGGCAATGGGGATTAAGTGACTTGCCCAGGGTCTTAAGGAGCAGTGCAGGATTTGAACCCACTACCTCAGGGTGCCAAGGCTGTACCTCTAACCACTGTACCACACTAGCTTATCTGTCTATATGATCCAGCTCCACTTGTCCACTTTGCTGACTAATAAAGATGTTTTAATGTGTATTGTGCTGAAATTATATGTAGAATAATATGCTTTAATGTATACAGTTATTGGAATATTCTACCATTGTTTATTGTCTAGTTCCTTTTACTAAAACACAGAAGAGCTTCTTACCATGGACCGGTGAAGTAAATGCTCTGACGCTCATTAAATTCCTATTAGAGTTGGATCCGCTCCAGGTGGTGATGGGTTCACCGTAGAGTTTTACAAATCATTTCAAATTACCCTATTACCTAATCTACTAAATTTATATCAGGCTCAATTAACTAAAGGTTGTATTACAGGTACTATGGCAGAATCCTTAATTATAATTTTGCTGAAGCCCAAATAAAGATCCTACATTGGTTTCAAATTACAGGCCTATTTCTTTGATTAATGTAGATGGAAAACTCCTGGCTAAGTTATTGGCTTTACGCTTGGCCAAGGCTCTCCCTTACATTATTGGTATATACCAAATGGGGTTCGTTGCTCAAAGACATTCTTCAAATAACACCAGGCTGGCTTTCCACATGTTGAATTTGACAAAAGTCATGGAAGATCCCGCCTTCTCTGTATCCTTGGATGCAGAGAAGGCCTTTGATTGTGTAGAATGGACCTTTATGTATCAAGCAATGGATTGGTTTGGTATTGGTTCCGGATTTATACAAATGATTCAAACCTTGTATATCTCCCCTTCTGACAGATTATATATTAATAATACTTTTTTGGAATGTTTTGGTCTGGAGAGGGGAGTTAAACAAGGGTGTCAGTTATCTCCTTTACTGTTTAATATTGTTCTGGAACCCTTGTAATTGGCTATATAGCAGGCAAAGGAGATTCAGGTCAGAAATATAAGGTCTCTGCATATGCAGATGATATTTTGCTTCATTTGAGGAATCCTGAAACTACCAGTCTACATTTACTAGATTTGATTGATAGATTTGGGAAATTTTTCTGGCTATAAAATAAATTGGAGTAAATCGGAGGTTCTTCCGCTAAATGTACATTGTCCATAAGGATTATTTGATTCATTCTCCTTTCTTTGGAAGGAAGAGGGTATAAAATATTTAGGAATTTGGATTTATAAAATGCTGGAAGAAACAATGAAAGTAAATGAAAGATCTTTATTGCTAAAGGTCACAGAAATGTGTGAGCAATGGAACCCCTTACGTCTGTCTTGGTGGGGGAGAGTTCAAATCGTTAAGATGATGATTTTGCCTGTGGTTTGCTACCAAATGGGTATGTTACCAGTGTTTTTTCAGGGGTCGTTTTATAAGAAATTAAATAGTATTCTTACTAAATTTATTTGGCTGGGGAAAACTGCGAGAATTGCTTTAGTATCTTTACAAAAACCAATTGCGGCGGGGGTAGGTGGGTATATTTTCCCAATTTTTATAGGTACCATCAAGCCTATATTATGTGTCAGGGTATATATTGGATCCTCCCTGAGCTCATGGAAAATCTTCCAGACTGGTTATGGTTGGAATGGCAATAATAATAATAATAATAATTTTATTCTTATATACCGCCAAAGCCATGGAAGTTTGAGGTGGTTTACAGCAAGAAGCGCTGGACAATCAGCGAAGAGGTTACAATCAAAGTCAACAATACAATCTTACATAATGAAAGAATTGGAAAACTATATAGTTCTTAGGGTTACTGGTTGAATAAGCAGAGCAGTATAGAATCTTAGTTTACAAATCGATTGAACAAACTCGTTTTTACCAGTTTTCTAAAATTGAAGTAGGATGAGGAGAGCGTGATAACGTTACTAAGCCAAACATTACATTTGCCTGCCTGGAAGGCAAGAGTTCTGTCCAAGAATCTTTTGTAGTGGCAGGCTTTTATTGTGGGATAGATGAACAGATGTATTCTTCGTGTAGGCCTAAAAGAACTTGCCAGATTAAAATGGGAAACTAGGTAAGTGGGGGCCAGACCAAATATTGATTTATAACACAGACAAGAGAACTTAAACAGATTTGCGCCTCTAGGGGCAGCCAATGGAGTTTTTGATAGTAGGGGCTTATGTGTTCCCATTTCTTCAGTCCAAAGATCAGTCGAACTGCCAAATTTTGAATGACTCTGAGTCTTAGAATGTTTTTTATGAAGAATCCCAAGTAAATGATGTTGCAATAATCGAGCAAGCTTAGGATGGAAGATTGAACCAGTAAGCGGAAGGATGCTGCATCAAAGTATTTTCTGATGGTTCTGAGTTTCCATAGTACCGAAAAGCATTTTTTAACCAATATATCTGTGTGAGCATTTAGGTTGAGGTGGCGGTCCAGGGTGACTCCCAGGATCTTAATGGAGTGGTCATTAGGGAAGTCCTGACCATTCAAGGAGATCGATGAGTCTTTGATTTTGTCGTTAGGGCTTGCAAAGAAAAATTTAGTTTTGTCAGTGTCACCTCACCCTAAACTGCTCTGAATTGACTCCCCCAGTTATTAGCAGCGGTATAGAAGATTTAAATAAACTAAAACCTCTTTTCAAAGGCCTCTCTTCCCTTAAAAAGAGTCCTCTTCCTCCAGGTTCTCAATTAGTCTCCTTCCCTCTCTCACAACTCCTGTCTCCTTTGAGATTGGGTCAAGTTTTGAGTTTCAAGTTACCTAGGTTGTATAAGAACAATAGAATTTTAATAGACACTTGGGAGACATTAAAATGTATTAATAATTTAACACTTATTCCAGTCCCTTTGGTGAACTCCAAGATTCAAATTAGCGGGTTTAAGATCATCTGGAAGCATTGGATGAAGGCGGGCATATGTACTCTGGATGATGTAATATCTGATGGAAAGCTGCTTGATTTTTCATGACTACAACAAATATTTGGTATTGCAAGTCTCAAAGTTATAAGTGGTTGCAGTTGAAGCAAGCCATTTAGAAGGGGTTCCCTGATTGGCAAAATCTTAAAAATCAGTATAGTTTGCCGGTCCTATGCTTCCAAACAGATTTACTAGTACACCAGGCCGCTCAGTGGTACAAATTAATATCTGAATTTTTGAATAAGAAACCAAAGACTGGTCTTCGTGACATTTGGAGCATTGAGATAAAGTATCAGATTACTGTGTCTCAATGGCTAGGAATTTGGACTTGGAAGATGAGATGTACAGTGTCTGCATCTATGAGACAAACATGTTTTTTCTTGTTACATAGAACATTTTGGACCCCTGTTCTATTATAGAAATTAGATAGTTCCAAGTCTAATAGATGCTGGCACTGTCATCTCGAAGTTGGGACATTGAATCATCTATTGTACTATTGTCCCTTGATACTTAAATTTTGGAGATCCATATAGGATCAAGTGAACAAAATATTGGAAAATCCAGTTGCATTGACGTACAATACCATCCTATTTGGTACGTTAATGAGGGCTAAAAGCCAAATATCTGCTCGGAATAACAAACTTCTCTTTATAATGACAGGAGTTGCCATACAACTTATTATGAGGAACTGGAAAAACTGAGATCATTTAAATTATACTCTTTGGTGGAAATCTCTATGTCACACTTTTAAAATGGAACGTATGATGGCCATACAACAAGGGCATTATAAGAAGTTTATGGATATTTGGGAGCCATTGGCAAAATTCTGTAAAGAGTGATTGTTGATTTTGCCCTTTGATAATACACGTCCAGGATGGGTGGGAAGATATTTTTAAATTTTGAGTGAAATTTTTGGATATGTAGACGGGGGGGGGGGGGAGTGATATATGTATTTGTCATAGAATATAATTTTGATTGAATTTAAGTGCTGTTATAGTGTAAAATGACTGTATAATATGTTGCGCTTATTTCTGGCTTTAAAAATGAATAAAGATTAAAAAAATAATAATAAAATTTCTATGGGCATTGGAGCATTTACCTCATCATGCCGTGGTTAGAAACTCTATTGAGTGTTCCTTCTTTTAGGCAGTTATTTCTTGATGTATATAGAAACACTTCATTTTCTGTTATGTGATCTATACTTTGGAATTCTCTGCCTACTTATCTTCAAGAAGAAAAATCATTATTCACATTCAAAGCTCAATTGAAGGCATTCTATTTATTTCAAGCATTTTGTTCATAGTTTTTTATATTCTAAATTTCTTTTTATTTTATTTTAAGCACGGAAATATATATTATGGGTTTTTTTCCCTTTTCCCTAATTTTCCTATGTAAATTTTATTGTGATCTAACCTTATTGTTTTTTCTTTTAATTATAATGAAGTTTGTTTTATGCATTGTTTTTCCTTTCACCAATTTATATTCATTGTAAATTGCTTAGATTTTAACTTTGGTTTTATATTTCCGGTATATTAAATAAATTGAACTTGAACTTGAAGTTAGTAAAAGCCAGATTATGTCAGTATTATATCTGCTGTACACTGTCTTGGGTGAATTTTTTTGAAAGGTGGTAAAATGCATCCTAATTAATCAATCAACCCGCAATCTCATTTGAAAACTGAAATCTTCTAAGGCAAGTAAATTTCAATGGTTTGGTGGATGTACATTGAAGCTTTTGAAAATCTGCTTCATGGTTTTTGCATTTCTTTCAAACTTTCTTCAAATTCTATTATAAAAATTCAACAGATTTTCCCAGCAATTTAGTGAAATTGGCAACAAACAACACAGTTCATAACAATTTTGCTTTGATTCTTGATCCAGTAATTTAGAGCAGTCCCCTTGTAAAGCAGATAACAATGTTCAGTCACCTTCTCTATTGAGGCTTCTGCCTTTCAAGGAAGGAAGTCTGATTTCCTGTGCTTCCTTTCCAATCTGTATTCACCAACAGAGAGCTTTATCCTCTGAAGAAAAGGCCTCAGCAACCAGAGAACCAGAGGACTAGCAAAGGCCATAATCCCTGCTAGGGGAAATCTGAAACTAAAACCAGTTTAAGATGTAGAAGACTTTATTGAAAAAAGTGCCAAGTGTGGTGGCTTACAATATCAGATTGCAGTATTAAACATATAGGGTTGAAATGGAATCTGTGAAGTCCTAATCCTTTACTGGGTGAAATAATAGCTTTGTTTTTGAATGCCAGCACTCATGACTCTTGAACAGTTAAATGAAATACAAATGGATTGCAGAAAAAAAAATGTCAATCCAGAATATACTTTTAAGAGGAATGCTGAATTAGAAGCTTAGAACACCATGCACTCATAATCCCTGAAGTCATTTATAACATAAGAGCCAAGGCCAGTGCAACCATCAAGCATGACTAGGCAGTTGCCTGAGGTCATGGCAGCAGCTTCTGGGGTGGGGTGAGGGGCAGCAAAGGACAGCTACAGTCAAAGCAAAACAGTCCTAAAACAGTTGTCCATGGTGTATACACTTAACTTCAGAAGGCAGGTAGAGAGTTTTCAAATACTTCATTTACCTGGGTAACCAACTTTTAGAAATTCCCCTTGTTATGTGTATATAAATCAAAGTTTAGTATTTAAAAATGCGTTGTCTGATTATGCTGGGGACCCGCCATGTAGCTTTCAGCAGTCTGCCCGCTGAGCTTTCACCTCCAGTTTAACTGTATTTGTTTGTCGGTTCCCTGACGAAGGACCGAAACGTGGCACGTCGGAACCTGCTACTACTTTAAAGCTAAGTTTGAATGATTTGTTTTTCAACTCTATTCTTGCATAAGAAGCTAAGCATAGCTATCGTAGCTAGCAACATAACAGTTAAGGAGAATATCTCACTGGAGAAAAAATGTTTTGAACACTGCAATGATTGGGTGGTGAGGCGGAACATATTGCCTTCATGTCTCTGAGCAGAGTTCTATCAGTTAAGAATTGACAATTGTTGAATTATTTTTGAAAAATATTATTTATGAACATTTCTCATGCAGTGACTTTTTTGCACACAATTGATGAAGGAACAGCATAATTTGGAGAGAAAGGCAGAAGAAAACATCTCTCCTTTCTACCTGAAACTTCATTGGTTGCGGTGGAGCTTAGAGCAGTGTTCTTCAACCTTTTTACACCCGTGGACCGGCAGAAAAAAAAGAATTATTTTGTGGACTGGCAAACTACTAGGACTAAAATTTAAAAACCACGTTTCCGCCCCATCTCCGCGAGTCGGTCCCCACAAATCATCTGATCCCATCCACACAAGCCTCAGTTATGATTTTATATTGAATGTATTTTATTAAAGTATAAAAAGAAACAATATTCTGTACAATTGTCATTTTATAAATACAAATAATTCAGAGCAGGATCAACAAAACCCCTGTCTCCCCTCCCCTTCACATATATCCCCTCTACTATCAAGAAAACTGAACAAGCCAAATTATTACAGAATGCTACACAGAAATATCATGCTAACAGAATACTGCAGTCACACATGACAGGAATAGTTTTAGGGGAGTGCAACTAGGGCAACTGCCCCCTGGTCAGAGAGCGCCCTAAGCCAGCTGGAAGCTAAAGAAGCACTGCCTGGGTTTTGCAGTCCCCAGTTATGTCTAACACCAGCTCTAGCAGGATATATATTTCAAATCTGATATATTCGAATCACAAAATAGAAATAAAATTATTTTTTTCTACCTTTTGTCGTCTCTGGTTTCTGCTTTCAATCTTCTTTTCACTCTCTTCCTTCCAGCGTCTGCCCTCTCTGTCTCTTCAATCCAGCATCTGCCCCCTCCATCCACTGTCTGTCCTCTCCCCCTTCCATATGGTATCTGTCTTCTTTCTATGCCCCTCTCCCCTTTCCATCCAGCTTGTGCCCCCTCTCTCCTTTTTACATGATTCATTCCAGCTTCACTGCTCCTCTCCTACACCAGATCTATCATCGTTGTCCCTCTCTGCTTATTTTTCTGCTGACCCCTTCCTATCATCAATCTCTCTACTTTCTCATGCCTGTGTCTCCCCTTCCCCTCCTCTAATCTCTCTGCCAGCTGTTTCCTTCCTTTTTTCATTCTCCCTTCCCTCCTCCTCCTGTCCAGCAGTAATTCTCTTCCCTCCCCTCCCAGAAGCATCTCTCCTTCTCCCTCTCCCGTAGCAGCTGTCCCTTTTTTCCTTGCCCAGCAGCTTCCCAGATTCCTTTCCCTCCTCCCATCCCAGAAGCATCTCTCCTTCTCCCTCTCCAGTAGCAGCTGTCCCTTTTTTTTCTTGCCCAGCAGCTTCCCAGATTCATTTCCCTCCTCCCCTCCCAGAAGCATCTCTCCTTCTCCCTCTCCAGTAGCAGCTGTCCCTTTTTTTCCTTGCCCAGCAGCTTCCCAGATTCATTTCCCTCCTCCCCTCCCAGCAGCATCTCTCCTTCTCCCTCTCCAGTAGCAGCTGTCCCTTTTTTTCCTTGCCCAGCAGCTTCCCAGATTCCTTTCCCTCCTCCCCTCCCAGAAGCATCTCTCCTTCTCCCTCTCCAGTAGCAGCTGTCCCTTTTTTTCCTTGCCCAGCAGCTTCCCAGATTCCTTTCCCTCCTCCCCTTCCAGAAGCATCTCTCCTTCTCCCTCTCCAGTAGCAGCTGTCCCTTTTTTCCCCTGCCCAGCAGCTTCCCAGACTCTGATAGTGGTTTTCTCCCCTCCCAGCAGCTCTTCTTACTTCCCAGCGCAGAGATTCACGAAGGCAGCCTCGGGTTCTTTGTTGGGTTGCGCCACCTCTGAGGAAAGAGGAAGTTGCATCATCAGAGGCAGCAGCGACTCAGCAAAAGCCCCGAGGCTGCCTTCGTGAATCGCTGCATTGGGAAGTAAAGGAGAGCTGCAGAGAGGGGAGAAAGCCACTGTCGGAGGCTCCCCAAGATCTCTCCGGCCCAGCACACGCTTCACATGTTGATCTTGCTGGCCCTGCGCGGACCGGCAGGAAGTTGAAGTGAGTCAATCTTGCCAGCCCTGCACGGACCGGCAAAAATTTCCTGCGGACCGGCAGTTGAAGAACTGTGGCTTAGAGTGTTATTCAAGTTTTCATGCATCTG
This sequence comes from Geotrypetes seraphini, assembly GCF_902459505.1. NCBI lineage: Eukaryota > Metazoa > Chordata > Amphibia > Gymnophiona > Dermophiidae > Geotrypetes > Geotrypetes seraphini. The sequence continues at coordinate 424,703,157 of NC_047084.1, forward strand.
TTATAAAGTAGCATTTGGTCTGTCACCAGGTTACTTACTTTCTCACTTTTCTTGGAGTCATTCTAATAAAAACACATGGAGAGTGCAGTTATTTACATATCCCTCTGTAAAATCGTGCCATTACAAGAAGTTCCTTGATAGAACCTTTTCTTTTCAGGCCGCCAAATTGAATACATGGCTCGGTAAAATGATGTTAGATGCTTCTTCTTATTTAGATTTTAGGAAAATGTTAAAGACTTATTTATTTAATAGGTTGATATCTTAACATTTTTTTCTTTATTTCATTATGTTTTTATCACTTTTTATCTCTTTTTATTACTTGCATTTCTATCTATATGGCATGCTTTTTATTCGGATGTATTATTAAAATGTATGCAGCTCCTTGTTGTATTTCACCAGGATATTTTTGATGGAATTGTATGTATTGTTTCCTGTGTTGTGAGCCGCTTAGAACCTCCCCAGTATGGCGGCATACAAATAAATTATTATTATTATTATTATTATTATTAGAGGAGGGTCTGGGAGAAGTGAGGCTGAGACACTGTATGGAGCTGAGTGCTTCATTAGCAGGGCCTGGACTGATGCCAGTGCATTCCAGATCAGCATGGCTGCCTTTAGACTTTAGGACCACCTCAGTTTGACTTTTTATTTATTTATTTTTACTTTTCCCTCCAGTGTAACACAAAGGCATATAATGACACTTTTCACACCACAGTGCCCTCTTACAGTATCTTTGGAAGAATCCATACACATAAAAAAACGTTCCCGGTTCATTCTTTGAGAGAGCCAGAGATTAACATGTCCTCTGTAGCAATCTACTGGCAATGTGTCCACTTTGCCAATATTTTCACCTTGTGTTCTGACAGCAGAAATTTCAACTCAGGTCTACCCTCTTAAAGTTCATAATAGTTTAGATCTGTTCCTGTGTGTTTCACATGCATGCATAGTTTCTATTACTGTAAAACAAGCATCTCTGACCTTGCTGAAGTAACTGGGTAGCCCTGGATATAAGATTTTCTTTTTTTTTTCTTTTCACCTCCCCCACACCTCCTCCCTCTCTTTCTATATATTTTTCCACAGCAGACATTTCCTTTGGGACTTTACAGACCTTATTGAATAAAGATTTCATCTGTAATTAACAAATGTGCAAAAAAATGCTTTTTGTATGTGGCTCCTATGCTAGGGAGATGGTACAGGGGTCCTTGTTTGTGGTGCAGGTGTGCTGGGATCTCCTCTGTGGTGTCTCCACAGCAACACGCCTGTCTAATCTGCTGTACACAAAAAAGAAGAACAGAAAGAGAAAAGCCATCCGCCCCCTTCTGCTCCATCTCTGAGCCAAAGCGAAATAGATCATCTCCAGGCATTCCTCATAATCCCTTAGCCATTGCCTGGGCAACATCCACCAAGAACTGATGGGGCCTGTGGAGAGAAAGCTGTCCCTGTCTCAAGTTCATTGCACCACCTCCTCCCCCCTTTTCCTTCCTCTTTCCCTCTTCTATATCTCCCCTCCCCCTTTTCCTGTAAACTTCTCCCTGTTTCACTTTTTGTCTTTTATTTGTCTTTATTTTTACTTTCTTTCCAAAGTACCTCTCAGAGACCAGGAGGTAGCATAGCATATTCCAACATCTATTTAGTTTTCACTGTGAATGACACTATGAAAATAAAATATAATTATTCAGTGATATTTGAAATGAGCTTTAGATGTTGTGAGTTTGATGTTGTGGTACAGAAAAAGCGCGCGTATGTGTATGGAGAAAAAAAAAAAAGTGAGACCGACAGAGAAAAAGGCGAGTGGAAGACTTCTTATCAAATTAAATAGTTTAGAAAGCAAAGCCTTGCAGTTATAGTTATGACAGCTGCTGCTGGGATGGAGGTTTTTTTTTTTTTTTTTTTCAGAGCACTGGGCTCTCTGTCCCCCGTATCCAGCAGTGAAAGCTCCCATTTGTCTCCTCACCGTCATGTTGATGCAGCTGGGGTTGACACTGCTTACCTCAGCACTTTATTTTTGTTAGAAAGACAGAAGGCTTCCTTGTGATCCCAGCCTTTCCCTATCAAATGACACTCAGCTAGGAGGTTTTGGTGACTTATTTATTGGCACAGTACCAGTAATAACAAAAATGAACATTCACAAGCCATAAATCCTTGAGTCGAGATAGCAACAGCTTCAGCTAGAGTGGTAGGATTACATCAAAATTGTCAGGCTGATAGCAGAGTGCTGCCTGGGAACGGGGGAACCTAATAAGAACATAGAAAATATGATTTTTCCTTAAAGACCTGATACCTTAATATATATGTGAAATGTGTGCATGTGATAAATTGGAATTGATTTGATATGTACATCAAAAGAATTACTGGAAAAAAATAGCCCCAACAAAAGCCCCTCCGAGCTGTATTTTTTTTCTTCTTCTTTGATGCAGTCTGGTACACCAAACAGAGAATTCCCAGACTCCTTCAAACACTTGTTTGTATAGAGTGTTCAAATGAATGGCTGCGGTAGATGAAACTGCTGCTTCCCAGAAATAATAATCTCTTGTGAGATTTAACATCAGACCAAGAAAGTTTAAGCAAGGAAATGTGGGCACTGGGTCAACATTAGCTGATGAGCTTTGCTTTTCAACTCATGCTGCAGAAAAGCCTGAAGGAAGCATCCAGCTACATTCAGTGATGAAACTGAGCAGGTTGCGACCGAGAGGGTAAATTGGGAGGAGGAGTAGCGCTATACACTAAGGAAAGCATCAAAACCACCAGAATCACAGATGTTAGATACACCGGGGAATCCCTCTGGGTGAACCTGGCCAGAGGGAATGAAAAATGCCTATACCTTGGGGTGATATATAGACCTCCCAGGCAACAGGAGGACAAAGACATGGAATTAATCGAGGACATAGAGAACATCACACTGCGCGGGGACACAGTAATGCTAGGAGACTTCAACATGCCAGATGCAGATTGGAACACACTCTCCGCGACTACGGGTAGCAGCAAAAGAATATTAACCTCCATAAAGGGTGCACGTCTCAAGCAATTGGTATTGGAGCCCACCAGGGACCAGGCGTTACTAGACCTAGTTCTCACCAACGGAGATAGCGTCACGGAAGTCTCAGTAGGAGACACACTGGCCTCCAGCGACCATAATATGGTATGGCTCAACCTCAAGAAAGGTTTCCCTAAGACAAACACAGCAACAAGGGTTCTCAACTTTAGAGGCACAGACTTCAACCGCATGGGAGATTTTGTCCATCAGGAGCTACATAAACAAGCAATATCGGACAATGTGGAGGATATGTGGTCGTCTCTGAAGTCCATCCTACACGAAGCAACAGACCGATACATAAAGACAGTAAGTAAACGCAGGAGAAACAAAAGACCCCAATGGTTCAGTAAAGAAATTTCAGACCTAGTTAAACAGAAAAAAGACGCATTTATCACCTACAAACATTTAGGCAGAGATGGGGCGAAAGAGGACTATCTAGACAGATCTAAAGCTGTCAAAACAGCAGTCAGAGAAGCCAAACTCCGAATGGAGGAAGAGCTAGCACGGAAAATTAAGAAAGGGGATAAATCTTTCTTCAGCTATATTAGTGACAGGAAAAGAAACAAAGATGGGATAGTACGCCTGAAGCAATCGGACGGTAACTTTGCAGAATCAGATTCTGAGAAGGCAGAACTACTAAACAAATACTTATGTTCAGTGTTCACCTGCGAAGCGCCGGGAGTTGGTCCACAGCTGCAGACGGGAGATAACCAGAAAGACCCGTTTCAAGATTTTGAATTTACGCCCAGTAGCGTCTATGACGAACTATCAAGACTCAAGGTAAACAAAGCCATGGGACCGGATAACCTACACCCCAGAATGCTCAGGGAGTTAAGGGAAGTCCTGGCAGAACCATTATCTGTTCTTTTCAATCTTTCCCTAAGCACAGGATGGGTCCCCTTGGACTGGAAAACCGCCAACGTAATCCCACTCCACAAAAAGGGCTGCAGGACAGAGACAGCAAACTACAGACCAGTGAGTCTCACGTCTATAGTGTGTAAACTCATGGAAACACTGATCAAACAGAATCTTGACACAATCCTAGACGAAGAAAAACTGCGTGATCCACACCAACACGGGTTCACCCAGGGCAGATCCTGCCAATCTAATCTGATTAGCATTTTTGACTGGGTTATTAGACAACTGGACGCCGGAGAGTCACTGGACGTGGTATATTTGGACTTCAGTAAAGCATTTGATAGCGTCCCTCATCGAAGATTACTGAACAAGCTGAAATCGATAGGATTAGGAGACACTCTAACTACATGGGTTGGGGATTGGCTGAGCGGTAGACTTCAGAAGGTGGTGGTGAACGGTACCCCATCCGAAGCATCGGACGTGATCAGTGGAGTGCCGCAGGGCTCGGTCCTGGGCTCGATTCTATTTAACTTATTCATAAGAGATATGACGCAAGGACTTAGAGGAAGGGTATCACTGTTCTCCGATGACGCCAAACTTTGCAACATAGTAGGCAAAAGTTTATTACCTGATAATATGACACACGACCTACTGTTGCTGGAACAATGGTCAACTACTTGGCAGCTAGGCTTCAATGCTAAAAAATGCAAGATAATGCATCTGGGTAAGAGAAACCCGCGTAGAACTTATGTACTAAATGGTGAGACCTTGGTTAGGACCACGGCGGAACGCGACCTAGGGGTGATCATTAGTGAGGACATGAAGGTTGCCAATCAAGTGGAGAAGGCTTCCTCCAGGGCAAGACAAATGATGGGGTGTATCCGCAGAGGTTTCGTCAGCAGGAGACCTGAAGTTATGATGCCCTTGTACAGAGCCATGGTGAGGCCTCACTTGGAGTACTGTGTTCAGTTTTGGAGACCACACTACTGAAAGGACGTGCTGAGGATTGAGTCGGTTCAGCGAACGGCCACCAGGATGGTCTTGGTGCTCAAGGATCTCATGTATGAAGAAAGATTTAAAAAAAATTGCGGCTGTACTCACTTGAGGAAAGAAGAGAATGGGGAGATATGATTGAAACATATAAGTACATCACGGGACACATCGAGTCAGAAGATGATATCTTCTGGCTCATGGGACCCTCGACCACCAGAGGGCATCCGCTGAAAATCAGGGGAGGGAAGTTTCATGGCGACTCTAGGAAGTACTTCTTCACCGAAAGAGTAGTGGATCATTGGAACAGACTCCCACTCCAGGTGATAAAGGCCAGCAGCGTGACGGATTTTAAGAGAAAATGGGATACTCACGTGGGATCTTTAAGGGAGTAAATTCTGGGGAGGGGATACTTGGAATGGGCAGACTTGGTGGGCTATAGCCCTTTTCTGCTGCTTTTTTCTATGTTTCTATGTTTCTAAGGGGGTGCAGAAATGGGCGGGTCATGAACAGATCGGGAGTGTTCTTTTAAGTTATGCGTGAAATTCTAGAATACTAGCAACCACGCCTAGCTTTAGGCGCAGGCATTTGCACCATGCTTTTCTTGGTGCAAATGATCATGCCTACAGTTGGGTATGCTTCCCGGAGTGTAAGTGCTATTCCTTAAACCGCGCCTAACCTTAAGTTATGTTGTGGGTGGTCCATGGGCAGAGTCAGGGTGCAGTGGGCACTTACAGTATCAGCTTAAGCACTGATATTCAGCACTTAATTGGATAAGTTAACCAATCATAGTCACCTGCATAAAACACAGTCCTATCTTTGTCCAGTTGCAACTTATCCGTTAAGGGCTGAATCTTGGCCATCTGCATGTACCCAATGTCGGGTGCCCAGACATGGCCTGACATTGAATATCCGGGCAAAAATCCAGCGACAGAAAAAAAAAAAAATACAACTGCTAACCGTCACCAGCTTAATATTTACCCCTAAATGACTAATCAGCTAATTTTCAAAAAAGAAAAGTGTCCAAAAAATGGCATTAAGTGGCATTTAGACGCTTTTCTTGATAAACGTTCAAGTCATTATTTTTGAAATCCCTAATTTAGATGCTTGTTTATGCAGTTTGGCTGCAGTACATCTACATCTTAACGGGATGTGTTGGGAGGGATTAGGGCGCGCTTATGATTTGGGCATTTTTCTGCAATAATGGAGCATTGTAGAAAATGTCGAGGGCAAAACTTATACTTTTGAGCCCCTTTCCTTACTACACCACTGAGTGTGAGCCCTACAAATCCCACTGCAAATCCTACTGTATCTACATAAAGATGACACCTGCAGGCATAAGGGCTTCTTGTGGTTTACAGGTGGGTACAGTAAGTTTTGGGTAGGCCTTGGAGGACATACCATACAAAATATGGAGTTATAATGATACGTGTACCTGGGACTTTTTATGTGAAGTTCACTGCAGTGCCTTCTAGGGTGCCCTACTGCTTTGCTGGGATGTTTGTGTGGCCAGTATACTAAGAATGCTGACCCCCTCCTACATCCCAATGGCTTGTTTGTGTGCATTTTTATTTTGGATGTTTTGTTGTTTTTTTTTTACGATCCTAAAGAATAGACACACTAAGCTCAAAAACATCTAGGAAATGATCATTTTCAAACAAAAATTTAGATAAGAACATAAGTTTCCACCACTGGGTCAGACCAGAGGTCCATCGCGCCCATCAGGTCTGTGACCTGTGAAGTGGTTCCTAACCATTTCTGTAACCTACCTCTACATCTATCTGTAACCCTCAATCACCTCATCCTTTAGGAACCTATCTAAACCTTCCTTGAAACCCTGTAGTGTGCTCTTACCTATCACAACCTCCGGAAGTGCGTTCCATGTGTCCATCACCCTCTGGGTAAAAAAGAACTTCCTCGCATTTGTTCTAAACCTGTCCTCTCTCAATTTCTCCGAGTGACCCCTTGTACTTGTGGTTCCCCACAGTCTGAAGAATCTGTCCCTGTCCACCTTCTCTATGCCCCTCAGGATTTTGAAGGTTTCTATCATGTCTCCTCTAAGTCTCCGCTTTTCTAGGGAGAACAGCCCCAGCATTTTCAACCTGTCAGCATATGAAAAGTTTTCCATACCATTTACCAGTTTAGTTGCTCTCCTCTGGATCCCCACAAGTACTGCCATGTCCTTCTTGAGGTATGGCGACCAGTACTGGACACAGTACTCCAGATGTGGGCGCACCATTGCACGATATAGCGACATGATGACTTCCTTCGTCCTGGTCATGATACCTTTTTAATGATACCCAACATTCTGTTCGCTTTCTTTGAGGCTGTTTTTATGGTTTGAAAATGGTCATTTTTTCTACTGGATTTTTGGATGTTTTTCCAAAAACTTCCAAAACCAGATTTAGATGTCATTGAAAATGCCCCTCTATGTGTTTTTAGTATATGTTTATTTTATTAGTTTTACAAAAACACAAAAAGAAACAGCAAAACCAGCTGCATGAAAAATAAAGCCATTGACAAAACAATGTTATAATGCAAATCTGTTCAGTTAGCATAAATAGCTATGAGATTTTCCAACATTCAAATCTGTGGCTTTATGTACCAGAAACCTAACATGTGATTGAACCATTTAGCTACACCTCAAGATCAAGGAAACAAGAACTCTAGTGGTGGAAAGAAATGTACCCCTTCTCCCTGAGGAGCCCATTAATCCAGCAAGAGGTGTGTCTAATCTGTGATCAAGAGCTGTCCTAAAATTTCCCTCCTAGAACTGAGTAACTTGCAAGCTCCAGCTCATATGAATGAGCTTTTAACGCGGTTATAAATGATAGCACGCATTAGTATAGGTGTTTAGGTTTCAGGTTCATGAGAAAACAAAGAAACATGATAGCAGATAGAGGCCAAATGGCCCATCCAGTCTGCCTATCCACAGCATCCTTGATCTCCTCTTCTCCCTATGAGATCCCACATGCCTGTCCCTACGCTTTCTTAAATTCAGACACAATCTCTGTCTTCCCCACCTCAACCAGGAGACTATTTCATGCATCTACCGCCCTTTCTGTAAAAAAATATTTCCTTAGATTGCTCCTGAACCTGTTACCTCTTAATTTTATCCCATACCCTCTCACTCTGGAGTTTCCTTTCAGTTGAAAGAGACTCGCCTCATGTGTATTTATGCAATGTAGATATTTAAATATCTCTATCAATCTCCTCTCTCCCACTTTTCCTCCAAAGCAGGGGTGTCAAACTCAATGACTTAAGGGGCTGAAATCTGAAAAAAAGGCTAAGCCGTGGGCTGAATTTTTAATTAAGATAATTAGGGGTCATTTAATTAAGGTATGCTAACCGATTTAGCGTGCGCTAAATGCGTACCTTAATAAAAGGGCCCCTAAGTGACTAAGGCTTAGTCTTAGTAGAAGTATAGGGTTACAACATCTCTAACCGCAACACCAGCTCTGTGGTGTAAACAAAATAAATATTGTAATCACAAAACAGAAAAAAAAAAAAAATTTTTCTACCTTTTGTTGGTCCCAGGCTCTGGTTGTCTTCTGATAACTCGCTTGCCAGGGTCTCCTGCCCATTTGCCGTTTTCTTCTTTCTCCGTGCTAACCATCCATCTTCCATCTCTATCCTCCCCTTCCATTTCCCTTCCCTCCCCCGGAGGTCTGGCATCTTTCTTTTTTTTCGTATCCATATCCGCAGCTTCAGTGATGGACCCCACCATCCCTAGAACCACCATCTGTCCTTTTCTCAACTACCCTTTCATCCAGCATCTCTCCCTGCTTCCCCACCACCCCAGGGTCCACCATCTCTCCATTTCTCTTCCCAACTACCCTCCTATCCAGTATCTCTATCCCCCCTCCACACCATCCCTTGTGTCCAACTTCTTTTTCTTTCTGTTCCTTCCCTCTCTCCTTCTCCTCTGTTTTATTTCTTTCCTACCCCACAATCTACTCAGTCCGGCATATGCACATCTGGACCCCTTCTTCTCTCCCTCCGGGTAATTCTACACCAGGGCCTATCCCTGTCCCGAAGGCCTGTTTGTTTCCCCCTCTCCCTTCTTCTTCCCGGACTCACCTTCAGAATAGGCCTGCCGTTCCTACCCTCCCTCCATCCCGGCTTCCTGGTATCTTCTGGCCCACCGGCAGAACCGCTGTTGTCGCTGCTGCTCTTCATTTGCGTCTGCCTTCACCTGGTCTCCTCTTCAAAGCAGCCTGCTGAGGATCGCTGGCCATCTGTAGCAAACTTCGCAGGCCACTCTCTACCTCGGTAGCACATGTTAGCAATTAGCACGCGCTAATCGGTTAATGCACCTTAGTAAAAGAGGGCCATAGTAGATAAAACCAGTGCATGGTTGTGGTTTAAACTTAAGGTGCAAATATGTGGTATGTCTTTTACTTGGGAATGTATCCTAGGAATGCTGCAGTTTCAGTGTGATAGCTGGGTTTAATTGCTAGTGTACCTAGTTGCCATTATATAAAGCAGGGGTGCCCACACTTTTTGGGCTTGCGAGCTACTTTTTAAATGACCAAGTCAAAATGATCTACCAACAATAAAATTAAAAAAAAACACAAAACACACTGTACACATAGAAAATGTTAATTATCATTCCTATTCCAGGGTATTTCAAAGAGGTCAAAGCAAATGACTCTATGCACTATCACCTCAGTAGCAACCATACAAAAAGACAAATATACCCCCCTCCCTTTTTACTAAACCACGATAGCAGTTTTTAGCGCAGGGAGCTGCGCTGAATGCCCAGCGCTGCTCTCGATACTCACAGGCTCCCTGCGCTAAAAACCTCTATTGCGGTTTAGTAAAAGGGGACCTTAGTGTAAAATATAGACAGCAGATATAAATTCAGACACATTTTGATCAATAAATTTAAAATTAAATCATTTTTCCTACCTTGTCTGGTGATTTCATGAGTCTCTGGTTGCACTTTCTTCCCTTCTTTTAGCCTGTATGCTTCCTCTCCTCCAGACCTCATTCCTTCCCCCAACTTTTCCTTCCTTTTCCCTGCCCTTTCTTTCTCTCTGCCTCCCTTTCTTTGTTTTCTGTTTCTCTTCTTTCCTTCTGTCTCCCTGCCTGCCCTTTTTCTTTCTTTCTCCCTGCCATCCCCCAAGCCACTGCCACTGCCATTGCTATCGGGGACCAGGACCCAAACGCCACCAATAACAGGCCCCAAGCTCTCCCTGCTTCGGCCAACCAGCATTCCTCTCCCCGACGTCAATTCTGCCTTCAGGAAGAGGAAGGCTGATCAGCCCAAGATCGTGATCAACCTATTGGGGGAAATGCTGCCGGGTCCTGCCTTCGCGGAAACAGAAAGTAGGCAGGACCTGGCAGGAAGAAGAACAAATGCTTCACTAACCTGTCTCCCACATTAGCTCTTAGCGAACACTTGCTTCAGGGCTCTCAACATGTGCTAGGGCTCTCAACATAACTTCCGGTTTCGGAGGGAAGAGAAGAGAAGCCGGCAGCACGCACACGTTAGAGCCCGGAGCATAAGTTCGCTACGGGCTAAAATCTCCAAGCCGGTTTTTTTATGTTCAGCAGCGGCAGATGACAGCTGGGCGGACCGCCCAGCTAAAAGGCCCTAGGGAGAACACTCAGAGGAAGGCTGATCGCCCGTAGATCAGGACGGCAACACGAGTCTATCACGGAGCCTGGGATGGGCTCTGCGATCGACTCACATTGCCTTCCTGAGCTACTGGTTGATCGCGATCGAAGTGTTGGGCACCCCTGATATAAAGGAATCTGTTGGTTTGTACAGTGTAGGACTTATGAAATGAGAAGTTCTTAGTTATATTCTGGTAATTGTGTCATGCTTCAGGGAGATGTTTATATACTTATGGACTTATTTTCTCAGCAATTCTCAGTTTTTCCTATCCCTCGTATTGTTCATCTTCAGTCCTTTACAGTCCTTCCTAGGCCCACATGAAAGGCTGCACAAAGGGTCCTTTGGCAGGATAGGCCCACCTGATTGTTGACCCTTTAAAGGGTGAAGAGTAGGCTGTATCTAATGTCGGGCGAGTGGGGCCTTGTCTGGCAATATCGGTGTTTCCAGTGGGGTAAGGAGTTACTGGCAAGACGCTTCCTCCTTACCCAGCTGGCCTTTGTTTACCTATTGAAGGAGGGCAAGATTTTCCCATCTGCTGAATAGAAGTCGATAAGTATAATGTAATTCAAAAAATCATGGGACAGGCATGTGGGATCTCTGAGGGAGAGGAGGAGAAAGTGGATGCTGTAGATGGGCTGACTGAACAGGCCATTGGGCTTTATCTGCCTTCATATTTCTGTTTCTCTTAATGCAGTGGAGTGCTGTTGCCTCTCTGGAGGAGGACTGGCAGTAAGTTTTAAGAGTTTCTTTAAAACTGGAACGAAAACTCCACTGTTACAATTTATTCCAGTATTTATACACTACTTATAGCCTAAGCAGTTTATATTCAGGTACTTAGGTATTTTTCCCTATCTGTCTCAGTGGGCTCATAATCTAACTAAACATACCTGGGGCAATGTTGTGTTAGGAGACTTGCCCAGGGTCATGAGGAGCAGTGCTGGGCTTGAAACTGCAACCTGAGGGTGCTGAGGCTTCAGCCTTAACCACAAGGTCACTCCTCCACTATAAAGTTTCCTGCTTAATTGGCTTTAATGGACTGAAAGAAAGGAACAAAATATTTTTTTAAATAAATTTTAAAATGAACCATAAGGCTGATTTGATGCAGATATAAATAGGAACAGAAAATATTTGCTCTGCTGAAATTTTAGGTTATAGTAAAGTATTTAGCATGGTGTGGAGCCCATTGGCATCATTTATTGAGTCACAAAAGATGTCATGTACCTTTTCTTTTTATCTGACCTCCTTACACATCCAGGGTGGGAGGGAGGGTGGTGGGGAAATGTATTATTGTTTTGTTATTCCTATTTTATTTATTGTATGGAAATTATAAATGTATATCTACTTTTATTAGTTAAGTGGGAGGAGGGGGAGAAAAATGAGTGTTTTTGAAATTATTTGCATATTTAAGGTGCGTTTCTTGATTTGTTTATGTTTAAATTCATTGTATTGCACTATTTATATTTTAAAATTAATAAAGATTTACAAAAAAAGAAAAGAAAATATTTGCTCTGCATAATCTTATTAGTATGCATTTCTGTATACAGGCTAACGTCATGATATCATGCCCAATGATCTGATGGTTAACTGACTGTTTTACTGTTTTGTTCCACAGAAAACAGCAGTAGAGAAATACCATATGGCCTACCCAGTCTCCCAACAATACCATCTCCTAATATTTATAATCCATTTGGCTCCTTCAGGTCCTTTGTGTTTATACCATGTGTTTCTTTGAATTCATATACAGTTCTTGCCTCCGCCATCTCCACTGGAAGGCTGTTCCACATATACAGTACACTACATTTTCTATAAAGATATATAGCCACCGATTACTCCTTCATCCTATGATCTCTTCTTCCAGAGCTTCCTTTCAACTGGAAGGGATGAATTTAAGTGTTTCTCATCTCTCCCCCTCCCTCCAATATGCTTTAAGACAAAGATCACTAACTATTTTAGTAGCAGCCCTCTTTGCCAAGATTATTGTAGTAGTGCTAAAGCAATCAGTGAGTCTAGTTAATAAGATATTTTTTTCCTGGTTTTGGGTTTTCTATAGGCTATGTGTCGCATAGGGATGTGGTTACTGGTTATTTAGTTCTTCAAAATGGGTTCTTCAATGGTTCTTCAAAAGGGTTCTTCAAAATGTTTCTGCAGTTTCATATCTTTCCAGGAAATGGTTGGAACAGGAGAAATGGTAAGAGGGCATGTCATTGAATGTCATGTGACAGGCAAGCAGGCTCACCTTGCAGGTAGTGATGTAATTTGCTTTTGAGATACTTAATGTACAGTATTTAAAAAACAAAAGTGCGGAAACCTTTTGAAGATCTCTCATATATCTGTTTGCAGTTGAGGTCTACAGTATTGTACATTGTACTCCAAATGAAGTCTGACCAGAAAATTTAAAAAGGAGTGGAGTAGCTTAATGGCTACTGCAGAGGGCACTTTATATATGTAACCCACTCGTATATGCGAACTGCCTTGCTATATTTAACCCTGGAAGGCCCAGAAATTTTACAACCATTGAGTCCCACTGGGGTCCCACTGGCCACATGCTATATCCATACTTTATTAACGGTTTTGTTATTAATATAACTTTTAAATGTATCTATATGATTGTAGTGCCTATAATTCGAGGAAATACGAGTCAAAATTAATTCAAGCCCTGCTTTAATTTGATATAAGTAAGCAGAAATACAAACATTATAAAAAACAAATTGTTGATTTTGATTATCTGTAAGTGCTGTTATTAAATTGGTACAAGTATCATAATCATTCAAAGTCCCAAAAAACTGCAGAGCTCTTCTTCATCAATACCTTTCCAAGCGTCTTTGTAAATACATTGTCCTTCTTTATTTGTTTGTTTCAAGATCTCTGTGGTAACAGAGCTTCTGAAAAATAATTTGAATGCCGTCAATGGACTATCTACATTTCTCAATGCATATCTTGTTGGCCCCAGCATGGTATGCATAATATTCTTAACGTTCTTCCTACCAGATGCTGGCTTCACTGGTTCCTGTTGCCACAGAGTTTCATCTTTGCCTCTCCACGCCACAGGCAGTCTATCTGATGAAGGAACAGTTAGACTCCTCATTGATGAAGTTGAGTGAGGACCTGAACTTCCTCGACCTCTTGATCCCCTAATCCTCCCTCGACCCCAGCCACGACAGACACCAACACCACGATGTTTTGATTTTCCATAGGTGTGAATCTAATCAGCTTCTTCTTCACTAGATGACAATTCAGACTGCAAACTGGAACTGGAAGAGTCACTAGCATGGCAAGAGAAATCACTAAATTTGTCACCTGAACAGTTGTCTTCTTCTAACACTGAACTACTTGACCTCAACATCTTCCAAAAGTATCCTTCTCACTTCCTCAGCAGAATACTTTACAGTGGTCATAACTACTTACACAATATCCGAATCTATAGTGTGTGAAACTAATGGAAGAGGGTGTCAAACCCTGAAACTGCCTATTATTGGTATTCCATGTTACAAATAGTGGTGTTTTATTGCACACAGTGTGAATTCATGTTGGGTATTTTTAAATGCTTGAAATCTTAGCTATTCTGTTATAATAGAAATGTAATTATGTTAATAATGTTGTTTTTGTAAGTGCTTATTAATAGTTTTTGTATTGGGGTCAAATTGACCCCAATGGACCACAGTGACAAATTTGCCACTCAGCGCATCTGATGATAGAGATTTTTTTTTTTTTTTGCAGTATTTAACTTGTAACAATAACACATGAAAAGTCGTAAAATATTAAAAGTGTAAAAGTAAAATATTAAAAGTATAAGTGTTCATGAGAAACTAGCTAAACTCAAAAGTAGACAAAGTAATGGGGCCTGATGGGATACATCCAAGGGTAAAAAATGGTTAAGTGAAGGAGATAGTAAATGGAATTTGCTCTGAGGAAAAAGATGTGCCACAGGGATCTGTCCTTGGGCCTTTGTGATTTATATTGCTGAAGGACTGTCTAGTAAGGTTTGACTTTTTTGGCAGATGATACCAAACTCTACCGTGTTTCCCCGAAAATAAGAAAGTGTCATATTAATTTTGGGCTCAAAAAATGCATTGGGCTTATTTTCGGGGTAGGTCTTATTTTTTTCATGTACATGATCATCTCTCCCTTCCTCTCCTTCACCCCAATTCTTCCTCTTTCCTTTCTCTCCCCCACATGTGCAGAATCTTTCCTCCTCTCTCACCCATCCCCTTGTGCCTTCTCTCAGTAGCATCTTTCTCTCCCTCCCTCCCATCCCTCGTGCAGCAGAACCCTTGCACAACATCTATCCCTCCCTTCCATACAGCAACTTTCTATTACTCCCTTCCATCCCTCGTGTAGAACCCTTGCACAGCTTCTATCCCTCCCTTCCATGAGCAGAACCCTTGAGCAGCCCCCCGCCCCCACAATGCAGCTGAACCCCCACTGACCCTCCCATCCTTCCAACGCTCCCTCCCATATGAACCCCGCCAACCACGAGGTCTACATACCTCCCTCCAAAAAGCTCCAAAAAGCACACTCTAAACAAGCTGCTTTATGGCCTTCTCCCACTGGGGCCTTCCTTGCACTGCGTTACTGATGACATCATCAGTGATGCGGGAGAGGGAATGCCCTGGCAGAAGATGGCCATGAAGCAGCCTGTTTAGAGTGTTGCTGATGCTGCTCTTTGTAGGTTTCGTGGTCGGAGGGTCGGTGGGGTTCGTAAGGGAGGGAGAGATGGAAAGATGGGAGGATCAGCGGGGATTCAGCTGCATGGCGGTGGAGGGGGCGGTGGGCGTATGCAGGGGGAAGCACTGCTGCCAGCGAATCCAGGAACATTTGGGTTAGGCTTCCAAGGACTAGGGCTTATTTTTGGGGTAGGGCTTATTTTCAGGGAAACACGATAATAGGATAGACACCCTAGAAGGTGTGGATAGTATGTTAAGGAATCCAAAGTACAAAAGAAGAGCTGAAATTGGGGGTGATCATATCTGATGATCTTAAGATGGCTAAACAGGAAGAAAAGGTGAGGATCAAAGCAGTGGCGCACCTAGCATATGTGACACCCGGGGCCCATACTTTTTTGACACCCCATCTGTACAAAAAACATGACTTTTAGTAACAAGCCACCCGTCACACATGAGTAACTAGGAAAAGGCAGCATCTTACATACTGCAGTGAGCAGTACATCAATACACCCATTGTAAAACTAAACAAGCCAGACTAGTACAGATCAATCCTACACTGTCAATCCTAACAGAAAACCATGTCTTTCGAACACACAGAACACAGAAAACACCTTCGCCTAGTATGGAATATGTCATCATAAACTAACCCCTCCCCCTTTTACAAAACTATAGTGTGGATTTTAGCCACAGTGGTAACAGCTCTGACGCTCATAGAATTCTGAGCATCAGAGCTGCTACCACCACGGCTGGTGCTAAAAAATGCTCCACAGCTTTGTAAAAGGGGGGATAAAATAGAAATACATAGACAAAGGTTAAATTGAACCAGCAAGAAGCTGGATTCTGCATACAATGCAACACCACAGAAACAGTGACACATGTCTCCTAAAGCAATAAATAAATAGAAAATATTTGTTCTATCTTGTCTTCTCTGGTTTCTGCTTTCCTCATCTTCTTGTTACTCTCTTCCTTCCATACACTGTCTGCCATCTCTCTGCCCCTATATGGTATCTTCTCTCCTTCTATGCCTCTTCCAGAAACTGTATGCCTCCCCCTTCCATCTCTTCTTTCATCCCCATTGATCTGGCATCTCTCTCCTCTCCTTCCCTCTCCCACACCTCTTTTCTGCAATCCCTTTCTTCCCTCATTTTCCTTTTCAATTTATTTTCTGCATCCATCTAGATTACGTTCTTACTACCCTCTCATTTTTAAATAAAAATAACTTTCAGCAACCTTCACCATCCCTGTTACCTTTGGGTCATCATAAATGCGGTCACTGCTCCTTTTGTGACTTTTCCTTACAATTGAAAGAATTTACCAATCCTTTTGATCAAAAAGTATACAAACTTAAGAATTTCAACACGTGTCAATCTGACCATATTCTGTATATTATTATTTGCCCTTGTCCTAAAATATACGTAGGAATGACAACAAGATCTTTCAGAACACGTCTTGCTGAACATAAATCCAACATTAAAAGAGCAAACATTAAAGAACCGTTGGTACAACATTGCATTGATGCTTCTCACACTTTCAATAATTTAAAGGGGCTTATCATTGACACAATAAGGAAGAATGATAGGGATGGTCAGGGGTGTCCAATGTCAGTCCTCGAGGGCCGCAGTCCAGTCAGGTTTTCAGGATTTCCCCAATGAATATGCATGAGATCTATTTGCATGCACTGCTTTCAATGCATATTCATTGGGGAAATCCTGAAAACCCGACTGGACTGCGGCCCTCGAGGACCGACATTGGACACCCCTGGGGATGGTGATATAATTTCAGTTCTTAAACGACGGGAAACCTATTGGATCTTCGCTTTAAATTCCTTGTTCCCAACAGGGTTAAACGATAAGATAGAATCTTTTTCATTGGGTTCTGCCGTTTATTAATTATATCTGTAATTTTGGCATATACCACATTGCTGACTTTACATCTTCACATTTTTACATGCAATACGTCATACATGCAATTCCCTCTGATTGGGGGCTTTAAATGGCTCGGCGTTCATGACAGCAGGCGCCATTTTGAGAGTAGCCTGCTTGTAACTGAGTTTAATCCTGTTCCGTAAGTTTGCTGTTTTAAACACTGTTTTAAAGTAAAGGTATGTTTGAATCTCATCCATTCTTTAAGTAACTTTATATTTTTCCAACTTCTTTAGGCACTGTTATTGCATTCCCCTGACGAAGCCATTATACGTGAAACGGGTGGCCCCGTCGGGCTTTAAGTGCAGTGCCTATTTCTACTACTCTAAAGATAAGTACTTTTTTTCAGTTTATGCACTATCACTGAATGTTTGATATTTTCAACATGCTTCTAATATTTAAAATTTATTAGTTAAAATAATCTATATGAGAATTGAATCTATATGAGAATCTAAAAGCAAGAAAGAAAAGAAAATAGTACGTTTAATTATATGCCATAAGCCAGTGATTAAGACTCTGATCTGACTGAGTATTCAGCTGTTTGCCGCTTGAATACTAGGTCTCTGAGGCTGGGCATAAAGCAGTTTGTTTTCCTATTCTACCGTGGTTGGTTTTGGAGGTGATTTTGTTGCACATTATCTGGGTACACTTCCATAGTATTTGTTTTCGTGGTTCCCTCTTTCTCTACCCCTTCCATCTAGCTAAAGAAGCACTGCCTGGGCTTTGCAGTCCCCAGTTATGTCTCTAGCAGGATATATATTTAAAATCTGATATATTCTAATGACAAAATAGAAATAAAATGATTTTTTTCTACCTTTTGTTGTCTCTGGTTTCTGCTTTTATCTTCTTTTCACTCTTTTCTTTCCAGTGTCTGCCCTGTCTCTTCAATCCAGCATCTGCCCGTTCCATCCACTGTCTGCTCCTTCCAGAAACTGTCTATCTCCTCCTGCCATCTCTCCTCTAGGCCCCCCCTTTGGTCTGGCATCCATTATCTTCCCTCTGTTCCCTCATGATCTGGTATCTTTCTCCTTTCATCTCTCTTTCCCTTTCCCCTGTGGTTTTTAGCATTACTCTCTTCTCATTTTCTCCGCTCAGATCTGATATCTCTGTCTCCTTCCCCATTCTCTGGCATCTCTATCTCCTCTCTCTCTTCCCTTTCCTTCTCTGGTCTTCCTTCTTTATTTTCTGCCTCTGTCTAAATTAAATTCTTTCTTACTATGCAGCCCTCAGTTTCCCTCTTTTCACTGTGTCTACCCACAGCATGCCACCCCTTTCCTTCATCCCTCCACTATCTCACTAACTCTATCTTCTTCCCCCATCCAGCATATGTTCTTTTCTTTATCCCTCCTTCCATCCAGTATGAGTTCTCTTTCTTCACTTTCATTCAGCATTTGCTCTCTCTTCTCTCCACTTCCATCATCTGCCTTCTTCTCTCTCCCCCTTCTCTCCACTTCCATCATCTGCCCTCTTCTCTCTTCCCCTTCTCTCCACTTCCATCATCTGCCCTATTCTCTCTCCTCCTTCTCTCCACTTCCATCATTTGCCCTCTTCTCTCTCTCCTTCTCCCCACTTCCATCATCTGCCCCCTTCTCTCAATCTCTCCATCCACCACAGTCCCATCTCTCTCCCTTCCTCTCACCTTTCTGATTTTGGTAACAAGAGCGGCAACACCCCCCCTCCCCCGCAATGACACTTAAGATCGGTAACGGGCCTCCTTCTACACCCGGCATCAACAGAACTTCAGATTGGCAACACGGTGCTCAGTCCAAAGCTTCCCTCTTACTCAGCTTCCTGTTTCTGCCCAGGCAGTTCAGTCAGAGGGGAAGCTTTTGACTGAGAACTGCATTGCCATTGTTGATATTAAGTGTCATTGCGGGGGGGGGGGGGAGGGGGGCGTTGCCGATCATGAATTGCATCGCGGGGGGGAGGGCACTGATGCCGCTCATCGCCGTTGCAGCTCAGATGCTGCCGATGGCACCAGTGCGATCTTGCCGGCCCTGCACGGACCAGCACCAGATGACCCGGACCTGGCCGGCTGTGCACCCCCACTAAGGCGTGCACCCGGGGTGGACCGCCCCCCCTTGGTACGCCACTGGATCAGAGCCAGAAGGATGCTTGGGTGCATAGGGAAAGGAAAGGCCAGTAGGAAAAAAGAGGTGATAGTGCACTTGCATAAGTCTCTGGTGAGGCCCTATTTAGAACACTGTGCAATTCTGGAGACCACACTTTTAAAAAGATATAAACAGGATGAAGTCAGTCCAGAGGGTGGTAAACTGGTCAGTGGTCTCTATCATAAAGCATAAACCCTATGGCTGAACTCCAAAATTCAAATTTGCGGATTTAAGGTCATCTGGAAGTTTTGGATGAAGGCGGGTATACGTATTTTGGATGATGTTATTTCAGATGGTAAGCTGCTTGATTTTTCACAATTGCAACACAAATTTGATCTTAATAAATCACAAAATTATAGATGGTTGCATTTGAAGCAGGCCATTCAGGTTGGGTTGCCTGAATGGAAAAATCTCAATAATCAGTATAGTTTGCCACTCTTATGCTTTCAGGTGGACTTCCTGGGACACCAGACTGCTCAATGGTATAAATTAATATCTGGATTTTTAAAATAAGAAACCAAAAACTGGTCTTCAGGACTTTTGGAGCATTGAAATCAAGCATCAAGTTACAGCATCTCTATGGCCACGCATTTGGGCTTGGAGGGTGAGATGTAATGTCTGCATCTATGAGACAAACTTTTTTTTTCTGTTACATTGAGCATTGTGGACCTCGGTTTGTTTACAGAAGTTAGATAGCTCTAAATCTAATAGATGCTGGCACTGTCATCTTGAAGCTGGGACATTAAATCATTTGTTATTCTATTGGCCATTGATACTTGCTTTTTGGAAATCAATATGGGGTCAAATAAATAGTTTGTTAGGTAATTCGGTGGCATGATCCAATGACACCTTATTGTTTGACATGTCAATGATGGCTAAAAACCAAATATCCTCTAATAATAATAACCTTCTACTCATTATGACAGGGGTTGCCATACAACAGATTACGAATATTTGGAAAAATTGGGATAGGCTGAATTATAGCTTTTGGTGAAACTCTGATTCACATATTTAAAATGTAAAGGATAATTGCCATGCAGCAGGGAAAGTTTAAGAAATTTTAGGTTATTTGGGAGCCATTAACAAGATACTGTAAAGGTTGAAATTACTGCATAGAATAAATATTAATTTTTCCCTTTTGTTCATACATGTCCAGGGTGGGGTGGGGGTAGGTGGGAATATTTTATGATTTCTTTTTCTTAGGAATAATTGTTGGGTATAAGGGAGGGGGGATATTTGATGCGAGTTAGAATTTGATGATATATTAAGTGATGTTAAACTATAAAATGATTGTAATATATGTTACACTTATTGTGAGTTTTAAAAATGAATAAAGATTAATTAAAAATAAATAAATAAATAAAGCATATAGGGACAGACATAGACCTCAATATGTATAACTCTGGAAGAAAGGTGAGAAAGAAGGGATATGATAAAGACATTTAAATATCTTTGTGGCATTAATGTATAGGAAGTGAACCTTTTTCAAATGAAGGAAAATGCTGGGATGAGACAGCATAGAATGAAAGTAAGAGGTTGTTGGCTCAGGAGTAATCTATGGAAATACTTTTTATGGAAAGGGTAGTGAATGCATTGAATAGTCTTCTGGTGGGGTAGGGGTGGAGGCAACAATTTTGTCTTAATTCAAGAAAACGTGAGACAGGCATGTGAGATCTCTTAAGGAGAGGAGGAGAATAGTGGATGCTGTTGATGGGCAGACTGGATGGGCCATTTGACTTTTATCTGCTGTCATGTTTCTCTGTTTCTATAATCATAAAGTTCTATGACCTTATAATGCAGGTCTAAAGAACCGCAGAGGCCCATAATCAAAAGAAATGTCTAAGTCTTATTTGGATGTAAGGTGCTAGTCACCCAAAATCGGCAATGGCAAAATGTCCATTCTCGAAAAGTACGTCTAAAATATTTTTTTTTCAAAAATTGTCTCTCTGCACAGGCAAGCGTTTGATCGTCCAGACCTCCATTATGTCTATCTTTATACCACATTCTTGACCAAAACTTTGTCCAAGTCCCAAACGCCCAGAACAAGACCTTTTGGAAGTGAGAGGGGCCAGAATTGTGATGGACTGGCCACCCAGATATGGCAACAGAGCAGAGGGTAACCTTATAGGGCACTGCCTTCCTCTGCGGGGCAATGGAGACTTTATGCCTGGTCTGGACTCTGCTTTGTTTCACCGTTGGTCCCAGGCAGGCCTTCAGTATGTGTCTCAGGCAGTAACTCGCGAGGGTCGTCCTATCTCCTTCGCAGAACTACAGGCGACGTATCATCTTCGTCTTATAGACTGGTTTGCCTATAGACAACTTCAACATTATTTACAAACTTTGACCCCGATAAAACTGATGGAGAACGTTTATGATCAGTTACAGGAGGCTTTATACCTCACGGCCCAGGAACCTATGCCTTTGAAGTTTTATCATAAGTTCTTACAGGAATTATCAGGCACCTTGGATTGTGCCACTCTGGCTCAGAAATGGACTATCGATCTTCAGATACCCATCTCGGACGAGATGCTTCGTAGAGGTATTCACATGGGCAATACCGCTGTTTCTATCATCAGTGGAGAAGGAGAGAAATTATAAATTCCTTTTACGTGCTTTCTACGCTCCAAAGAGAGCCTATTTGATGGTGATTGGTTCGGGACATGGCTGTGGCAAATGTTCTCAACCTTTGGCAACTATTGGACACATGTTCTGGACTTGCCCCTTGGTATCTTCTTACTGGCTCCGGGTGGTATCTTTTGTGGCTCAACTCTGGCGGTGCTCCTGGCGCTTACATCCGACCTTTCTCTTCACTTTACAGATTCGGCTTCATCCTCCTCGACCTGGATGTTCAACTTTCATTCGGAAGACGGTGTTGATGGGGGCGGAAGTGTATTCTGTTACAGTGGCTCTCAACTCAGCCTCCTTCTCTTGCTCAATGGAGAACATTAATGCTACAACAAATGTTACTGGAACGGAGAGACATTGCTGACATGTCCTCTAAAGCGGGGCGGTTGTTCCGCCTTTGTTGATTGCCTTTTAGTTTAACTTTTACCCTTTATGTTCGACAACAACTTTGGGATGCTTAGTATCTTTTAGGTACTTTCTTTCTTTCATTTACATTGCTTTTGTACTTTGAGTTGATTGCCGCTGCTGCTCCCCGGGTTGGGTGGGTGGTGGGGGGGAAGGTTGGGTGAGAGGGGGATTGGTGTTGTGTTATGCTGAAAATCTATGTTTTTTGTTGAGCTGTGTATTGCAGTGAGTTTTTGCTTATCTTTAATAAAAATGATTTAAACATAGGGTACTGCTGTGAACTTCACAAAAAAGGGGCCAGATAAACATCTCACCAGAACTCCCTTATAGTTTATGGTGAGCCCCCCCCCCCCCACAAATACCCCCAAAACCCACTATACCCACCTGTTAACGACCCTAATAGCCCTTATGGCTGCAGGTGACAACTGTATGCAGTAGGGTTTGGGTTTTTTTTTGGTAGGCTTACATTTTCCACCATTACTATAGTAGTTAGAGTGGCTTATTAGCCTGAGTCCTCTTCTCAATGGATCAGTAGCCACCTCTGTGCAGCTCTAGTAGGCTTTCCTAATAGGCTTTCCTAATAGAACTGCACTTATTCTGAACTTTATGGGGATGCAATGGGGTCAGTGAATGGGGGGGCGGGGGGGTGAAGGGGAGTGTATGTGGGTCTTTACTATGCCTATGTAGTAGTTATCTGGTCACTTTGGAAACCTTTTTGGCACTTGTACCTGCTTTTACATCGTTTAACTCACAACGTATAAGTTTCACCTAGGAAATCTCATCAAACATTTGATTATCCCTGCAGGATGACTAAGTCTAGGTCGGCCCACATCCCACCCTAACCACTCCGCCAGAAATGCCCCTTTCAGCTCTGAGTGCACAGCGGGATTCAGAGGCCTATAAAGTCCCTGGATATGTCCAAAAATTCATTTTGATTATTGGCACTTGGACGACCAAGTGCCGACTTGGGCGAGTTTTTAGATGCGTTTAAGTTTTGATTATGAGCCCCATAGCCTATAGGGAGAAGATATAGTTGATGCTGCGGATGGGCCATTTGACCTTTATCTGCCATTATGTTTCTATGTTTTTGTCTATGTGGAACTTCCCTGATTTAACTCTCAGGCCATCCAAATAAAGAAACTAATCAGGTTCATCTAATAAGACCTATCTCTAATAAAATCATGCTGCCTCAGACCCTGCAATCCACTTGATTCCAGAAGCTGCACTATTCTTTGTTTTAGCAGCATCGCTGTTAAGTTAGCTTCTGCCAACACATCCTCATATTACTCTCTGTTCTTGACAAGGTCTGCACATCCACTCATTAACATGCTCAAACCATCACTTTACTCATTTCCTCTCATACCATTATCTAATTTTTTTTTCTCCCTGATTTTGAACTTAAGTAAACCACTATTATTTCTACATTGTTTATTTGCTCTTGACAGCACTGATAACAAAGTCCATAGAATGAGTGAGTATAAGCAGCCCTGCCCTGCCAATCGACTGCAATTTAGTTCTGTAAGAACAATTTCCAGGGATAACATAGTGATTCTGTACTATTTAACTTATTTATAAATAATCTAGAAATTGGAACAACGAGTGAGGTTATTAAATTTGTAGATGACTCTAAACTTCAAAGCTGTTAAAACACATACAGACTGTAAAAAATTGCAGGCAGACCTTAGGAAATTGAAAGACTGGGCATCCAAATGGCAGATGAAATTTAATGTGGATAAATGTAAAGTGATGCACATTGGGATTCATAAATCATAGTTACCAGATGCTAGGGTCCACCTTGGGGTTTAGTGCCCAAGAAAAAGATCTGGGTGTCATTGTAGACAAACTGAGACAAGTGCTATGAAACCAGATTATCTGATATCACTTGTGAGTAAGATAGTGAACTTCAAATACCCAAACACCCTCCAACTTCCGGTGCTTTTACTGGGGTATGAATATCATCACTAGTTCACATTGAACCCGCCACAGGCTGTTTTGAAATAATGCTGATTCAATTCTACTTAGACCGAAATATAATATCAATACTTAACTTTCACCCCGACAGGAGCTCAGCTGTTTCACTATTACTTGTTTCATTAGGGGTTAAAGACCTTTACAGTGTGTTGTATTTTTTTTTTATTAGCCTCAATCACTCAAACCTATCATTTGACTGCCGTGCTTTTCAAGGCTTCCGTCAGGTGAAATGGCTGGGCTCCCGTCGGGTGAAAGCTAAGTATTGATATTACATTACGGTCTAAGTAGGTGGAGAGTGTTTGGGTATTTGAAGTTCACTATCTTACTCACAAATGATAGCTGAGTTCCTTCAAAAAGGCAATAAATAAATCCTAATAAATAAATCAACTGTATAATATTATTGCTACTAATAAGATTTAATCTATCTCCAATTTATCTCATTTTTTAATGCTAATATTTGGTCATTATACTATGGTCATGCTGTTAATACAATGTAAGTGGTTTATCAATCCTTACCTGTTGAACGTTGCCTTCGGTAAATTTCTGTATAAAGCCTCATAAATAAATAAATACTATACCAATGCCTATATAATCTTTGCCCTTTAGTACCAATGAAAGTCAAATTGTGGAATGTCTTTTTTAGTCATTTGAGTCTCTCTCCACTGGGAACTGGACTGACCACTAACTCATTTCACAGAAACCACCAAACAGCTTTCTAATGGTAATAACGTTTGGCCACTATTGACCTAAGCTAAATTTCAACTGTTGACTTAGTAGTAACAATGTGTATGCAACAATTCCCATGAGAAATTCATGATTCTTTTCCAAAGCTTTTAGCTAGGAAAAAAAAGGCATAGGGAAAAGTATATTTTGTTCAGTTTTGCGTAAGGGTTCATTTTTAAGTGGATAACTTTTTTTTTTTTTTTTACAGACCCAACGACCTCAGCACTAAAAATTACTGAACTGGATATTGGATAATCAAAGACACATCTAATGTAGAGCAAGTAATTTATAGATCTGAGTCTCATGGGACAAGTTTGGGAAAACTTAAGTCAAATTCAACACAATTTTCTTCTTTGTTCCTAGTCAGTGATCTTGACCAATAGTAACTCACAACCTTATTGCATAGCTGATTGAAGAAATTTTACAGCAATCATAAGTGAAATGGGAAGACTATAAACATACAGAGAAAACCTGTGCACTTTTTTCTAGTGTCTTCAGATTAAAAAAAAAATAAAAACTACAGCCTGGCTGCTGTGGGTAGGCCCACTCCTGCCATTGGAAGCTAAGCAGGGTCAGACCTGGATGGGAGACCACCTGGCAATACTTGTAAGCTGCCAGGCCCTCTGTTAGACAGCAGCAACATAGTAGAGCCACACACTGTATAGGAGAAGGCAATGGCAAACCACTCCTGTACTCTGCCATTAAACATCCCAGTATAGATTCCTCATCATGCATGGTGCCATGAGTCAGTAGCCAACTTGGTGGAATAACATTAAGTTTTTTTTAGAGTAGGCATGTTTAATACACCATCATTCTGTTACAGCTAGAGTTAGTTCTGCAATCTTTTTTTATTAAGATTATCAGTGTAAATGAGTGGTAAACATGAAAAAGGATCTGCAAAAGTTAGAGGAATGGTCTAATATATGGCAACTAAAATTCAATGCAATGTGTTGGGAGGTGAGAGGCTTATATGCACAGATGGGAAGAGGAACCTTGGGGTGATAGTGTCCGAAGATCTAAAGGCAAAGAAACAGTGTGACATGGTGGTCGCTGTTGCCAGAAGGATGCTAGGCTATATAGAACAGTGGTTCCCAATCCTGTCCTGAATATGCATGAGAGCGATCTGCATATAATGGAGTTGCCAGGCATGCAAATCTGCTCCATTCATATTCATTAGGGCTATCCTGAAAACCCGACTGGCCTGGTAGTCCCCCAGGACAGAGTTGGGAACCACTGATATAGAGAGAGGCATGACCAGTAGAAGAAAGAAGGTGTTGATGCCCCTGTACAGGTCATTGGTGAGGCCCCATTTGGAGTATTGTGTTCAATTTTGAAGACCGTATCTGGCAAAGGACATAAGAAGACTTGAAGTGGTCCAGAGAAAGGAGACAAAAATGGTAGGAGAGTTGCACCAAAAGACATATGAAGAGAGACTGGAAGCCCTGACTATGTATACCCTAGAGCAGACATGTCAAACTAAGTGTGTGCTAAATCAGTTAGTGTACTTTAATAAAAGGACCCCTAAGTATCTTAATTAAAAATTTGGCCCACAACTTAGCCTATGTTTTAGATTTCAGCCCTTATATGATTGAGTTTGACACTCCTGCCCTAGAGGAAAGGAGAGACAGGGGAGATATGATTCAGACGTTCAAATACTTGAAAGGTATTAATGTAGAACAAAATATTTTCCAGAGAAAGGAAAATGGTAAAACCAGAGGGCATAATTTGAGGTTGAGGGGTAGTAGACTCAAGAGTAATGATAGGAAATTCTTCTTTACAGAGAGAATGGTTGATGACTGGAATGTGCTCCTGAGGGAGGTGGTAGAGAGGAAAATGGTGACAGAGTTCAAAAGAGCATGGGATGAACACAGGATCTCTTATCAGAAAATAATGGTATATATTGAAGAACTAAGGCCAGTACTGGGCAGACTTGCACTGTCTGTGTCATGTATATGGCCATTCAATTGATGATGGGCTGGGATGGTTTGGATGGGCTGGAGTGGGTTTTGACACAGACTCAATTGGATGGGGGCCTGTGCACAGTGCCGGGCAGAGATTTGGGTTTCTGGCCCAGAAATATCTAAGAAAAGAACAATTTAAATTAAATCATTAAATTATAGAGAATGTATATTTGGGCAAACTGGATGGACCATTTGGTTCTTTATCTGCCATTATTTACTGTTACTACATAATGTTTATATTGTATTAAGCAGAATGTTCTCTCAGCAGCAACATAAGAGAACACCACAATCCATCAAAAGATTCATTTGTATAATTCTCCCAGCAGACTATTCAAGAGGACAATTGAGCCATCCAGGTCCCTGCTTGCACAGCCTTGTAACCCATTCAGGAGCAGAGAATCAAAATCATTATTTGCATAGGTGCCCATTTTCAAAAGAGAAAAATGTCTGAAAAACATCACAGAGAAGCAAAAGGGTGATTTTCTTGCCAAAATGTCTATGTTGTGATTTTTGAAACTCTGATTTGTGACATTTTCTCCATAGTTCATCCAAATTTCAAGTGGGCAGTTTGTGTGTGTGTGTGGGGGGGGGGGGGGGGGGGGGGAGGGGTGGTTGTATGGGTCTTGAGTGCTCTCAAAAGTTAGACATTTTTTCTGTCATAATGAAACAAAACCAAAATGTGTGGGGCAAAAATTGAGGCATTTATTTTTGTAGACTTGTTTCAAGCACAACTAACTTACAAAAAGGTAGCCATTCCTATTAGAGCAGCAAGCTGGTCCCAGGCATAGGCTAGTGGTCTGTGCAGGGAACTATAGAGAAGGTTCCTTTATATTTATATTTTCATTGGAAGGGTGTGGATTTCTAACAGGTAGCTTAAAGCTTTTTGCCAAGATTTTCTGGTACATTAAATGAAAAACACACAGAACAAACCATTGGGATGGAGGACAAACCAGCATTTGTAGTAGGCTGGTCATAAAGATATCCCCGCAGAACAGTGGGGCACCTGAGGGGGCAATGCTGTGAACTTCACATAAAAGGTCCCAGGTACACATTTCACCACAATCCCCCTTATGATGTATGGTGAGCTCTCCAAAACCCACTGAAAACCTACTGGACCTAACCGTACACTACACCAATAGCCTTATGCCTGCAGGTATCACCTATATATCAGTACAGTAGGTTTTGGTAGGTCCACACTTTCCAACACAAGTGTAGTAGTTAGAGTGGGATGTTGTCCTGGGTCCCTTTCTCTGACCTCTACTGCACTGACCACCAAGCTACTCCAGCGACCTGTTTGCTGCTTTAATAGGACTGCCCATACTATCTGATGCTATCATACTATTTCATTCACTTCCTTGAGGGAGTCAATGATCACTGGGGGAGTGTGGGGAGATCAAGTTTACATCCCTTCAGTGGTCATCAGGTCAGTTTGGGTACCTTTTAGGAACTTATTCATTATTAAAACAGGTCTAACTCCAAATATCCAAACTGTGCATCGGACGTATTCCTAAATGTATTCTTAAAATTAACAGCAGGAAAACACCACCTCTGGTTTTGCCTACTGTATTATTTAATCAATTGCCACTCAGCTTCATTCACTGCTGCTGTGAAAAAAAAAATACCCTGAGGTGATATCCCTCTTTGTTTCTCTTTAAAGAAACAAAACAAAAACAATGTGGCGGGACAGCACTTGCTATAGGACACACGCCCTATAACTGCACATGTCCTCAGAAAACCCCACTACCTCTGCATAACACTGCCACCACTACCCTCAGCATCAGGAAAACTCTTGCTACTTGGCATAGCACTACTGCTGTTTACCCTCAGTGCTGTTAAATGTGCCACACTTTCACCACGACCTGGATCACTCCTGACCAGGATCGGCTGCCATGATTATAGATATGCCGTAGAACCGCAACAGGGAGGACTAGAACTGGTAAGTGACGCAGCAAGACACCAGTGCAAATCAAATCTTGTCCTCCAATGGATGATTGCCATTTGGTCATCTCATCTTGGCCTCCTCTCTTCCCTCCTCTCAGCTGCTTGTTCGCTTCCTTCCCGGTGCCCCCAAAATTGGCTGTGCCGGGGGAAGCCTGGTTCATATTCACTGCCATTTCATTCCATCCCTGCCCCTGCCCCTCCCCTTAACATCATTGACTGGCCACCTCTTCCTAGAGTGTCTTCCCTCCCTTCCTCCTACCTCTGCCCACTCCCCCTGTCCTCCCCCTCCCCCCTCTGTGGCTAGCCTCCTTTATTGCTCTGCCTGGCATCTTTACCTACTCTTCTAACCAGGCCTCCACACCCATCGTAAACATATGTCTCGTCAGTTCCTTTTTACAATATCAAATCAAAAAATAAAACCACTGGCCTGCATGTTATTGGTTAGATTTAGTACTCACATGGTAAGCTGTTTAAAAAAAGCTGACCTCCATAGTTGAATACTGACCTGAATTGAAAAAGATAAATAATAGAAATATATGCAGTACATTACATAAAAACACTTTTAATTCTTTCACTTTCCTAGTTTTTTTTTGGGGGGAGGGATACTTTTGGGGCTAACCACTGGGAAGCAACCTAATCACCTTGTGGACCATAAAACTTAGCAACAGTCATCTCTAATGTACTAGAGTGCTATAAATTCAATGCAATTGAATTTCATAATAAGATTTAAAAAGAGAGTGAGACGTGGCAAAGACATGTCTGAACATTTTGTTTTTCTGATATACCATAAATCACTTAATTATATCTATACTGTTCAAATATCAGAGACATTCCAAACCTCGCACTGATTCAGGTGTCAGTGACTTCCCTTAATGCATTTTGCAAATAAATGGAAGAAACATCATCAATCCTTTTCTTGTCTAAGTATAGCACAATTAATTATCCTCTGATCAGATTTATTTTTAGATTGCGCTATTATAAAATTGCAAAAAGAAGGGAAACCTGATATAAACTCTGATTACTTGTATGGTAAAGAATGCATATGTTTGATAGCCTTAAATCTCTAACGTCTTTGAATAAAGAAATGTGTGGGCATCATGTGTCATGGGTGCAGGCCACTCAACTATTTTTTATAAGGAACCTCCAACTAGACAGACTGGTTATGTTACATATCACTTTCCTTTATGAAAATGGCAGTGTTTTTCAAGGCCTAATCCTTGTATAGTGCAACACTCAATTATATTTTATGCTTTCATGAAATCTGAAGTTCTTTTAACAGGTTTATTTATTAGCGGCAGTCTGCAATGAAAAAAGTTCAATAGGGCTGCATTTATATGATTCCAATAAAGAGTGAAAAATTGATAATGCATATTTTTGGGAGGCTCTGTCTTATAATGACTATTCATTTAAGCTTAATATATTTGAGGAAAGGTATGGACTAGCTGTAAAAACAATGGGCTGTGACCAAGAAAAAACGGTCTAAATTCTTTCTTTTACCAATTTGTTATGACTATAGACAAGTCAATATATTTCTTGTTTCCTCAGGTATCTAATTAGATAGTAAGCTTAAGCATGTGTGTTGAAAATAAATTCAAGGGAGTAGTACAGAATAGGGCATAAAAGAAGTGCAGGACTTGTGATGATCTTAAAATGGCCAACAGGAAGAAAAAATGACAGAAAAAGCCAGAAGAATGTTTGAGTGCTTAGAAAAGGGATGGCCAAGAGGGAAAAGAAGTGCTAGTTTTTCTCTATAAGTCTCTGGTAGTGGCTTATTTAAGTACTGTGTGCCTTACCTTTCAACTTCAGACCAATCGCCTCCATACCCCCTTTATGTAAAAATCATGAAAGGGTTGGTAGCCATCACATTTATTGAAATACTTGGAGGATCACTCTTTACTACACCTCTCCCAATCTGGATTCAGAACAAACCACAGTACAGAGATTCCTCACTGCTATCTGTGTCATGCTGAATGCTTGTTTTGTTTGATTCAATTAACTCTTTAACATTTAGTGCAACCCCCCCTCTCCAATTTGACCTACTCTATCATTGCGATATAATTTGTACCCATGTAACACAGTGTCCCATTGATTGTCTTCCTTCCACCAAGTCTCTGAGATGCCTATTTTATCTACCTCATCATTCAGTGCTATATACTCTAACTCTCCTACTTTATTTTTTAGACTTCTAGCATTTGTATACAGACATTTCAAA
This sequence comes from Geotrypetes seraphini, assembly GCF_902459505.1. Taxonomy (NCBI): domain Eukaryota; kingdom Metazoa; phylum Chordata; class Amphibia; order Gymnophiona; family Dermophiidae; genus Geotrypetes; species Geotrypetes seraphini. Next base: position 424,734,197 of record NC_047084.1, read on the forward strand.
TTGTGTTTTTTTTCCATGTATCTATAAGCTGCTGAGAAAATGGCAGGGATAACTTGACATCTTTGCTTTGCTTCCCTCTTAAGCACTCTTGGCTTTCTTTCATCATTATTGAAACTTCTCTATTGGGACTCCCTAAGTGTTCTGATTCAACAATATCCTTCAAGGATAATCCATACCAAACCATCTGCTCCTGGGTGACTGTTAGCCTCCTGCTCCCCCCATCTTAGTTTATATCCTTTTAAAATATTAGTGCTAGCAGCCTGGTTCCATTCCAGTTAAGGTGGAGTTCATCCTTTTGGAATAGGCTCCCCCTTTCCCAGAAGGTAGCCAAGGAAAAAAATATGATATTCCAGGATAAGCAGGCAGCATATTCTCATATATGGGTGACATCATCCATGAAGCCCTGGTAAGGACAGCTGCTAAAGTGCTCTTGAACTTTAAGAACTTTAGAAAGTTTGCGACTGACCGCACTGCACATGTGCAAGTGCCTTCCCACCCAATGTAGGCGCAAGGCTCCTTAGTTCTCAGTTTTCCGCGGAGCTACGAAGTCATGTGTGAAATGGTCTCCATTTTATTTTGCTTTCCCACTCGCATGTTTACTGATTTTTTTCTTCTGTCTTATTTTCCTTTTGTATAACATAATTTTTTTTTTTTTTTAATTGTTTACTTTTTTCTTTATTTCTTGCTGCAGCCGTTTTTGACATCAGAGCCTTTGCCTCCACCTTCGGGTTTTGATTTTGCAGCGGTGGTTTTCCATCCCATGTCCCACCCATTAACTGGCTTTAAAAAGTACGGCAGATGCCAGCGCACTATTTCCCTAACTGATCCACATAAGTGATGTATCCAGTGCCTTGGTCCGTCCATCGCGTGGAGTCTTGTATGTGCTGTTTGACACTTCAGAAGCGTTCCATAAAAATCCATCTTTTACACCAAAGACTTCTCTTCGGTACCATGGATACATCGCAGTTCCCTTCGATACCATCTAAGCCATTGATGTCCAAAGCATCGCCATTGTCTATGGTACCAGCTTCCATGTCGGTGTCGCAGGCTATAGCTCCATCAGATAAGCCAGCTAAGAAGTCATCAGCTTCCCAGACGTTATCTCAGGCCACTAAGGTATTGAGTCTAGTTGTACTGGCCAAGCAGAGACCATTAATGCAGCTCACTTCAACTTTGAGGGGTGAGGGGTGCATCTTCATCGAAGTCATCTTCTCCGGAGCGAGCCGCAGCACCATTGATACTGGCGTCCAAGCCACAGGTGTCAGTGCGGGCTTTTAAAGAGAAGCTCGATGCTCTCTTTCAATTGGAGTTTGGGGATATGTTCCAACTTGTCACCCCCATGTCGGCTTCTCTGGTACAGACCCAGCCTGGAATGACTGAGATGTAGGTACCACCATTGTCTCATCGGTACCATGCCAATCTCGTCACCGATCATCGTCATCGAGCCATGCTTCTAGCCACCGTTCTTCAAGGTACCAATCTCCTTCTACAAAGCATTGATCTTCAAGACATCGATCTCCTTCTCCGATGTGTCCACACAAGAAGCCTCGTTCTTCTGAAACTCACTCCAGTCATTCCAGGCATTTGTCTCCATGTCTTGCTTCCTCTAATTCTGGCAATTCTTCGAAGTTTAGGTATATTTCTCCCAAATGCTCAGACAAGTGTAAGAAGTCTGCCTTGCTTGCTCCAACAGACCGGTACCGAGTCAAATGTTGGTATCATTCTCCTTCAATTTCCATGGATTCAGACCTTCATCTTGATTCTATCCATGACACATCTCCATCTTCTACTGAAGCTTATGATTTTCAGGCAGAATATTCTCTTTGCACCTCTTCTCGTAGAGAACCTTCTCCTTCTGAGCCAGTCTTCTTTATTCGATTTATCAGGCAAATGAATAAAAACATGGCTGTAAAACTGGAAGCAGACTCCAAGTATTCAGAGGAGTTTCTAGAAACTATGGACTACAAACATCCTCCTAAGGAGCTTCTCAAACTTCCTTTACATGGTATCCTGAAAGAAACTCTTTGTAAGAATTGGGAGTCCCCTTTTTCTGTTCCAGCTGCTCCTAGGAAGCTGGATTCTCAATAAAAAATCATTCCCATTCCTGGTTTCGATAAGCCTCAACTTTCACATCAATCTCTCATGGTTGAATCAAAAAATTTGCTCCTTCTAAAGTCCACGCCACAGTTCCTCCAGGACGAGAAGGTCGAACAATGGACAGATTTGGGAGGCGTCTCTATCAGAATTACATGCTGGCTAATACAGTCATTAATTTTTATTTTACCTGTTATCTTAAATATTGGGTAAAACAAAGGCCAAACTATTACAAGTATTTTCCATCTCATAGGAAGTCAGAGTTACAGCACATGTTTAATACTCACTCAACTCAGGCAGCATATGGTACAATCCGCATACGATGCCTTTGAGCTGTCTTCTCGAGATTCTGCAATCTCTAGCCATGAGGAGACTTGCTTGGCTAAGGATAGCGAATCTGGACGCTAACCTCCAAGATCGCTTAGCTAATATTGTCTGACTTTGAGATGAACATCTTGGGGACACTATTGAAAATGCAACTAAAAAACTTTCAGAGCATGAAAAGTCTTTTAATTCACTACTCAGGCTTAAACCTAAATCCTCTGCCTCCAAATCTTTCAAACCATCTTCTTCATATCAGAGGCGTTATACACCAAAGTCTATTCCTCTTTTCAGGCCGCAGCAGAAAAAACAGCGTCAACAGCGTCCTCAAAAGCATCAGACCTCTGCTGCTCCCAAGTCAAATCAGCCTTTTTGGGGGCAGAGCATTTAGCGTGCTGGCCTGCGCTAAAAACCGCTTCTGCGGTTTTGTAAAAAGGGGGGGGGGGTAAGTTGGGTAGTTTTTGTCATTTTTCAGCCATCTGAAAGTTAGAATTGACTTGACATCAGCAGGATGTTCATTCAACTTCCAACTCCTGACCATTCGCCCTTTTGTCTTTTTGCCATGCAGATCAATTATGCTTTATTACGCTGTCATATTGGGTAAGTTTTTTTTATGTTAATGCCACATGTACAACCTTTTGATGTTGTAGTCACACGGTTTAGTTTCTTTTGTTATTATTTTTCTCTTGTACAGACATGTTATAAAGTACAGCCTTTGAGGTATTTTCCCTCAGTTTATATACACGGTCATTTATATCTTCAATGAAACCACAAGACATTATAAGAGCACTTTTATATCTGCCTTTTGCAGCTATTTCCTCAGTTCTTGTGTTTATTTTATATGACTGTGGTTTCGTGTTAGTGCATATGATGTTAGCTCTGTGCTCTCTAAATATATCTTTTAGTCACTTTTATTTCTATTTTTATCTTTACTTTTTGCATGCACTTGGACAGCTGTTCTGTTGTACTGTGCTGCAGGTCCTTTCCCCCCAAAATAGTGGCCTCGGAAACAATGTTAGTTTAAGACTTAGGGCCTCTTTTACAAAGCCGCGCTAGTGGCTTCCGCGTGGCTTTCAATCTCTATGGGCTTCGGGGCCATTACCGCAGTGACCTGCGCTAGACGGCTTCGTAAAAGAGGCCCTTAGAAAGCACTCTTTGACTTAGGCTCTACTGTATTTTCACGCAGATAACGCGCACCCGTGTATAACGCGCACACGGGTATAGCGCGCAGAAACCACGATTTTATGTATAAAAACGTTTGTATACCGCGCTCACGGGTATAACGCGCATGCAGCCCGACTGTCCTTTCGCCCGCCCCGACTCTCCTCTGGCCACCCCGACTCTCCTTTCGCCCTCCTCGACTCCCCCGGAGTTTTCTCAGCAGAATTTCCCAGACCACCTCTTCCTCTCAACACATTGACACGCTAGTGGGTTTATTTTATAGCTTTTTCACTCCCTTCGGTCTGCCTGTCCCCCTTGAAGGTCTGTCCCCCCTTGAAGGTCTGCCTGTCCCCATCCTGAAAGCCTGATGCCCCCCCCTGACGTCCGATACATCCACCCCCCCCGGCAGGACCACTCGCACCCCCACCCCGAAGGACCGCCGACTCCCCGACAATATCGGGCCAGAAGGGAGCCCAAACCCTCCTGGCCACGGCGACCCCCTACCCCCACCCCGCACTACATTACGGGCAGGAGGGATCCCAGGCCCTCCTGCCCTCGACGCAAACCCCCCTCCCTCCAACGACCGCCCCCCCAAGAACCTCCGACCGCCCCCCCAGCCGACCCGCGACCCCCCTGGCCGACCCCCACGACACCCCCACCCCCCTTCCCCATACCTTTGGTAGTTGGCCGGACAGACGGGAGCCAAACCCGCCTGTCCGGCAGGCAGCCAACGATGGAATGAGGCCGGATTGGCCCATCCGTCCCAAAGCTCCGCCTACTGGTGGGGCCTAAGGCGCGTGGGCCAATCAGAATAGGCCCTGGAGCCTTAGGTCCCACCTGGGGGCGCGGCCTGAGGCACATGGGCCCAACCCGACCATGTGCCTTAGGCCGCGCCCCCAGGTGGGACCTAAGGCTCCAGGGCCTATTCTGATTGGCCCACGCGCCTTAGGCCCCACCAGTAGGCGGAGCTTTGGGACAGATGGGCCAATCCGGCCTCATTCCGTCGTTGGCTGCCTGCCGGAGAGGCGGGTTTGGCTCCCGTCTGTCCGGCCAACTACCAAAGGTACGGGGAAGGGGGGGGGGGGTGTCGTGGGGGTCGGCCAGGGGGGTCGTGGGTCGGCTGGGGGGGCGGTCGGAGGTTCTTGGGGGGGGCGGTCATTGGAGGGAGGGGGGTTTGCGTCGAGGGCAGGAGGGCCTGGGATCCCTCCTGCCCGTAATGTAGTGCGGGGTGGGGGTAGGGGGTCGCCGTGGCCAGGAGGGTTTGGGCTCCCTCCTGGCCCGATATTGTCGGGGAGTTGGGGAGTCGGCCGGGCAAGAGGGCTTGGGCTCCCTCTTGCTCCGATCGTGGATGCGGGTGCGGGTGGGAGCGCGTGTGAGCGGTCGTTTGGGGTGGGGGTGCGAGCGGTCCTGCTGGGGGGGGTGAATCGGGCGTCGGGCGGGGTGGGAACTATGTAGAAAAACTTTTGTATACCGCGCTCACGCGTATAACGCACGAAGGGTATGCACGGTAGGTAAAAACGCGTATAACGCGCGCGTTATATGCGTGAAAATACGGTATTCTTTTAATTATTTAGTACAGCTTCTTGTTATAGACTGCATTTGTTCTGCAGCACTGGTTTTCTGCTTTGTCTGGTTTTTACTTCTTATATCATCCCACCGAAACCCGACGACCAGCGACTATTCCTCCACTGGGCCGGGCGTGTGAGCCTGCTCCGCCCCCTCAGTACCTGCCGGGAGCCCTTAAAAACCCCAAGCCATCGGGAGCAAGGCCAGTTCCTGCTCCCACCGAAACCCGACGACCAGCGACTGTTCCTCCACTGGGCCGGGCGTGTTAGCCTGCTCCGCCCCCCCAGTACCTGCCGGCAGCCCTTAAAAACCCCAAGCCATCGGGAGCAAGGCCAGTTCCTGCTCTGAGTCCTGCCACGGAGCTTTTTTTTCAAGGCTCCAGCACAGAAGCTTTTCAGGCTTCCTTCAGCTGCAATCGGCAGCATATCTCTTCAATTTGGGGGCCAGCTCCTCCACAGAGCCCCACCGAAACCACCCCGCCCCCCTCTCCAGGACTGCTCCAAAGAGAAAGGACTCCTCCGAGTGAAACTGCAGTCGGCAGTGCTCATAGTCCTGCCATCCGGCTCCTCCACGGAGCTTTTTCTCTCATAGTTCCTCTACAGACCTTTTTCTGTTACAAACTGCATCTGTTATTTTTCTGCGCCTATAGCCTGCTAAAACAAACACTGACTGCTTCTATTCCATCCACCGCATGTATAACCTGCTACTACATGTTACCTGTATAGCTGCATTTATAATCCTGCTACTACTTAATTCTAACCTACCACCGCATGTTACTTGTTACCATAACCTGTCACCACTTGTTACAAGTATAACCGCATGTAAAACCAGTTACCGCATAAATAGCCTGCCACTGCATATATATCCTGTGCCACTCTTCTACTGTTATTGCATGTCGTCACATGTCTAGTTCTGCCTCCTCTTACTCAGCCTGCTCTGCCCATCACTACTACCTCTTATACAGCCTAGCCCCCCCTCAGCTTGCATCCTATTAGCAGCACTAATCTCTCCCACCTCCTGTCTGACAAGCTCTGCCCAAACCCTCTCTCACTATCTCTTCTCGGTCCCACCATGAAGCCACCCTCCTGGCTCTTCCTTCTACTTCTCTGCTCTTTCACCAATACTTCCCACTGCCAAAAATCTCTCCCCCCCCCCCCCAACCTCCCCGACTCCACAATCCCAAACAACACCTGCCCAGGCCTCAGAATCCCCACACACTAGAACTCACTACTTCAAAAAACATAGAGGAAGAAATCACACCTCCTTAAAGCCTGTCCCCCCAGCCAACCTACCCAACCTCACCTCTGTCTCTCTCACCCCTGTCCCCACTCTCTACTGTAATGCCAGATCAGTCTGCAACAAGACACAAATAATAAAAGACCTACTTGGTGACTCCGATCCAGGTTTCGTGTGCATCACAGAATCATGGATTGAAAAAGATGACTCTTTCACACAAAACGAACTCTGCCCCCCTGGCTACCATGGCCTCTTCTCACCCAGAATCAACCGGAAAGGAGGAGGCCTGGCTCTACTTTTCAAATCATTCTTCAATGTTCAGCTCCTTGAAAAGGGCAGCCACACCTCACTAGAATTCATACTAACTTCAGTTAACGACGAACTCCACCCCCACCCACTAGGCATCCTGCTTCTTTACCGCCCTCCTATCCCCTGGAATAAATCCTCAGAACTTGTCCTAGAGACTATAACAAGAGCCTTCCTAAAATTCCAGAGACTACTGATCATAGGAGATATCAACCTCCACCTTGACGATAACACCAGCAAAGACACAACTGAATTCAAAGACTTCCTCACCTCCCTAGGCTTCACCACTCCTTCGCCCACACCTACCCATGATAAAGGTCATACATTAGACATTATCAGCTTCCTAGACCTGACCGAGCACAAAACTTCTACCGAAGAGGCCTGCTGGAACCATGTCCCATGGTCTGACCACCTTCTAGGCTATTTCTGCCTCCCTATCTTCATGTCTCACCTAGGTACTCTACCTTGGCCCACAAAATCTATCACCTACCGTAAAAAAATCATGAGTGAACTGTTCTGGACCCAATTTCTTAATCAATTTCCCCCTTCTCCTAAACACGCAGACCCAGAATCCAACTGGCATAATTGGGTTACCCTGTCCGGGACTACCTACCTCGCTCTGGCCCCTTTAGCCACAAAATCTACCTCCTACTCCCACAAAGCCCCCTGGTACCTTCCATATCACAGGGAACTAAAACAGAAATGTCGAGCCCTGGAACGGAAACGGAAAAAATCGAAATCCCCCTCAGATAGACAATCCTGGCGAGACAACATCAAGTACTATAATACAGTACTAAAAAAAGCAAGAAAGAATTTCTACGGAGATATAATCGCCAGATCAAAAAATCAAAATAGTACTCTGTTCAACATCTGGCAAAACTTAACCTCAAAAAACGACTCTACCTTTCCCCTCTCCCCTCCATCCGCAAACTACTTAGCCAAATTTTTCAATGAAAAGATTTCCACCATAAGGAGTTCTTTCCCCCCAGTAGTCTCTTACAACTCTCTTCCTCCCAATGACTCAAACCCTATCCCGGCGGATAGATCCTGGATGACATTTGAACCCATATCCGAACCCCTGATCTCTAAACTCTATCTCAGACTGAAATCCTGCAAATGCATCTTAGATCCTTTCCCCTCCCACCTTTATGAAAACATTCCTGCACAGGCCATCTCCTCCCTTACGAGACTTATTAACTCTGCTCTACAATCTGGCCTGTTCTCCTCAAAAATGGGTCACATTGCCTTGTCACCTATCCTGAAAAAAGCCGATTCGACCCCTCCCTACCATCAAACTACCGTCCCTTAGCAAATATCCCTCTACTTACCAAACTCCTAGAAACCATAGTTGCTACCCAGCTCTCTTCCTATCTCGAGAGATTCTCCATTCTTCACCCCTACCAACATGGCTTCAGACCCAGCTTCAGCACCGAATCCCTCCTAGTCTTCCTAATTTCAAAGGTACAACAACTACATTCACGCAACAAATTCGCTGTCCTATTACAATTCGATCTTTCTGCTGCTTTTGATGTCATCCACCACGACATACTACTCTACCAACTTTCCGAGATTGGAATTGACTCCACCATCCTAATGTGGTTCTCAAACTTCCTACACTCCCGCTCCTACACCGTCAACACAAATGGCACCATGTCCACTCCTTGGACTCCAGCTTGCGGTGTCCCTCAAGGATCACCCCTTTCCCCTATTCTCTTTAACATCTACATGTCCTCCCTGGAACTCCTTCAACTATCCCCCCTTGAAACAATCTACACTTACGCAGATGACATCCTTATCCTCCTTGAGACTGACCAGAACCTCACCAACCTCCACGAAAACATTACAGCTAGCATAAAGAGACTCCGTGCCTGGTCCCTCTCGGTGCAAATGAAACTAAACGAATCAAAAACAAAATTACTCTGGCTCGGCCCAAAACTCGAACACCTGCCCACCCTTTTTGCACTACCCACAGGCGATACACTACAACTCGAATTCTCATCCAAGGTCCTTGGCATCATTATCGATTCCTCTCTCTCCCTAAATGACCACCTCAATTCCTTGGCAAAATCATGCTTCTTCAGCCTCCACATGCTGAGGAAAGTTAGATCCTACTTCAGCCAACAACACTTTGCCATCCTTGTCCAATCCATCATCCTCTCCAAACTAGATTACTGCAACGCCATCTACTTAAATCTATCAAAAAAAAGTATTCTAAGACTCCAACTAATCCAGAATACTGGAGCCAAACTGATCTTCTCAAAACGCAAATCTGACTATGCCTCCCCACTCCTTGCCAAACTTCACTGGCTCCCAACAATCTCCAGAATCCACATCAAATGTTCCTGCCTGGCTTTTAAGATCATTCACAGCATCCTCCCTCCTCTTATCCCACTATCCTCCAACTCCTCCAGTCCCAACTCCTCCAGAACTGCCCAAAGATATAAACTAGCCTTCCCCTCTCTACGCGGCATCCACTATGCAGGCAAACTGGGAAAATCCCTCCTCTCCAAAATCACAGGTCTTTGGAACGACCTCACCATCCTGTTGCGGAACCTGGACTCCCTTCAATTATTCCGCAAACAACTGAAAACCTGGCTTTTCATTAAATTGTAACTCTATCCTCCCCCCTTTTTCACCTCCCTTCTACACATAAGTTCATGTAATCCTTTTTCTTCTTCTCTACCTACTATTTAAGTTTCTTGTAAACCGTGTCGAGCTCCATACTCATAGAGATGATGCGGTATATAAACTTAAGGTTTAGATTAGATCTAGTTTTAATGTATTTTAAATGCTTTTACTTTAGGCATTTTCAATGTTATTTCATGCTGTGGAATTACATTTTAAATTGTATTGTGTTTTATTTTTACCTTTTACACATGTATACAGTACTCCTCCGATAATTGCGGGGGTTCTGTTCCAGGAACCCCCGCAAATGTTGAAAAACCGTGAATACATTTTTAGCAGGGAACACAGGAGAGGGCAGCCGGAGTGCCAGCGTGTGAAGGAAATCATTCGCGGTATGCTCCGACCGCCTCTTCCTGTACTAAAGTCGAGCCTCACCAATCAGGACTGGCAGTTCTTATTTTTACCTTTGTTTGTTTCTAGACCATTCCATCTCAGCACATGGGAAGATACTCAACCTGAAACACTTTGATTTTGGGTGCTTCAGCCTTCCAGACTGATCAACCTCTGTCACTTCAATTAATTATTGTATTCCATTGCTTTAGGATATTCTCTGGTCTGTTTCATTTTTAGGTTGCAACTTTTAAAAACATGCTCAGATGGAAGGAGCTTTAGATATTGAAAAACAAGTTTGCATCCATCCCAGCATAATAATATTCTGCACCTTTTAGTTATTATTTTGATGTAGGAAATGGCTATACTATCCATCATTTCTGATTTGTAAATCAATTACATTGCTTACATCTGGTTCAGATAACTGGTGAATGCAGTAATTAGTGCAGGATTTCTGTGGACTTTGTGGGGAAAGGGGAGACACTAACATGCTGTTGCAATTCCCATCCATTTGAAAAAAAAAAAAGACCAAGCTTTTTTGTCAGCATTTGGATAGATAACATCAAAACATCCTATGTAGTTTCAAGTTTATTAGGATTTTATATACCGCCTATCAAGGTTATCTAAGCGGTTTTACAATCAGGTACTCAAGCATTTTCCCTATCTGTCCCGGTGGGCTCACAATTTATCTAATTATCTAGTTCTGCGCTTTCAAAGGCAGAGTACACCAGAGGTGAGAGAAAGTAGAGGCTGAGGATATCAACTGAAAATAAAAGCTCAAGGCCTGTTGATGGAAAACAGATAAGACTAGGATTAATGTGAATGATCCTATAAGTAAAACATGTATTTTAATCTTCATGCTCAAGGACATCATGAGAGCTGGAAACTATTTAAAAAAATAGTTCAGTGACTTGTTTTCCTTGAAAAATATCTTCTTTTCAATCCTTTCTGGGAGAAGCCCAATCTCCCTCTTCCTCATTTGATATTCAAAGTGTAGCACCTACAGATTTTTCCTTTTATGCTGCAAAGATTTAATCTAAAGATAAAGGGTGCTAGATATGTAGAATGGACTTCTAGGGCAAGTGGTAGTCAAAGACTGTATCTGAATTCAAGAAAGCTTGGGACAAGCATGTAGAATCTCTGAGAGGTAAAGGATAGTAAATAGCATGGATGGGCTTTATAGTCTTTATCTGTCATCATTTTCTGCGTTTCTGTTTCTCCATTTCATATCGAAGACCAGAAAAATGAGGTAGAGGGATAGTAATCCTGATTCAGGATACAATCAAACTGTGCAGAATCGCCATTTCCCAGCTAACTGAATCAGAATTCCTTTTAATCTAGCTAAAAGAGGAGAAACCAATTTAGCTGTTCATGGTATACTGAATACCTTGTAACAACACCTCATCTGTGCAAGAACTCCTTAATCTGATTACACAGGTGACCTTAAATTACCCTGAATTGGTGATCACGGGAGACTTCAATCTATATATGGAAACTCTAGATACCACCACAGCTGCCTTTCTGGACGGAATGACAGCACTAAGATTCACAAGGGTGATGAATTCTCACATGCTAGATGTGAAGGGGGCATTTTAAATGTGACATCTACAGTAAATACCAAACATACCCATTTTCAAAGCTGCAAAATGTCTATCTTGATTTTTTTCAAAAACAGATGTGCTTATGCTCTGTGGCCCTCATTCTATAAATGGCGACTAACTCCTAGGCATTGCAACCTTAGGCACACTCCCATTTAAGCTAGGGTTTTCTCTCACATATGATGTTTTTGCCTTCAACTTGTATTGTATGAGTGTTTGTTCTTTCCTGCCAAATTTTATGGAGTTCCTTTCTTATTTTTGATAATATTTTTATTGTACACTGCATTGATGGAAAATGTGTTTTTTTTTATCAAGGATATAATACAATAACAATATTAAAGGCTATTTCTAGACCGGACTCCAGCATTCAATACCAGTCTACCGATTTCCATATGCTAAACCATTTTTCATAAACTATTCACGATCCTCAGAGGGTTAGAATGTCCCATTGGTTTATGTGAAAACAATCACTGAACCCAGTTTAAACTACTGATCCTATGACGATTGGGTTCACTGACTTTTATCAAGGATAAACACACCATAAACCTAAGTCAAACCACTCCCAAAATATGCTCTGAATCTGCCCCCAAATCTGCTCCTAACCACACCAACTTGCTGGTAGGCACCTTGGAATAGGTGCTTACCTTGAAGTGGTAGGTGCCTACTGAGTTAGCTAATTAATTTTTTAATGGTTATTTTTTTACTTGTTTTCTAATAAGGCTCTCAATTACCATATTATATTGTTTCTCATACCCCTCTTAAGTCAACTGGGAATCATTGTGGACTACATAAGATTAAGATTAGCAAAATAGACATTATGAATCATAGCAAGACTATAATGAAAACAGATGCCTTTTAAATTGAAAATAAACTGAAGATAGGAGGAAGTCTGACGTAAGCAGGCCAGAAGGCAGTTCCAAATTTTGGGACCTTAAAACTCGAAGGTGGATTCAAAGAGTGATTTCCTCCAATGCATTGGTCCTCAATTAAACAGCTTTGTGGATTGTTGTT